>NC_141154.1:111082981-111414856 GCF_053477565.2 Lygodium microphyllum | reverse complement strand
ACTTCCTCACTACCAATTATAGCATTTTATATAGCTAGCATCTATACAATCTATTTCCCTTTTCTTTAAGTTTAAACCCTCATTTCCCATTCTATTCTTGGCTAATAGTCACCTTCTCTCTAGAGATCAATGCTTTTACAACACCCTTTTTTTTGTATCAATCTAGAAATTTGGAGTTAAGCAACAAGTACCAATTTGTCACCACTCATATTCATCCATGCAATTGTAGCACACCAAGGCAATCCAATTCAAATAAAATATCAGTTTGTTTTTATAGAATCATTGCACACTAACTAGCCACAAAACAAGGGAGAAGGGGAGAAGAGACTCGCCTACATGTACCCTTTTGTATCATAATTGAAATTTGTTGACTCGTTGTAGAGCCAAAGTAGTACCTACTTGCAATTATAAGAGTACAAATTAGTTTGCCAATCAACATCATATGAGGGTTTGTTGCAAAATCACAAAACACTAAGATAGAACAAGCGGTGATAAAACGTTTGCAAATCCAATCCTCCAAAATGAGTTATATCTTCAAGCCATTGAGACCCATCAACACCATCTAGAGCACACCCTACAATAGCTTCATCAATCAAAGCTACCCATAGTTTTATGAATTAGAAGTTTCATCAATCAACAATCTCATTAATGAAATATGAATATGCAATATGTCATGCCACATTTTGAGGCCTTGCAAGTAGAGATGGTTGGATTTCTCTATGTAGAGAAGGAGAAAAAACATATATATAGATTTTGAAGCTACCTTAACACCATGACAATGAATCCAAAACTATGTTGCCAAGCCAACTGCTAAGTGTTCACCATCTTGCATAAACCCTTGGAGTGCTTCTATTCCAAGAGCATATTGCTCCTATAGCCAATTATCGTGACAATATTAACTATATAGGTAGCAACCATAACTCATCGAACTTATCATTGTATGATACTTAATTGTTTAGCCATCATGTACAATTACCTAATCAAGGGCTAAGTAGGTTGTTCCATAGTTACAAATGATCAAAGATGAACTATATCAATCCTCATACTTGTAGAGAGGGGAATTCCTCTATATTGTAAAAATGAATTGATTGCTAGAAAATTCAAGCAAAGAAATTATGAAACTCCAAAATGTTTTGCTAAGCTCTACATTGACACAAGACAACTAGCTTGTGCTAGTATGTTTATCCCACTTGTATCATTATCTTTTTGCTCCAACTGAGTATCAATTGTGCTTGCATGTCTGTTGAAATTTCTTGCATGTAAAAACCCTCAAGCCCTTGAGAGAGGAACGACATGTCAACATGCTACATTCTTGAGGCCAAAGGTAATGAGATCCAACACAAAGACCACCATGATGAGGGCTTACCCTCCTTAGATACCCTTAGGAGCCAAATCCAACTAGTCAAGAACAACAATATATCTCCCTCTAGTTCAATCAAATGGATTTGCATGATTGAGATTAAGGTAGCATCCAAATAGCCACTCTCATGCTATTTTGCATGTAATATCTCCACAAAAAATTTCCTACCTAGAATGAATATGTTTCAATTGAAAAAATAGCCTAAAAATTTTTCAACATCCAATGTTGCTTATTTAACAATTAGATGTAAGTCAAGTCACTGACTAGCCAACCCTTTTAACAACTCAAAGACATCGGTATGTATCATCCTTTCATGTGCCTCATCAAGCATGATCATAGAATACATTGAAAGCTTTTCATCAATAAGTACCTCCCTCAAGAGCATACCATTTGTCATGTACTTTATTACTATCTCAAGTCTTATGCAATCCTTAAACTTGATGACCAATCCTACCTCCTCTCCTGTCTCCAAAACCAAACTCTTCAGCTACTCTCTTGGAAACATACATTGTTGCAGCAATAGAAAAAATAGCATGAAAACTTTTTAGCATCCCATGTTGTTGATGTAACAATTAGATGCAAGAACCAACCCTTTTAATACCCCAAATAACACATTAGTATATATCTTCCTTTCATGTGCCTCATCAAGCATGATCACAAAATAAGTTGAAAGATTTTCATCAACAAGTACCCCTCTCAAGATAATACCATCAAACAAGTCCTTAATTACTATCTCAAGGCAACCTATACAATCCTAGTTTACTTATCTTACCATACATCTTTTTACCTCCTTATAAGGATCTTGTGAGGCTGAAGTAAGGATAGAACAAGTGTGACTACATCAATTGTCAAAATATCCAACAATGAGTGCATTCCAAGAGAATGTGTTTGCAACTAATAGCTTATCAAGTACTTGTGCTTCTGTAAGAGAGCCGCATTTGCCATATGTATCAACCATTGCACTGCTCACAAATAAATCCTTGTCAAACCCTCTCCAAAGAGCTTTAGCGTGCACATATCATCCTTTATCTAAGGCTTGTGAAAATGCCACAAGACTTCAAGCAAAGGACAAAAGTTTAGGGTTTCCACAGACATATCTTGATTTTACATCTCCTCAAAACATTATAAAGCCTTGTCATTCTCATGATTCTCACGATATATCATTATTAGAGCAATCCATGATACAACATCCCATGTCAACATGCTATTGAAAACACTCTCCTTTTGCAACAAAACCACACACCCCCCCATACATGTCCACCAACACATTTCCTAAATATGAGTTCCTGATATCATTATGTATTTCTTGGCCTACTCTTAATGCCAACAAGGTGCCACAAGCTTTCAAGTACATGAAAAAGGTAATAGCACCTGCATGCATGCATCGTTTTGTAACATCTCAATGCTTCTTCACAAGACCCATGTTCTACATACCCACGAGCATTACATTCCATGTTAGCACATTTTGAGTTGGTAAACTATCAAACACTAGATATGCTTTTGCAAGGGAGTAGCATTTATAGTACATGTTCACAAGGTTGTTGGCCACATACAAATCCCCTTCCAAAACCCTCAAAATAATTGCAACATGTACCTCTTGGCATGTCTCTAAAGTATTGTGACTAGAAACTAACTCAATGTAAGACTCAAGAGTGTTGGTTAAATGGCATGCAACCTAACTAGCAAGCACAAGTGAAGCCCCCACTAAGTTTATATTTTCTCTCATGAAGAGGTTGTTGATATCACCCAATTTCTTCTTGATTCTCTGATATTCATCCTTGGAGCCACCTCCCCCAACCAGGAACCTCCTCACATTTTTGTAAAAAAATAGATATTGCATCCATTCAAGTCCAAACGGGCTTTCATACTTGACACCAAAGATAGATGCAAGAAAATCAAAGGCTGGGTCTCCAAAAAATGTCTCTCCTTCATTGCAACTACAACCTTGTTGGTAGCCTCTCGAATACAAATGTCCCATTGTTGAGCTTTATGCATCATGAACTTTCAGCTTCTTGAACTAATGGTGATGATAAGTAAGAGAAGGAGAAGAATTGCATGCTTAGAAACCACCTTGAAGAATTATAGAAGAAGAATATGTTGAAGAAGACAAAACAAGTAAAATAAAAATAAGAAGAAGAGGAGGAGGAGTGGGGGAGAACAAGAGAAATTTGAGAAACGGAAGGCAAGAGAGCAACATGCAAAAATACCTAACCCTAACTATGGTGGTGTGGGAAAAGGAAAGGTGAAGCTGGCAGGCAAGATCAACGCCTATAGGAGAGATGGCACACAGGGAGTGGCCGAGTTGTTGGTCTATGCTCATGTCACCCTCTCTTGTGTATCTTGTGTCAAGGGCTGAGGGGAAGGAAGAAGAGAAATTTGAGAAAAATAAAAATAAAAATACCTAGAAGAAGAGAAAGTGGATCAAAAATAGCATTTTGGGAGAAAAACATGTTCAACATCCTTCTTGGGTATGCCTTGTGTCTAGAATCATACAAGACATTTGATGATAATGTGTTGATCAAAGTAGCTCATATTGGTCAAATCATCATAATGCGAGAGGAGGAAGATGGTCTTCCTTTGCATGTAATGTCCATTCTTCCTTGTTCAAGCAAGAAAGCACTTTACATTTGTGTGTGTGTGTGTGTGTGTGTGTGTGTGTGTGTGTGTGTGTGTGTGTGTGTGTGTGTGTGTGTGTGTGTGTGTGTGTGTGTGTGTGTGTGTGTGTGTGTGTGTGTGTGTGTGTGTGTGTGTGTGTGTGTGTGTGTGTGTGTGTGTGTGTGTGTGTGTGTGTGTGTGTGTGTGTGTGTGTGTGTGTGTGTGTGTGTGTGTGTGTGTGTGTGTGTGTGTGTGTGTGTGTGTGTGTGTGTGTGTGTGTGTGTGGGTGTGGGTGTGCGTGCGCGTGCACGTGCGCGTGCGCGCACGTCACTTATCTCTCTGCCTCCCTTCTCTCCTCTATATGATACTCTAGTTCCTGAATAAACATTGTCCAAACCAAGAAAACAAGTTTTGAATACCTAGTAAAACAAATATGAAGAACCTGACCCCACCAATCATGAACTATTTGATCAAAGGGGGCTAAGGTAAACAACTTAAGAAGAAATTATTTTGAAAGCATAAAATCAACAAGTAGCCCACATGCTCCAATATAAAAGTAAAACTCTCAATTTTGGAACTGCTACAAGATCCTTTCATCTTTTGCTTTCTCTTAGAATAGAATTTAATTTTAAAATCATACATATACTTCGCCCTTTGAGCTTTAGAGAATATAAGCATGGGATTGAAAAAATCATGGTTCCCTTTCTTTGAGCCTTTGGAAAGTAAATTATCAAAATCTGCTCCATATACAAATAGAAGGTATTTGAGTGTGTGTGTGTGTGTGTGTGTGTGTGTGTGTGTGTGTGTGTGTGTGTGTGTGTGTGTGTGTGTGTGTGTGTGTGTGTGTGTGTGTGTGTGTGTGTGTGTGTGTGTGTGTGTGTGTGTGTGTGTGTGTGTGTGTGTGTGTGTGTGTGTGTGTGTGTGTGTGTGTGTGTGTGTGTGTGTGTGTGTGTGTGTGTGTGTGTGTGTGTGTGTGTGTGTGTGTGTGTGTGTGTGTGTGTGTGTGTGGGTGTGGGTGCGCGTGCGCGTGCACGTGCGCGTGCGCGCACGTCACTGTGTGTGGGTGTGGGTGCGCGTGCGCGTGCACGTGCGCGTGCGCGCACGTCACTTATCTCTCTGCCTCCCTTCTCTCCTCTATATGATACTCTAGTTCCTGAATAAACATTGTCCAAACCAAGAAAACAAGTTTTGAATACCTAGTAAAACAAATATGAAGAACCTGACCCCACCAATCATGAACTATTTGATCAAAGGGGGCTAAGGTAAACAACTTAAGAAGAAATTATTTTGAAAGCATAAAATCAACAAGTAGCCCACATGCTCCAATATAAAAGTAAAACTCTCAATTTTGGAACTGCTACAAGATCCTTTCATCTTTTGCTTTCTCTTAGAATAGAATTTAATTTTAAAATCATACATATACTTCGCCCTTTGAGCTTTAGAGAATATAAGCATGGGATTGAAAAAATCATGGTTCCCTTTCTTTGAGCCTTTGGAAAGTAAATTATCAAAATCTGCTCCATATACAAATAGAAGGTATTTGAGAACCAAAGCCTGCATAACTAACAAAGGGTAGAATTAGATGAGCTTTCCTTGATTCTTACAAAATTCAAGAAAATTAAAGCCATGATAGCTAAGAGATGTTTCCAGTTTTCACATATAGGCTAAATTGCACACCAAAAAGCTCTCAAAATTAGTGTCCTAAGAGCATACTGACACTTTAATAGGAAGAAAGTGCAATGACTATATTCAAATCAAGGCTAACCTACACATGTGCAAGAACCTTGCAAGGCCCACCTCATGTTGCACGAGCCCAAGGCTAAGTCTCTTGGTCCTCTAGGCTAAGCCTACATTAAAGCCCAAGAAAGCATCCATGCAAGCATGAATTTTCACAAAAAGCTAAATGAACCCTTGATTGCAATGCCCCACTCTACAAGTATGCCATTCAAAATGCTTATGGAAAATGCCATGGTAAATAGCTTCTTAGCAATAGCAGGCTACAAAGCCTAGCTAATGTTAACTAGTCTTTGTCTATAAGATTTTGCTACAATTGCACTTGTTGCTATAGTAGAGTTGAGCCTTTTGAAGACTTGTGGTGATCCTCTAAGGGATTTGAGGGTATTTTTTAGGACTGGATGAACTTGGATCCTTACGAATTGAAGCCAACATTCATGCTCATCCACAACTACATGCAATTACCACACACACAACAATGGTAGCTACATCAACATCCACATATATGGAAGTCAAAGATAGTAGAACATCATACAACTTACATCTCTTGGCCTCAAGTGCGAGCTGTTGTAGGCTCATCTAAAATATTTTCTACATTTCTTCCTCATCTACATGTGCATTCATCATCAATTGGCACCAGCATCATCCCCTGCATAACCAAACCAACTCTTCCATCACCTAGCTTTCCTATTGCCTAACACTGCCTTTACTATCCCTCTTCCTCTCAAGGTCATGCATGGCATAGAAAATTTTAAGCTAGTGTTGCCAAATGATGTCTAACCTGGAGGGGGGATCACTTCTTAAAGGAGGCATCAGAGGTCACAGTAAGCCCACCACCATGGCATTGCTCCATGTCTTGAAATGGTGGGGTCAAAGAAATTAGAAAATAACAAATTGTAAGACTATTTTTTGCGCCCAAAATGTGCTCATCTACCTACAAATGCCAAATAAGGTGGGGGTTTTCATCAGGGTCATTGCATGAAGAGCATTTCATTGCAAAACCCCATATTTGCGATGAAAAGTGAAAAGCCCCATGCTTTTTGGGTCCAAAAGTGCTCATACACCTACAAATGCCAAAATAAGGTGGGTCTTTCCAATTTTCTATAAAAACCTCTCAAAAACTCCCCCCTTAAAAAAGACCCATGAGAATAGCTCTATAGGGGGGAGGTGCATGGGTCGGCCAATGAGGCCATTGTATGCCTTTGGGAGGATTGCAGTGGCAATGACTAGTAATGTCAAGAGGGAAAGTTCATCGACTTGTTGAACAAGCCTCTAATGAGAAGGTAAAGGCAGAAAGAAACAAGGGCCTCAACTCTGATTTATTTTTAGCTCATGTCATGCTAGAATATATGATGGAAAGTTTTCCCAAATGACTTGCATTCATGGAAATTCCTATGTTAACTCTCAATTTTGTGAAAATAAGGAGGATAAAAATGTTGATACTAGAATGTCTCCAAAACCTTTTCCAACTATACTGTTTCTTTTCATTGTGAACTCATTGTATAAATTAAAAATAATATAGGCCCAATCCAAAAGTGCCTATTGATGTTATAATTATCTAGTTGGCTTGGCTAGCCCACTAGCCACAATTTGCAAGGTTGCAAAGCTCAAGAAGTTGCACCTCAGTCACTTTGCAATATTGATGAACATGCCTATGACAAAAGTGTCTATTTGTGTTTTAGAAAGGGCACACTATCACACACAAGAGCATTTCCCTTTTTTTCTAATTGTGTGTATGAGAGAGAGAGAGAGAGAGAGAGAGAGAGAGAGAGAGAGAGAGAGAGAGAGAACTCTTTCTCTTTAATTCTCCAAAATAAACTCTTCTTTCTCAAAAAGCAAGATACTCACACATTTCAAGGCTAAATAGACCACTTAATTGAAGCTAATAGTAGGTAAAGTTTTTGGGACCTGTACCACACTGTCATGGCACCATTGTATAGCATATGCTTTAAAGGGTAATACTACTATATTGGACATAAGCACCTTGCATGTCCTAATAAAGGTGAAAGGAATGTTCAACATCTCCACACTTGATGTAGCCCCATATAACGAAGGTCTAAGCATGTTTGTTTCAATATGCCAATTTGTCAAAGCTATGTTGTGCATTGCACAATCTCCCAACATGGAGATTAGGAAGCTGCCAAGGGTTGTGTGGGGGTCTACTTAATGCAACTGCATGTAAGAGAGAAGGGACCTTGCATGAGCTAAGTTCTTTCTCTCTCTCCATTTCTGTAACACAAGTACAAGATTCTCTGCTACAGACAAATCCATAGCAATCTCTTGCATTAGAAAAGCTCAGGGGCTCATCCCCAAACGTGTTTGCTAGAGAAGAGATTTTACAATCTACTAGCAAAGGATATCAAGAAGCTCTAAGAACTATGTGGGTGTTCAATAGATGCTACTACTTGTAAGAGGAGACGAGGGACCTTGCATGAGGTAGGTCTCTACCTACATCTCTACAATGTGAGGATGAGATTCTCTGTAGTAGGAAAATTGACACTACACCCTTGCATTGAAAAGGCTCATGAGATCATCCCCAAATATATCTAGTCCAAGAAGAGACCACTACTTCTACCAATCTTTGGGGGTGTGGGTAGTGCTCAAAAAAGACAACAAGAGACAAAGAGACAAACATAGAACTCCCATTTTTTTAAATCTTTTAAAATAAACTCTTCTTTCTCCAAAAGCAACATATTCACACATTTCAAGGTTAAGTGGACCCTTTAATTGAAGTCAACAATGGGTAATTTTTTAAGGACCTACACTAGCTTGTCACTGCACCATTGTATAAGCATATCCCCTAAAGGGAAATGCTAACAAATAGAAGATGGTCGTGTTTTTAAATGGTGGGGAAACCAGCACAATAATATCTCTCCAAGTACCATAATATATTTATGTATATTTCATTAGTCTTTCCACACACACGCGCGTGCGCACACACACACACACACACAAAATGGCCTCGCTATGAGACATTATCACTTTCTTTCTTTTAACTAGTTGTGGACAATCCCTCTTGCTCACAATTTCTTAGTTTGTCACTTGTTTAAGTGTTGAATTGTGAATCGCAGTGGATTAGTTTTGTTGATTCTTCAACTATTCATTTCTTTGAGTTAACCTCTTTTTTCTTCTTGATTATATCTCAATATATTTAGCATAGCTCTTGGGCCCTATCCAAGTTTTATCTTTCGAAATATCAACAAGATTTGTTTGTAGAAGCTCTTTCAAGCATATTTTGTTGATGTCTTCTATGCTCAACCCTATCTCAACTTGGCTTTTATTTTAATGAAGATGATAATAAAACCACATATGATATTGAATGTTCTAGTACTTTAACTTTCTCTTCTAGGTTTTGATAGAAAATTACCATACTATTTCCTTTGATTTTGATTTGAGAACTATCCAATGTCCACAAATCTAATGGCCCTATAGACTTTCCTTTGTGGGAAAAACATGGATTGTGGAAAAAAGAAGACGCCATGAATAAAATAAGTAGTCATTAAAAAGACCACCCTCTTGATGCCTCAAACAAGAGGTCTTTCTAGGGCCTTTACTCAAAACCATTACTTTCTCATGAGAAAAAAAAGTCTCTAAAATGCAAAGTGTGAAATAAGTTTTGATGGATTTTGGTAATCACATCAATGGTGAGCTTATCTGTCAAATAATAGTATATGTTTACAAATCATGAAGTAAAATCTAGCATTTTTTACCAAGGAGAAACCCAACACAAAACTAAGGCATTGCTTGTTAGGGTAATAGAATCTTTCTTGGTCACTCATGTTACCTTAAAAATCCTTGATAGAGAGAATATTGTGAGATAATGCATCTAATGAGGATATAAAAGGTAAAACTTATGTTAATACAAATGTTGATTGTGATGGAGAAGGACATAGAGGTGAAGATGAATGTCTAGAAACATAAAGGCAAAGGTCAAATGGGATATTAAATGGCACATCCCATGCAAGTCTAATGGATTTCCATGAGACTTCCATATGTTAACAAATTAAAAATTAAAAATGCACAAATGGACTTGTATAAACAAACCCTTCTATAGAAATATAACCATCTAGGCCAATTTTATAATATAGCTATACCCTGTTATTAAAAATTTTGTATGGAATATAAAAATCTCTTCTATGAATGAACTTGCACCTCTTAAAATATTTCCTTTTGTGAATGTACATCTATGAGATTATCTTTTTTTTTTTAATTTCCCTTTTTTGAACTCACATGATACACATTTTTATACATAGTGATCTCCCTAGCATCTACAATAAGGAACTATTGACTTAGTGCATAGTCTAGATATCTACAAACATTATCTTATGGGATCTTAAGTTCTTATAAAAACCAACATGTAACCCATTAAACATATATTGAACCAATTATTCATATGTAGCTATCATATCAAATGTGCATTTTTCATTCAAAATTTCATCCAATGACAATTTTGATACAATTAAACATGTGTACTTGAATCATATTTTCACCATTGAAATCCAAGCTTTTGATGCCATGATTCCTACGTATGCATTAGATTTTAGTTTTTATACTACATGACATAGATTTTAAAGTACTCATAACAATTTTTCATTTGTATATGCATGTCAACGGATTCTTGTATTATAAAAGAAAATTGTGTTGTTCCATCTTTTAGGAACATTGCAAAGAATGAAATGCATGCATCACCTTACATTGGACATAGAGAGATTCAATCTACTTTAGTTGCATATAATGAATATTTTTATTGACATGTCATGAAGCATGATATTGTTAAATTTGTGCTCAATGCATTGTTTGCCTATGCATTAAAGTCACCATCATAGATTCTATGGATTACTTGTGCCTTTGCTGGTATCTAATGAACCATGGAAGTAAATCTCTATGGATTTTATCACTAGTCTTTCTATTATGTTTGCACACAACAAGATGATTTGGACCATAATGTATAGTTCAATAAACAAGCTTCCTTTAGCCACACTATGGAGCTACTAAACTATTTATCAATATTGTATTACCTCAACATGGATTTCCAAAAGTAGTACATTTTTAATCATGATTGTAGATTTTGAAATTATTTTTGGGTAGTATTATTTTAAAATCTAAGTTCTTAGATAGACTTTACCTCATCTTTCCACATCAAAAGCAATTTTCAAACTAAAGTAACTAATAGTATAATCGTTGAACTTCTTAGATCCTACACATTTGACTGATCAAACAATTGGGACCAATGTTTACCTCCATTTTTTTTTCAACTATACTCCACACTTAGCCTATTGACAAAGTACCTTTTTAAGTTTTTTATGGCAAGAAATTACTTATTTCTATAATCATCATAGCTATCAATGTTCTGATTGTAATAATTTAGCTATTGTGACCATATGAAAATTCTTAAAGAAGTGACTCATAAAATTAAGCAATCACAATTGAGGTATACATCCCAAGCAAATAAGAAATGCAAGGCCATTATCTTCAAATAAAATCATTTAGTTTGGTATCAAAAAGAGGTTGAGATCCAATGAAAGGCATCCTAAATTTAAACTAGTTCCAAGGTACTATGAAGCATTTAAGAAGATTAGACCATTCCCCCAGTCTTCTATGACTCATGTATTGTGCATCCACGGTCGGCCTAACAAGATATCATAGTCCACTCCTAGTTCGTAGAGACCCACACTCTAAGCACATTGACTCTTGTCTCTCTGTCTACCACTCCTTTCCTCGTGATATCACCTAGAGCTAGGACTGACAAGACCGCATGAATCTCTATGCCTTCCCAAAAAGCATTGACATGCAAGGTCTTCAATGGCCAAAATTTTAGCACTCCAGATAGCTTTACTTTCGTTCCATTAGCCAGTGTTCCATTGAACCTAGCATTCTTGACAAGTGGGTTACCCCAAGCTACAAGCACTGCATGGCTAAGCACATTGACTCTTGTCCCTCTATCTACAACTCCTTTCCTCGTGATATCACCTAGAGCTAGGACCGACAAGACCTCATGAATCTCTATGCCTTCCCAAGAAGCATTGACATGCAAGGACTTGGACATTGAGTGTAGAGTTAGGCTTAGTATATGCATTATTGCATCATCGTCTTGCAAGTTAACTCCAATTTGCTCTAGCGATCCTTCCACCCATTGCTTTAGCTCCTACCATTGTGTCGGATGCTACCTAAGCAGATCTCCTAGGCTCAGAGTTACAAGGGTGGTCACTAGAATTGTGAGGAGATTGCTAGCTGCTTGTTTCTCTCGTAATTTTGTGCTACTTGGCCAATGGCCTCAATTAGTTTGCTGACCCATGGCATTCAAGCTCTGTCTAGGTGGCACAATTTGAGATACATATGAGTTTCTTAGTTGTGTGGGAGAGACTAGCGTGCTTATGCTAGAGAGAACATTGATCATCCTCCAATATGGGCTTTGCATCTTTTAGGTGTTCTTGGGCTCCTTTCACCCACTCCTTGACCTTTTCTATTGCTTCGAGTTGGTGCTTCAGGTTGGGGTACTCCCCTACCTTAGCACTCCCTTTCTCAATAGTCTTTGAAGCGGATGTTTCTACCTCAATGTCCGTGACTTTCTTTTCAACAAGTAGTGTCATTATGCTCTTGGTTTTCAACATGAGCTTTGCTTCTCTTATCTTCTTTCTTTGCCTACAACTTTTCTTTTTCGATTGAGGTTGCATCCAGGTTACTGGGCTTTGGCAATGATATGTTGGCTTGCTTTGTCTACACGTGGGTCACAACATGCAACGGGATGGGCATGGCCTCCCCGTCAAGTGTTTTGACACCGAATAACCCAAATGGAACTGATGGTACAATTGTTTGACTAGAGGATGGTTTCTACCTAGGGCAATTAGAAAAGAGGTGGGTGATTCCACACTCAACAAATTTGAGATCAGTCTTATCTTGATTGGCTTGCTTTCTCTTGAGGCAACGTGAAGAGATGTGTCATGGGTGACTACAAGTCCAACAAGAAATTAGCTCTTGGGTCTACCCTCCTAAGCCTCTACCTTTCCCTCTTTCTAATGTCATCACTAGCAATGGTTGATAGTCCATGAGAAATGGATTGCCCTCTTTGTCGTACGAGTCATAAGGTTTTGTATAAAGCTCCTGATCGTTGACTCCTCCACATAGTGGACTGGAGTGTCGCTTGGTGGATGTGTTACGTAAGGTGTAGGTAGCCTAGGTATGCTTGTGGG
Source organism: Lygodium microphyllum (assembly GCF_053477565.2). Classification (NCBI taxonomy): domain Eukaryota; kingdom Viridiplantae; phylum Streptophyta; class Polypodiopsida; order Schizaeales; family Lygodiaceae; genus Lygodium; species Lygodium microphyllum. The sequence goes on along the minus strand of NC_141154.1, from coordinate 111,401,977 downwards.
ATTGATTTCCATCCTAGAGATGACTGGCTTTGCATCATTAGTGCCAAAAGGGCCAATGGGGCTCTTCTCCTAGAGAAATTGGAAGGCCTATTCCCTAGGTAAGGCTAGCTGTAAGGTTGTGAGTAAGGGAGTCTCCTCGGTAGTTTGTTATGCATGGCATTGTAGCTGCGAACCTATTGTAGTTGGTGCAAGGTCACGACCTAGGTCTTGCCACTTAGTTGGAAGTTGGTTTCTGCCACAATACATGCATTGGACATGTGGGTGCATAGGTCTTCTCATTATCTCTTGTAGTCTAGCTAGCTCTATTTTCATCTTTGCTAGCTCATGGCTTGGGTTAGTGCCCCTCCATTTGTCTTAGTTGCTTGGGCCTAATCATTCCCTAGATGTTGTTGCCCTTTCCAAGGTTCTAGAGTTGGCTTCCTCTTGATTCGAGCTCCTAGAGCTTCTCTCCTTCAGTTGGTTGTCTGATGCTAGGAGGCATATTTCACGGTGGATTCCGTGAGGTTTTGCGGTGGATTCCATAAAATTATATTTGTTGCCGGGGCTCATACACAAGGTGGATTCCGTGTGCGAAAAGTCGATGGGGATACCTATCATTTTCGAACATCTTGTTAATTTAATGTCCAAGTGGGTGATTCCATAGCGAGTGATTCCGCAAAATACATATTTAAATTAATGGATGTTTATGAGTTTAGAGTGCGCACTCGTAATAAATTAAGGTTAGGATTGAGTTCTAACCAATTTATTTATTTTGTAGCTGAAGACTACTAAGTATTCACTTTTGCCAGTTTAATTTTATTATTTTCTAACAATTGTGAATGCTTCAGTTGGTGTGTAGAGGAGGCAGCGGTGGCGTTGGGAAGCACTGGGCAATAGTATATATTCAAGTTATTTAGAAGAAATTATCTTTTTTTATGGGCGCACATCTTAGGCGTGGTGCCAATATTTATTTTGACGCGCTTATTTATTGAAGTGCTGACATTTATTTATTATTTTGTATGTGGATGGGCACACGATTTAAATATTTGTTATCGAACATTGGATTTGGGCAGAGCTCGACTTTTTGGGTGCCCAACCGCTTTAATTCTTTAGTGGGACAAAATCAAACACAAAAGCTAAAGCATGCTAATTGTAAATTAGGCTATTTTTTGAGCTTAGAGATGAATAATATATCAAATACATGCTTTGTGGAGCGCTCACACAAGGCATGGGGGGAGATTGTACCCAATTAGTCTTTTGCTTCATGTCATGCAAGTCTTCTCTCTTGTTTTTTATGAAAAAGTAGAGTTCTTTTCTTCTTGGGGACCTTTCGGCGCTCGCTACACACGCATACAGCATCCGATCTGTGCACCAGCGGTATCAGAGCGAAGCTGAGATCGAGAGCTTCCAATCGCTTACCATCTCGCGCGAAGGCGGAGCTCTTGGAACGATCAAGCTCTACAGTCAGTCTTGCAGCAATCTACCAATACCAACGTGTTCCTAGCAGTGAAGAACCCCCTGCTACGATGTTGAATCGTGAAGGACCGGCTTCCATAGGCAGAGGACCACTCAGGAAGTTCCTTTGCAAAACGTTTTTTCTTAGAAAGAACAGACAAGAATTTTAACCAAGTTAGAGTTTAAGAAGCTTATCAAAGCTTAGGAGAGGCTTTAGCCCCACAAAATTTAATTATTGGCGGCGGTAGTATGCATTGAAGGTCGCTGTCGTCGCCAAAAAGCTGCCGCCATCCTATCATGAATGATTTAGGGAGGTCACATTTTTTTTCATTCTATTGCAGATTAAGCTTACTAAATCTTAAAGCCTACTAAGTTACAAAGATTAAATTCTCAAGATTCAACCTCTCCCATAGTGGTTGTTCGTATACAGTTAGTCTTCAACGGGTTTTGACTTCCATCGAAGCCCTTGTTCACACTTGGGGACTGACAGAGTTCAATTCCAGCAAACAAGATTGTTACACACAGTCAACACGCACGAAGTATCCTCTTGGAAGACGATCGTGATATCAAATTCAGCATCCACAAAGAAAAAATACTGCAAAAAGCCTTTTTTTTTTTTTTACCTTGTAAATCTGACTTTGAGCTATGCTCATCCCGCTAACAAGATTTTGAGTGTGTGAGGTCTTTTGGAATTTTGTAGGATGTTCGATCAAACCATAGAATATTTTATGGCTGAAGGTGATCTACCAGAACCAACGATGGAGCAAAAACTGGATTTGATTATGATGCAGCTTCAAGAGGAACGAAGAGCACGTCAAACTTTGCAAGCTCAATTGGCCAATCTGCAATGATCTACCACCAATCAAGATGGACCGCAATCTAAAGATCTTATACGGCGTACGATCGATGCAACACTTAAAGCGCAATCTATTCGAAAAGAAACAAAGATAAGTAAAAGAAATTTCAAATTTCGTACTTTCAATGGGTCACATAATGGAAAGATTGTATTTGCTTTTATCAATCAATTTGATTATTATTTCCATGAAGAATAGTATGCTGAGAAAGACAAAATTAAGTGTGTCACTAATCATCTAGTGGACAAAGCATCCCTATGGTGGACTGTTGTCCACAAAAGCATTGATTGTCCTACTACTTGGGAGACTTTTCAAAAGAAATTTTTGCAGAACTTCCTTCCATCCCAATTCCACAAAAAAGCAATCAAACAATGGGATCTTTTGCAACAGAGGGATCGTGAGCCTAGTTCACAATATACCGAGCGTTTTTGGAATGCTTTATTGCAACTTTGAATGCTCAAAGATGTACCTGAGGCAACCCATAAATGCAAGTTTATGTCTGGCTTATCCCACCCCGAGGGTATGATGCCAGGAGGCATATTCCATGGTGGATTCCGTAAAATTATATTTGTTGCCAGGGCTCATACACAGGGTGGATCCCATGTGCAAAAAGTCGATGGAGACGCCTGTCCTTTTCGGGCGTCTTGTTAATTTAATGTCCAAGTGGGTGATTCCATAGCGGGTGATTCTGCAAAATACATATTTAAATTAATGGATGTTTATGAGTTTAGAGTGCGCACTCGTAATAAATTAAGGTTAGGATTGAGTTCTAATCAATTTATTTATTTTGTAGCTGAAGATTGCTAGGTATTCACTTTTGTCGGTTTAATTTAATTATTTTCTAATAATTGTGAATGCTTCAGTTGATGTGTAGAGCAGGCAGCAGTAGCGTTGGGAAGCACTGGGCAATAGCATCTATTCAAGTTATTTAGAAGAAATTATCATTTTTTATGGGCATGCATCTTAGGTGTGGTGCCAATACTTATTTTGACGCACTTATTTATTGAAGCGTTTGGCATTTATTTATTATTTTGTATGTGGATGGGCACACGATTTAAATATTTGTTATCGAACATTGGATTTGGGCACAGCCCGACTTTTTGGGCACCCAACCACTTTAATTCTTTAGTGGAACAAAATCAAACACAAAAGCAAAAGCATGCTAATTGTAAATTATGCTATTTTTTGAGCTTGGAGATGAGTAATATATCAAATACATGCTTCGTGGAGCGCTCACACAAGGCATGGGGGGAGATTGTACCCAATTAGTCTTTTGCTTCATGTCATGCAAGTCTTCTCTCTTGTTTTTTATGAAAAAGTAGAGTTCTTTTCTTCTTGGGGACCTTCCGGCGCTCACTACGCACGCATACAGCATCCAATCTGTGCACCAGTGGTATCATAGCGAAGCTGAGATCGAGGGCTTCCAATCACTTACCATCTCATGCAAAGGCAGAGCTCTTGGAATGATCGAGCTCTACAGTCAGTCTCGCAACAATCTGTCAATACCAGCGTATTCCTGCCAGTGAAAAACCCCCTGCTACACTGTTGGATCGTGAAGGACCGACCTCTATAGGCAGAGGACCACTCAGAAATTTCCTTTGCAAAACATTTTTTTCTCAAAAAGAACAGACAAGAATTTTAACCAAGTTAGAGTTTAAGAAGCTTATTAAATCTTAGGAGAGGCTTTAGCCCCACAAAATTTGATTATCGGTGGCGGCAGTATGCACTGAAGGTCGCTTCATCGCCAAAAAGCTGCTGCCATCCTATCGTTAATGATTTAGGGAGGTCACATTTTTTTTCATTCTATTGGGGATTAAGCTTACTAAAGCTTCAAGCCTACTAAGTTACAAAGGTTAAATTCTCAAGATTCAACCTCTCCCATAGTGGCTGTTCATATATAGTTAGTTTTGAAAGGGTTTTGACTTCCATCAAAGCCCCTGTTCACACCTAGGGACTGACAGAGTTCAATTCCATCAAACAAGATTGTTACACACAGTCAAGAAGCACGAAGTATCCTCTTGGAAGACGGTCGTGATATCAAATTCAGCATCTGCAAAGAAAAAATACTGCAAAAAGCCATTTTTTTTTTAAATAAGCCTTGTAAATTCGACTTTGAGCTATGCTCATCCCACTAACAAGATTTCGAGTGTGTGAGGTCTTTTGGAATTTTGTAGAATGTTCGATCAAACCATGGAAGATTTTATGGCCGAAGGTGATCTACCAGAACCAACGATGGAGCAAAAACTGGATTTGATTATGATGTAGCTTCAAGAGGAATGAAGAGCACGTCAAACTTTGCAAGCTCAATTGGCCAATCTGCAATAATCTACCACCAATCAAGATGGATCGCAATCTGAAGATCTTATACAGCGTACGATCGATGCAACACTTAAAGCGCAATCTATTCGAAAAGAAACAAAGATAAGTAAAAGAAATTTCAAATTTCGTACTTTTAATGGGTCACATGATGGAAAGATTGTATTTGCTTTTATCAGTCAATTTGATTATTATTTCCATGAAGAACAATATGCTGAGAAAGACAAAATTAAGTGTGTCACTAATCAATCATCTAGTGGATAGAGCATCCCTATGGTGGACTGTTGTCCGCAAAAGCATTGATTGTCCTACTACTTGGGAGACTTTCTAAAAGAAATTTTTGCAGAATTTCCTTCCATCCCAATTCCACGAAAAAGCAATCAAACAATGGGATCTTCTACAACAGAGGGATCGTGAGCCTATTTCACAATATACCAAGCATTTTTGGAATGCTTTATTGAAACTTCGAATGCTCGAAGATGTACTTGAGGCAACCCATAAATGCAAGTTTATGTCTGGCTTATCCCACCCCGGGGATATGATGCCAGGAGGCATATTCCACAATGGATTCCGTGAGGTTTTGCGGTGGATTTCGTAAAATTATATTTGTTACCGAAGCGTATACACAAGGTGGATTCCTTATGCGAAAACTCGATGGGGATGCCTGTCCTTTTCGGGCGTCTTGTTAATTTAATATGCAAGTGGATGATTCCATAGCAGGTGATTCCACAAAATACATATTTAAATTAATTGACCTTTATGAGTTTAGAGTGCGCACTCGTAATAAATTAAGGTTAGGATTGAGTTCTAACCACTTTATTTATTTTGTAGCTGAAGACTGCTAGGTATTCACTTTTTTCGGTTTAATTTTATTATTTTCTAACAATTGTGAATGCTTCAGTTGATGTGTAGAGCAGGCAGCGCTGGAGTTGGAAAGCACTGGGCAATAGCGTGTATTCAAGTTATTGAGAAGATATTATCATTTTTTATGGGTGCACATCTTAGGCATGGCGCCAATATTTATTTTAACGCGCTTATTTATTGAAGCGCTTGACATTTATTTATTATTTTGTATGTGCATGGACGCACAATTTAAATATTTGTTATTGGACATAGGATTTGGGCATAGCCTGGCTCTTTGGGCACCCAACCGCTCTACTTCTTTAGTGGCACAAAAGCAAACACAAAAGCTAAAGCGTACTAATTGTAAATTGGGCTATTTTTTGAGCTTGGAGATAAATAATATATCAAATACATGCTTTGTGGAGTGCTTACTCAAGGCATGGGGGAAGATTGTACCCAATTAGTCTTTTGCTTCATGTCGTGCAAGTCTTCTCTCTTGTTTTTTGTGCAAAAGTAGACTTCTTTTGTTCTTGGGGACCTTTCAGTGCTCGCTCCGCACGCATACAGCATCCGATCTGTGCACCATTGTCCACTCGTATGGCCTCTCCAAAGACCCTAGCTAGTGCATCTCTCTGCAAGCTTGAGTTTCCTGCTAAGGCCTTGTAGAGTTCCTCACTACATATTCAGTTGACAAACATGGTGGACATTGCTCTCTCAATGGGTCATTTGTTAGTTGGGATTCTCTTATAGAGACTCTACACGTGAGTAGCGTAGTCCCTAATGTCCTCTTTGTCTCTTTGCTTGACATTCATCAGTCGCACTGTAAGGTTATTTGAGTGCCTAGCCTCCAAGAATCTCTTAATGAAGAGACTCTTGAGGTTATTGAAATAGTTGTGCTCTGTAGCATCTAAGCTTGTGTACCACCTCCTACCCTTATCGCCCAATCATAGGCCAAAAGCTTGCGAGCACTAAGCGAGATCGGTGAGGCCGTTAGCCTCGCAAACCTGCTTAAATTGCTCTACAAAACTATATGGCTCATTGCTCGGCTAGTATTTGTCTAGTTGTTTTGAAATTGCAAGGATTTTTTATTGGCTCTTGGAGCCCTGAGTAACTCCTAATCTTGCAAGCAACGACGTTGCTAGTGCAGCTGCGCTTTGTTCTATCAATGTGTTGTCTACTAGTCACTTTGTGAGAAGCTCTCTTCACATTAAATCTACCTCTAGCACTCTTTCCCTCTCTACATTTGGTTCTATTTAATTTCTATTTGTTAGGGCTAGCATATGCTAGACTTATCACATTTCGATATCCTGCTGCAATCTCCTAGTCTGCTGTTGGTTGTATGGCGTTATGCTTTGCAAAGCTTTCCATGCTAGCTTTTGTTCCTCCTTGAGGTCCACTATGATGCCTTCTAACGGTTTGCCATGGTGATCCAGTTTGGTTTGCACATCAAATTTATTCTCTGTTGGATTTCAATTGGGAAATCTCCCATGTCAAGCTCATATTGGTTTTTGTCATATCTATGGTCTCTTGCTGGATCCACCAAGTTGTCGATTAGGTTGATCAAGTCAAGCAGTGTCGCGCTCCCAATGGTGTCGATTCTTCTATGTGTCTAGCTTTCCGCGGTGCGTCTCTCACTTGGTCCTACCAAATGGGGTTCTTGATCACCTATTTGGGTTTGATGGTTGTCTCCTATTGATGGGTTCATTCTATTTATTAAGTTTGAGTATGTTCCTTCTTATTCACAAACAATCCTCAATTTACATTCACTCAGTGTGTGTGTGGTGCTCTTTTCCATGCATTGTGCGAAATCAGGCTTTCAATTTTTTCAAGTGCACTTCAAGTGTTGAAAACAATGTGGGTATGAACACAAGATGATAAATGTAGCTTTTGTACTCAAGCCTAAGTTCTCCATCAAATAGGGCTTTAGGCTCAATTATTGGCTGCTCTCACTAGTCTCTAGGGTATGTGCTACATTATTTAGCTTGGTCAAGGTCAATTGGAGTTAGCAAGTCAATTCATAGCTCTAAGAGGGGTTAAAAGTTGGCGTGACTATCAACGATTGTGTCTAGCCGTCTGACTATGCTTTCCAAGGTTAATTGCACATGTAAGGTTTTCAGAGACTTCCCCTGTTGTGGGAGGTGTTCTGCTTTGTGCAAGATGTGCTAAGTTTGTCAATTTTTCTCTTATCAAAATTTCGGTCCAATTTTGTAGTGTCTGATTTTGTAGTGTCGATCCCCAAAATCGGACGTCCAATTTTGGATTGTTCGATTTTTGTGCGTCTGATTTAGACGTGTCTGATTTGGATTGGTCCAATTGTCATTTGTCCAAATGACTGATGGTCGAGCATTTGAATCTAATTTTGGAGGTCTCTAATTGTAGGCCATCCGATCATCTGAATCCTATTTGGTCTAATTTTTTCGGAATCGAACAGGTAGCATTCAATTGGACATGCAGAAGGTAGTCCGAGAATCCAATTTCCCAGAATCGAACGTTTGATTGTCTGATCAAGGAATCGGACCCTACAAACTCTATCACATTTAGCATCACGAAAATAGTGACGATGAAAAATCAAATCAAAGTGATGATTTTGGCCACACAAGCATGTAATGAGCTCCAAAATACAAGAATGGACACGGAGGAAGGTTTCTGTATACATGGTGTGTGCAAAGAATGCATGTGGAAGATGATCGATTTGCCTGAAGCTCAAGGTTTCTCTCTCTCTCTCTCTCTCTCTCTCTCTCTCTCTCTCTCTCTCTCTCTCTCTCTCTCTCTCTCTCTCTCTCTCTCTCTCTCTCTCTCTCTCTCTCTCTCTCTCTCTCTCTCTCTCTCTCTCTCTCTCTCTCTCTCTCTCTCTCTCTCTCTCTCTCTCTCTCTCTCTCTCTCTCTCTCTCTCTCTCTCTCTCTCTTTGTGCTAAAGGTGAAAATGAGCTTTCCCCTTGCTCAATAGGGTCTTAAACCCTTGTTCCGCTCAGCCTTGACCTCTCCAATCAATCCACTTATGGCATTAACACATTTAAGCGTTGTTTTTTTCCATTTTTCCCTTGTTTGTGCCCTGTTTGGGCCCGTTTTACAAGAGGAACCCTAAAGCGTTTCACTTTAATCTCTCGATCCTATTCCACTCCAAGTGTAGCAAAAATCAAAACCCAAATATTGAAATGATTTATCCTACTTGTCTACTCATCAAAAACCCAAAACACTTATTTGTTTTGAATATTAAAAACCCTAAATCTCCTACCATCAAGCACTGATTTAGGGATGAAACCCTACTTTGATGCTCGATTTGAGGTGTGCAAGTGCTCAAGCTCAATCCATTGGTCCCGACAATAGAATCAAAATGTAGTGGGAGCTAATGCTCATCCGCCAAGACCCACAGATTGCTTATTGCTTCGAGAATTTCAAGTGAGCACAAACAACTATCTCTCACCTAGCTGATGTGCCTTCCATCCTACGGGGGTGTAATGAGCTTACCTTGATGCTCGAATGAGTAGCCTCCTCCCTCAAGCAAGCCAGTAGCTCCATGATTTGAGATGTGATTTCAAGAAACGTCAAGTATCCTCCTTTGAGTTCCATCCTCCATAGGCGCGTGTGAGACAAGAGAAGAGAAGAGGAAGAGAGGAGATGATGGAGAGATTCTCCATCACGGTCCCTCACCCTCACACACTTACTCCCTCACACTCTCACACTCCCTCTCTCAAGCACACACAAGCAAGCAATAAGGAGAGAAGAAGAGAAGAAGAAGAAGAGATCACTTTAGCCACACACCAAAGAATTAGCTTCTCATTCATTTTTTGAGTTTATATACAAAACCCTAAATCCCTTGGGCACCCATCCCCTTTTTTACATGACCGGACGGGCATCTTGCCAAGCTTCTCTTTCTCTATTCCCTTCTAGTTTCCTTATCCCTTCACCTATGCCCATTTAGACTTTACAATTTGCACAGGAGGGAGCTTGGCAATCTTTTACAAAATTTTAGTGGTGCCCTTGCATTTTAAGATGCGCCTTTGTGTCTTCAACTTGGCCTTTGAGGTCGCCCTTGCGCTTTTGGCCTTTCTTCTCTTATTCCTTTGCCTAGCTGCCTTTTTTCACAATATTTCATATTTTTTAATTTTCTTTTTCCTAACTTGCATTGGGGTTAACAACAATCTTTCCCCTTCAACAAAACCACACTTAGCCACATAATTTCTAGGCTTGTAAGATTGAACTATGAGTCAATGTCATCCATCTTCTTGAATTCCATAGCACATTTATCCCAAACATCAATCGATTTGATAATACATTTTCTTCCCATATCAATGGAAAGCAATGGGCAATGGTCCATTGAAAAGAAAGCATGAACAAAGCCCCTTGATTAGATCCAAGCAACTTGAGAGAGGGAAGAGTCCATCCTACTATTCTTGTTACCCTTCCAATGAAAGCTATTGAGCACTCTTTTCCATGCATTATAAATATGATGCATCACTTGAAATTTCTTTATCTTCATGTTAGCCTTTTTTTTAAGCAACAAATCCCAACTGTTGATGCCCTCAAGAGCATTAGATTTACCTTTACCTACAACAATCTAGTGTCACATGAGAAAAAACCATGGATGATCATTGTGAATCGTCTTAAGAAGGCTAAAGACCAATCTATTAGATTTATCCCTCCAAAGATTCCAAGCCAAATCCACCATTATTTTTAGTCATTGGAATATTTTCCCAAGAAATGGCTGACTTGCTCTTTTTACCTCCAAAAGACTAGTAGTAAGAATTAAACATTGTCTCCAACTTGCTCCAACATAATAAACTTAAGCACTCTTTTCCATGCATTATAAATATGACAAAATTAAGCAATATGAGTTAGGATGAACTTAAGCATAGCGATCCTACTAGCCAAGCATAGCTTCAATTTGATTTTTTTCATGATCTTATCCTTCAATTTAGTGAGAAGCCACTAAAATCTTTGTGTCATTGTGACTCTCAAACCTACAAAAGCACCTAAATATCTAAAGATTCTACCCTTTTCCATACACTCAAGACCCAATAGCTCAATGCCTTGTGCATTATCAAACCAATCCAAAAGGAGAGACTCAATCTTTTCCTTGCTAAATGATAGAGCTTGAGACTGTTGTGAAATCATATGATTGTATCAATTCCTAAATAGATTAGTATTTAACATTGTATTAGTTCCTAAATAGGTTAGAATTCAACATATATTCGGATTATCATCGAGAAACATTTAGGATGTGAATGCTTGGCCATTTAGCAAAGCAAGTCCCATAATCAAACTTGCATGAACATTGAACTCAATATGCTCAAGTAGAGGTTGCATATCAATAGCAAGTAATACTGGAGCATGTAGGTAACCTTGATGAATTGAAAAATCGTCCTCCTAACCTCAAAAGAGTGGGTATGATAGTAATTGATGCTAATGATACACAGACATGGCTAAACATGGCACGAACCGTCTTGCAAAATCCTCCACCAAATTTGCACTAGTGCAAGACCTACAAAATAAATTCCCAACTTATTCTATCATAGATTTTTCTAAATCCATGCTCATTAGACAATACCCTCCTCCTAGTCCCAATGAATGATCAAGAGATTAAGGATAGTGTCATGAATCTATCTAAAATGTACAAAGTTTTATTGTCAAGACTATTATGCATCTTTAGTAAAAACAAGCTCACCTTAGGGCCATAGCTTTGGCCATCAACTTATAAGGAACATTAAGCATGGTAAGAAACATGTGGTGGGAGGAGGGTCTTCTCTTTAGTTTTTTTTTTTTTTTTGCATCAACTTAAGGATGCCCTAATTCTCCCTCCCAAGCAAAGAGTCAAATAGCATAGTGGTATTAGTCGGCTTGCAAAGTTCATCACCACAATGCTCACATAGACTACTATAAAAGTTGGTCAATAAGCCATCAAGACTAGGGGCCATGTCATTGCACGTGTGTGTGTGTGTGTGTGTGTGTGTGTGTGTGTGTGTGTGTGTGTGTGTGTGTGTGTGTGTGTGTGTGTGTGTGTGTGTGTGTGTGTGTGTGTGTGTGTGTGTGTGTGTGTGTGTGTGTGTGTGTGTGTGTGTGTGTGTGTGTGTGTGTGTGTGTGTGTGTGTGTGTGTGTGTGTGTGTGTGTGTGTGTGTGTGTGTGTGTGTGTGTGTGTGTGTGTGTGTGTGTGTGTGTGTGTGTGTGTGTGTGTGTGTGTGTGTGTGTGCGCGCGCGCGCGCGCGCGCAAAGGCCAATTCATCATTTGAAAATGGTCTCTCCAAGACCAAAGAGGCATGGACAAGGACTGCAAAGTTAGTCAAACAACTCTTTTACACTGAAAAACAAGCTTTGTGGGGTCCAATAAGTTTCTAACTCGGTCTAAGTAGCCTTCATATATATAGGGGAAGATCCAACAATAGAATAGAGGTGTTTTTGAAAACATAAGCAAAACCTTCCTCCTCCTAAATAAAAAACCATCATTGTTTTTTGTAGCTACTATCGCATCCTTCTTTTGCATGTCTTTCAATAATTAAAGTACCTTCTAGTTGGGAATGTCACTATACAAGATGTCCCACCCATTTAATTGAACCTTAGTAGGAGGTGCAACTTGATCACTCTCCCAAGTTTTAATGAAAACTTTAACATTCTGCAACATGTGAAATAAAATGTTATCCCTAGGATAGAGACAAAGAGGATCAAGGAGATTAGCTCTACATAACATAGTTGAAGAGGTAAGCTTTGACCCCATTGAAGCCTTTTTTTCCCATACCACTTTGCATACCTGACAACTTCTATGCAATTTTCCAATCGTCAATGGGAGGAAATCTTCTACCAAATTTCACCAATGTAGAGAGGGACTTCTTCTCTTTTAGGAAATAAATGTTTTTAACGTAAGAGGGGGGGCTTAGATGTGGTCCTAACACATGTAAGCATGCAATTCATCATGAGAGAAATATGGTATAAATCTAATATATTTCTTAGAGCTAAGATGGAGACCTTAGAGAATAGCCACTCAATGTATTCACATGCATAGAACCTATCAAGACATGCACCCCTCCACTTGTAATCATAATGTTTGTTATGCCACATAACTAATCTAAAGTTATTACCCAAGCAATGCATTAGATCCACCACACCAAAATGAATATTTAATGTCTACTAGACTCTCATCAATCATGTAGCTTTTCTAATGCAATCTATCACCCATAAGCTTTGCTCATATTCTAATTGCTACATGTGATAGATCCACTCCTAGCATCCCTGCCATTCCCATGAGGCATTAGGGGGATATACAAAGAATATGAACACATCTTTACTATCTCGCTTTAGCTTGACTACAAGCACATGCTCTACCACATCTTGTGTAGAATAGTTAGAGATGTCTTCAAAGATTTAACCTCTAGAACTTGAGAATTCCATAAGTCATATAAGTTCTTGATTCCCTTCAAGTGACAATCTTAACCCAATTTAGAATTGAAAAAATGAGGTGCATAAGATTCTTGAAACAACTTTTTATATCCAATAGTGAAGAGTAATCTCATTTCCTAATATGCTAATCAATTTGAGAATGCCTAGTTAGCCATGTGGGCAAGGTCATTTCCAAAGCTCACACAATCAACCTTTAGTACTTAAAATCTAAATAACATATAAGTGAACTCTCTCTCTCTCTCTCTCTCTCTCTCTCTCTCTCTCTCTCTCTCTCTCTCTCTCTCTCTCTCTCTCTCTCTCTCTCTCTCCCTCCCTCCCTCCCTCCCTCCCTCCCTCCCTCCCTCTCTCCCTCTCTCTCTCTCTCTCTCTCTCTCTCTCTCTCTCTCTCTCTCTCTCTCTCTCTCTCTCTCTCTCTCTCTCTCTCTCTCTCTCTCTCTCTCTCTCTCTCTCTCTCTCTCTCTCTCTCTCTCTCTCTCTCTCTCTCTCTCTCTCTCTCTCTCTCCCCCCCCACCATGGACACACACATATGTACATGCATGCAATCTATTTTTAATGTATCTAATTTAAAGAGTAGATAGTTATCTAAAAAAGACAATCCAAAAGCATTACAATATTGTATATAATAATGAAAATAACAAGGGCCAATCATAAAGCACACAAAGAGCACTAATGGATGCCAATTGTATACCATTTAACAACTATCCACAATACATCTCAATCTTAAACAAGTTGCCAAAGCAGAAATATAATTGGTTAAAGTGGCCAAGATTTCCATGTTCTCCCACTCGTCCATGAATGTCTCTACCAATTTCTTCAAAATGGATTTCTAGGCAAACAAATATCATTTGTTATTCAAAGTGTATGTGCTGAAAATTGTTTCGTATAATGCACAACCTAGCCTAGTTGCACCACCATTGGCCCTTTTACCCTATATAATACATCAAAATTTAAGCATCTTCTTAATACATTTCCATTTTCCATCGACTTCAACCTAGAAACTAGATCCTTTAAGAAAAGAGATAAACCTCATAGAGCTAATTTTGATCAATTGTCCCTTAAAAAGAGCCAAGCCATTTCCAAATATTAAAACATAGGAATCATCTAACTAGCTATAGAGTTGGCAAGAGATCCTTACTTGCCAAGGACCTATAATATGTAAGAGATTCTACACAAAAAAGGTGAATATCATATAAGAGAAATTGTTTCAAATCTTACTAGAATAGACATGCTTCTAGAACTAATGAGAAAATGATTTAGGGAATAATTGCAATGAGAGAAAAGTTAGTGGCCACAAGTTTAGAAGGACCAAGAATCATCCTAATCTAGAAGGACAAAATTCAAATAATCTCTTTGACACCAAGAGACATCTTAGTGCCAACCCCATAAAGGATTAAGGCTTGCAACAAGTTATATGGTAGAATTTTGTAAAGAATATTTCCTTAAATACTAGGGGAGGAACAAAAAATGTTCCATTTGCTTTTCTTATCAAAGTAAAAAATTTAAAACATTGTAGGCAACTTCACTTTTTGCTTTGTTTTTGTTACTTCCAAAATACATCTATTCTTTAACAAATTCCTCAATGTGTTGGTACACTTTTGCGCCAAAGTATTAGCAGATTTAGGGTATAAACATCTAAGAGAAGAAAACAATCTACTCTAAAACAAAGATTGAGTTCCAAAATAAAAAACTAAATATCTTTAAAAATTTTGTTATATGTTTTTTTGACAATATAATCCAGGAATGTCCTATGGCATAAGCAATGCCATGCAATTTCACTTTATCCAAAGCATATGATACAAAAAAATTAAAAGAGCTAGTCCAATCGCACAAATGCAAAGCCACTATCCGTGAAGGTAATCACAACAAAAACTAGACCCAAAGCTAAGAGTCTTCCCCTACAAAATGTAGCTAGGCCCAAGGCTAAGATTAATACGTTGCAAAATTTAATATATGCCATGCCAAAGTCTAAGATTGTTCCATCGTAAACATTTAGCCATCATTATTTCACAATAGAAACTAAACTAAAGGCTATGATTGTTCCATTATAGAATGAGACATTTAGATTGAGTGGTCTAAATATGTAGCAGGAAATTAACATAGCCAAATCCATGGTATCAAAGGCAATCTTAGACCAACTTACACAATCCATATGACTTTCTTATCTATCCTTCATTCAAAAAATCAATGAACCAACCATTGACAAGTCTAATTGTGATGCCTTCCATAGAGCCAATGGAAGACAAAAAGAAATAAGATACAACATTTAAAATATTCCATAGATAAATCATTACAAGTCCATTCCTTCCACTTAAGGATTTTTTTAAAAAAAATTAGTATCCATATTGTCATCTTGTAATGCTCAATCATCCTAATGAATGACCCAAACCTTTGAAGATAGCACCCTTAGGAACAATTTTACTAGACCACCTAAATCAGCATGCCCAATTGAGAGAGGGGTTACTAATGAAGTATTTGGAATATTTACATTAATGCTAGAGGATAAGAAAAAATCTAGCAAGCACCCATACTCACCTCAAGGTTTTCTTTAGTGGAATGAAATATGAGAAAGGTATCAACAACAAAAGATTGGTCCAATATCTTTTTTCCTAAAATCAATTCCGATAGCTTTTTGCGAAGAACATAATAAAGGATGAGTAATCATAAGAATGAACAAAGGACTGATTGAACTACCTTGCTGAAAGATGTTTGAAGTGACCTTCTAAATTTCTTTCACAAGTATCTAGTGAGATCTTAGCCTCTTTGACATTGTAGGAATAAATCCTAAGGCTTGCAACACTTCTATGATAAAAGTCTCATGGAATCCTATCAAACACTTTCTCTAAATCAAGTTGTAAACTTTTTTTTTCTTAACATTATATGCCCTTTAAAAATCCATATTGATTGGTTGTGGTAGACCAAGCCTAGTCTTAAAAGTAAACATTCTATTCAATAACCTATAGAGAATGCCATCAAGCTAATGGGTATCTAATGAGCCATAAAAGTGCAAACTAGCTCTTTAGGAAAGAATTTTATTAGTCCATCCTTAAGAAATCTAAGGAAAGTGTCTAGCTTCCATGCATGACTATGAACCTTTAACATACAATATCCATAATCCTTCCAATATCCTTAAGACTTTCTTGATCACATCAAGGCCAAGTACCTCTTTTGTTGCTTTCCTTCACCATAGAGTAGCCAATAATTGAGAATAAAATAAGAAAGAAACAAATAGCACGAGAGAAAAGAATTCCAAACTTGTACAATACAAGATTGGGCACAATCTCCCCCATGCATTGATAAGCACCTCCCCCATGCATGTATTCATAATATTAAAATAAACTTTTGTGCTCAAAAGACATTGAAAGCATCCTTTTTATGCTTCTTTCTTTTCCTTACCTTGCACGACTTGCTTTTGTGCAAATAAATGAGAACACTCTCTATTCTAATAACTTTACAAAATAATATTTTGTATTCTCTAATAAATACATCAAAGTAAATCTATTGCGCATGTGTGTACACAAAGTCCTTGCACTAATAAGCACATACAAAATATAGTGGTTACAATGCTTCCAATAATATTTTTCCACATTGTAGAGCGCATAAATTCCACATATTAAAATGCATACTCCAAAATAATAATTCCATTTAAATTTGTCTAATTATCTACTCACCACAATAGAACACATATTAGTATCCTTCAATCTATCTACCAGGCTTAACATGACGAATACCATATGTGCACATTCACATGATAAGTCACAAATTATGCAACAAATAGACAAAATCCACAATAAAATAAATCAACAGGTTAAATAATACTTATCCCCAATTGATAACTCAAAGAAAATGCAAGGGTGGCCAACCACATGTAGGTGCTGCCTAATGTAGTGAATCTATACCATATATGAGTGTTGCCTACTACTATGGCAAATCTGCACTATAAAATTTCATGGATTTTATATGAAACATTGTCTATTGCAATGAACCTGCATTTGTGGGATAGTTAATGTGATTATGAGTGGTCGTCAATGTTAATTATATTGTCATATTATGGAGTTAATGTTGATTTCTAAATCCATTGCGATTCTTCTACATGATGACTTCTATATTCGACTAAATACCTATGGTATTGACTTCTTGTTCTTTTAGATAGTGGAGTGGTCATGGTCAAGGATCACTTCAAGAACTAAAATTCTAGTATCAACCTCTAACAAATATGGGTCTTCAATTACATATATAATTGGAGGTACTCCTTTGAATGATTTTATAGACTAATGTGAAATGAATTATGCATTTGCTAGTGAGAAGGAATGCCAATCTAAATGCATTATTATTAATCTTATGAACAATTCTAAATGGGCCATAATGCCTTGGTGCTAACTTAATTTTCGCATGCTTTACAATGGATTGAAGCCTTGGCTTTTCGATCATTAACTAGGCTAAATCATTTTCTTGAAATTGAATAGCCTTGCATCTTTTGTTAGCTTGGGTTGTGTATCTCAATTGGGCTTGCTTAATCTTTTTAGTGACTCTCTAAATTTTTTCTATGGTGAGTAGTAGAAAAAATCAGCATTTGGTTAGCAATGGTAGTCATAGGGATAGGCAATTTCTTCCCACAAACTACTTCAAAAGGAGCTCTATCACTAGCAATGGTAGTCATAGGGATAGGCAATTTCTTCCCGTAAACTACTTCAAAAGGAGCTCTATAAGTTGCAAATTGTGGGGTATTATTGTAAGAAAATTAAAGTATGGGCAAATGTTGATTCCAATTACTAGGCCAGCCAATTGCGTAAGATCTAAGAAGGTCAAGAATTGTATTGTTCATTGCTTCAGTCTCACCCTTACTCTTAAGGTGAAAAGTTAGAGTAAAATCCATCTTAGAACCTAAATTTTTAAAGAGATCTACCCAAAAATGATTGCAAAATTGACCATCACGATCATATAAGATAAGCTTGGGAAACCTATGGTGAGAAAATTTAGTATTTCATGAACAACCTAGCAACTTGTGGAGCGGACAAAGTCTTTTTACATTGAATGAAATAGGCATGCTTAATAAATCTATTAACAATGGTCTAGATCATATCATGATGAGAGGATGTAGTAGAAAGAACAATGATAAAATCCATAGACATTTGCTCCCATGGTGTAGAGGCGATCATCTACCAAGACCCACGGACCGCTTATTGCTTCAAGCGTTCCAAGCCGAGCACTAATGGCTACCTCTCACATAGCTGATGCGCCATCCATCTCTACAGGTGTAGTGAGCTTACCTCCATGCCCGATCGAGTTACCTTCTCTCTCGAGCACTCTGGTAGCTCCACAATCCAAGTGCAAGCTTCAAGCAAGCTCCATCCTCAAGCTCCACGCTCCAAGCTCCATTGCTGTGAGCAAGAGAAGAGAAGAGAAGAGAAGAAGAGAGGAGAAGATGGAGAGCTTCTCCTCCCTGGTCCCTCACCCTCACACACTCACTCCCTCATACTCTCGCACTCCCTCTCTCAAGCACAAGCTCAAGTAAGCAAGAATAATAATAATAATAATAATAATAATAAGAGGAGAGCCACTTTTGGCCACACACAAGAATGAGCTTCTCATTCACTTTTCATATTTATATACAAAACCCTAAGTCCCTTTTGGGCAGTCATCCCCTTATTCCCTTTTTTACATGGCCGGCCCTTTTTCCCATTGTCCTCCTATCTTCCTAGCTTCCTTCCTTACGCCCATCTACCTTTACAAATTGCACGAGTGAGAGCCCGACACTCTTAAAATAAATCATGGTGTGCCTTGTGCCTTTTTCACAAAATTATTGACTTGCACTTTTTCTTGTGTGCCTTTCTCCTTGATTTAGGACTTTTCTGCACTTCTTATGTTTCCAAATTCTTCTTGGTGCACCTTCATCTTACGTTTCACTTTTGCCTTGGCCTTGTCTTTTGCTTTGGATTTTTTGGCTTTTCCACCTTTTTCGTTTGAGGGTTAACATTAACCCCTTCCTAGACGAGTGCTAGTCCCATGGCACTCATCATTGTAGGTAGGAGGCTTTGGCATGCACCAAAGACATGGGTGGAAGGGATAGCTGTGGTTTTCCATGGAGAATTTTTGGTGGTGGGACAGATGAAGGTCGTTTGGGGCATGTGGTTGGTGGTTGGCTAGTGGTAGGGTTGGTGAAGTTGGTGATAGGGCTTGTTGTTGTTGGGAGTTGCACTCTTGGGTTGGCACAGGTGTTGGTGTTCTAGGGATTCTACAGCTGACGATTCTTGGTGGGCTTGCATGATGATAAAAGATAAGAATTCAGAGTTGAGTGTTGATAAAGGGTGAGCGAAACTTTTGTTGGAGTCTTCAATACTTGCAATTGAAAACCTCTCATATGTGGTCTCTTCTTATCATGCACAAGACATAGTTTGATTAGTTTGGGAGACAGGTCGAGCTCTAAGCAAGCTGAGAGTATTGTCCTGCACTTGAGGACCCAAACTGTGTATATATTTTGGTGCAGATATTATGTGAGTGCTCGTGCATACTTTGATATTACGTAGTTAGAAGACCGCGGGTCTAGTTCCTCCTAACAATATGTGGATGAAGCAAAGTTTTCCATGTTGAGAAGAAGTACACATGAAGGTGTATGAGACATCCTTTGCATTATGACAGCACGATGTAGCATAATTGAATACATTGACACCACCAAAATTTTGGTAGTTGGTAGCTATTGGTCTTGCTCAACAAGTACGGTGTACTTTTCATGGCCATTTGTGTGATGCTTACCACGATCGATTTTAATGATGCTAAGGCGGAGTGTAAAAATGAATCGTGCGATTGGGTCAAGGTGCCAGGTCTAACCATAGGTGAGACAAGCTCCTTAGGTATGTCCTGCCCTTGATGTGCCGTAAACAATTGTGGGAAATGTGTAGAGGGCTAGGGAACTAGGGACGAAGCTAGCCAACCAAGGTCACTAAATGTACCTAGTTTGAGGACCCCTAGGTGTCGTGATGTGATTATGAGTGCTTTTTTTTTCTTTGCTTTTCTTTTTTTAAAAAAGAAAAGCATGAGTATAACCATTGCAATATGTTGAGGTTTGAGGTTATTAGCCCTTCAATGGATTGGGAAATGTCGAGATTCGAAGGGTCTAGAAATGGATATTACAGCGATGATTGTGCCCTAGCCTCATTGCTAGAGAAACAGTTGTTGAGATGGAGAGACCTCTTTGTACCGTGTGATGTTGGTACAATTGAGGTAACAGCTGTTATGAGGGCCAAGTGTAGAGTTTAACCCAGAAAGAGAGAGTGGCCCCTAATCCTGCTTTGGGTCATGCGATGTAGGTGATTGGCAAGGGTAATTTTTGCTTTTGGTAATGAGGCTTTTGTCATGGCTCTTCGTGAGGTTGGTGGTCTTGTAGTGACTTGGGCCCTAAACAATTTCGTACAAAGACATGTGTCCTCTTGCATCCACTTGACGCTTCGTGAGAGTATATGCAAATCACATGTGTCAATTATGATGAGCAGATGTAATGCAAAAAGATATTACTTCATCTAAATCCTATGGTATTGAATGCGATGCATCTCATCGGTGCTTGTTAAAGACATGCCATGTATTAGTAGTAAGGGGGATTTGTACAGTTGGGGGGATCTTGCCCCTTTAACCACTTAAGGACAAAAATTTATGGCAAGATGGCCTTTTT
This sequence comes from Lygodium microphyllum, assembly GCF_053477565.2. NCBI lineage: Eukaryota > Viridiplantae > Streptophyta > Polypodiopsida > Schizaeales > Lygodiaceae > Lygodium > Lygodium microphyllum. Next base: position 111,381,477 of record NC_141154.1, on the reverse strand, counting down.
TAAGCAGCTTATACAATAGCTATTCTATTTGTATGAGGCGGGGTGAGTTCAATTGGTCTTGTTTCTAGCTTCCTTCTCCTCTTTCGAGCACCTGGTGCTCGAGCGTTTGGTGAGGGCTTGCACGGCCAGGGTTGCCACCCCTCGGGTGTTCTCTTAAGCCTTCATTTTCCTGGCTTGGGAAGTTTTTGGCTTGCATCTAGGGAGGTGTCGCTTAGGGTCTCTTTTCAGTGCGTACCTCTTAAGGGTAGGCACATAGCGCTCTGGCGAAGGAGCTTGTGCCATATGTTCCCTCCAACGGCGGATAGCATCCTTGCAGGCCAGCTACACTGGGTGCTCCATGGTGGCTACTGTGAGGAAACCTGCAAAAAGTGAACTAAGGGTTAGACCTTGAGAAGCAGGATGGAATTATTTGCATGATAGGGATTAACCAGTAGATCATCAAGTGCATAGTAGTCGTTGTATTCATCCTGCTTCGACCACGGGGCGTATTCCAACCAATAGTAGATCTCTCCTCACCCCAAATCACACGGACTGGTTGTGATGAACTAGGGGCAGGATTCGTTTTTGGAAGGGGATATTGGAAGCAAAGGGAGAGCCTGTAGAAAGGGACAATGCTCCATGTACACCCTCAAAGATGTTGGTCATAGCTTCCCATGGCAGTCATGAGGACTACCTGCCCTCTACCCAGAGGAAGAACAGTCACATGACTTCTAAACGTGTGCTGAGAGGAGGATCCTACGAGCTCAGCCTGTCAAACCCAGCTTTCCTCCCTGCGCTTGACTATCATTGCTTGTGGGTGTGCTTGCTTGGGTATTATTTATTCATAGTCACAAACACATTGTTCATTTATGTACAATTTATGTATCCATGTCTCTTCGTGAGGATAAAAACTAGTTGTAGAACTCAGGATTATACTGCAGTGTGGCACATGCATCCAGTACTCATGGCAGCTTACTCAATAACAATAGATATTGCAACATTGAGTAGCATGGTACCTTGTCCAAGCCTACTGGCAACATGTAGCTCCTCCTCAATGAGAATCTTATCACCCAAAGCATTTTCTTGGCTAGTTCCGGCTAAGTCCATACCCATAATGGTAGTCAGGACTCAAAAGGAAGTTGGCGCCACATAGGTTGGGTCTCTTTGACACTGTCATTTGTTCAATCGCTCCTCTGAGACTAATCTGGGCTCCCAGTTTGGCTATTGTAACGTAGTTTTCCATCCAATGTTTTCAAATTGACTTGACCCCGTGATTGTTGCTTTAGTTGCTCTATCTCTAAGAGATTTGGTTGGCAGAGCATATCATTGAACATCACAACTAAGCGTAGTTTGCTGGTTTCTTGTCAGAGATGAGTCGCATGCATTCATGCAAGAGCCTGTCATAGTGCTCGTCAAGATGTTCTTGCTCTTCCCAAGATAGGGGAAATGGCAAGTATTCTTCAAGTTGCTCCCTAGGGAATGCGCCCATGTCTGCAAGGATGTAGACACATGCGAACACTTTGAGCTTAGCATCCAACTTAGTTAAGCATTCTACGAAACTTCTATGTTCAATGAGGGCTTGCTCGGTTGCTATCTTCTTAAGCAAGATTCTAGGAGTTTCCATAGGCTTTAGCATAGTTGGGAGCTTGAGCAATATTGGTCAACTCTAGGATTGCTTATGTCCTTGGGGTTTCCATGTTTCTCCTGAGGTTTTATTGTTATTGCGTTATGGTCCTCCTTGGATGTGACTGGTATAGATTTTTCACCCTATTGTGATAGTGTTGTATCCACTCTTGATTGGTCAATGCAAGTTTTGCTGTCAGTGGATTGAGTGTTGCAAGCAACCGTTGATGGTAATGGTTGCTTTGACTTATCAGAACACATAGATGTTTCTGAGGTTTCACCGCTGTGAGGGGAGAGGGCAATGGTTTCCTTAGTGGGTGGACACGATGCTTTATTCCCAAGTTCTTTTGTGCTCTTGGTCTCAATCTTCTTGGTGCCCACAACCACTTGTAATTGTCGTTGTGTTCGATGTGTTCTTCTCTTGTTCATGGGCAATGAAGGTGTCTTTCTCAAAGACTCAAGTCCTTGAACTAGGTCAGCCATCCGTTGATGTGCTTGGTTGGGCCTTAGCACTCTCTTTCTGTGGTGTGCTCTCATGGGACTTAGTTGTGACCTGTTGAACAACATTGCTAGGTTGATTGGTCAGATGCGCCATCTACTGGGCCACAGTTTTGAGAGGTTTCTCCTCAAGCCTAGGCTTTAGGTGCTTCGATAGTGCTAGAGGTATCAAGGATGTTGGTTGCAACACCTCTTCCACCGGTGAATGGCTAAGGATACATTCGGCAAGGGGCATCATCATGGCCAAAGGCTGTGACTGCTGTGATTCCTGATTGGAAGTAGTAGTGGCTAGTTCAGCGGACTGGCCACTATTAGTAGGCTGCAATGTCAAGTCCTTAAGCAGATCAAAAGTGATTGTCTTTTGTTGCCTTTTGCACATTCACCTGTGCAGATTGAGCATTAGTTGAGCTAATCACGATGGATTGCACAAGTATATCCTTAGGCTGAGAGCTAAGGGTGGTGTCATGGCCCGCATTTTGGACATTTGGAAGCTCAGATGGAGATAGAGATTGGGATTGAGCAGCTGCACTTGACAACTACTGTTGTGCTTCATGTGTCCATTTAGGGAAAGAGGGTGTTAGAGATTTGGAACTCCTTGGTGGACTTGGTACTAGTTGAGAGATTTGCTCATGGCTATTAGATGATTCTACTAGTTGCTTTGTTGAGCAATCAACCTTACCATGAGCAATTTTGTGCCTAAGATGCTTGTTATCCTTTTGGAAACTCGAAGGCTCCTTGGGCACTAGTGGCTTTTGTGTACACTTGACGGGTACATATGATATTTGCTTGTTAGGCATGCTAGGCTGAGAAACTACCCTTCGAATAGTCCCGTTTGGTTTCTTGATTTCAATCATGAGGGGCTCGGTCACTCCAATGTTTTTGACTTTGAGACTTGTTTTTTTGTTTAGATTTCCTCATACACTTCTTTGCTCTTGATACGTCCTGGCCTTCAACTGACAGAGGTGGTTTAGCAGGGGGTTTTGGTACCCAAATCCATCAGTTACCTGCGTAATACCCTTGAGCACGTGGCAACGCTTTGGATATCCATTGCGACGTGTGCTGGCTCTCCATCGATACCTTCGTCTATAAGCCTTGGGCTTCTTTTGGGGTCTTCTACAATATTTGTAAGTCCAAAGCCTGTCCTTGACATTATCTCCTGACCTTCTTGTTTCAAGCATGGCCTTCGCTCACTGGTTCTCTCTGTTCAACATGCATTTGTATCAACTCTTTCAACAAGTCCTTGCTCTTGTTAGTACGCTTGCATGTTATGTTAGCACCTTCCTTGCCTTTCCCTCGAGGTTTGATGAGGTCATCCTTGCTAAAGGTTGTGACTATCCTTACACCCGGTAGTGTCAAGTGTGTATCCTTTGTGCTACATAATCAGCCTCACACTTAGTCGCCCTTTTGAAGGGTCGTCCTAGGAGAGTTTCCTTTTCACAACTAGCACTATATGGAGGAACACGGAATAGGATAGGAAAGCTTTCAGTTTCAATAGTTACAAGGATTTTGCACTTTCCTATGAGTGTTTGTGGGTGTCCCCCGTATGGACTAATTGTTGCATTAGTCGGTGTGAGCTCTGGTTGGCCTAGCAGAGTCCATGCTTCATAGGTCAAGATATTAAAATCAGCTCCTTCATTGATGAGAGCATCGACACTATGCTCTCTTTTTGTGGTGAATTTGACCCTAAGATAAGCAGGCGGCACTATATCTTTATCTTCCGAGTCTTGGCTTGTAAATCTAAGCCTCCTGATGTATGCCCTTGAGTCCCCAACTACACATCTAGATTTGGGTTCTCTATTGATATCTTGGGTTGTCTGTGTAGTGTTTTTCAAGGTGCATCTATCATCAGGACTGTCATGTCTAGTCCTCCTCCCAATTGTAGCTTGATATTGTTGCATTCCGCTTGGACTAGATGGAGTCCAAATGCAATTCTTATGTATTTTTGCAGTGTGGCCCTTTTGCCCTTGTTGGCTAGATTGGCCCATTGAGGTTCTAGGGTTTCTCGTTGCATTGTCCTACTCGTTTTCGATTTGATTCGGGGTCTATGACTCCGCTGGTTACCATTTAAGGTGTTGGCCCTCTCTTATCCACCTACTGAAGCTATTAAGCGGCTGCATCTTGCGAATTTGCCTACTTCTTGTGCCAAAATCGAGTTCTGGGCTTTGGAATGGCTCACAAAGGCTTGTGTGGTTGAGATCTAGTTGGGTCTAGTGCGATTTTCCAAAAAATTTGCAAGATTGTGACTCGGCCCAATTCGTTCGAATTGCAAGGGCCGGGTGGTAGACTCAGACGGGCCGAGGGCCCCAATAGGAACATCGGCCGAATTTGTAGCTCGGATGGCCGAACAGATGTGGCCGAGGACCAAGTGGTCTGAGAGCCAAGTCACATTAGTGGGCTGAGTTGATCGTTCAAACAGGCCGAGTCAAAAAGGGTCGAGTGGGTTGGGCCGTGTCAAGTTGGCCGAGGGTCGAGGTTTGGTTCGAATGGTTGATTCGACCGAGCCAAGCGATGAGTATCCGAGTCGAGTGGGTCGAGTGGTCAGGTGGTCCGAGTTAGGTGGGCCGAGTGGTTGATTCGGCCGGGCAGGTTAAGGGCCGATTTTGGGACTCGGCCCAAAATCACCGACACTTGGACAAGCCTAACACGACCCATTTTTCGTCAAATTTGCGCCGAATTCGTCACGTCGGCCGATCGAGGTCTTCCTACTGGTTGAGCACCTCCAGATCATAGCTACTCATGCAGGAGAATATGTGGAATTACCTGTAGTGGGCAAAGATCTCCTCAATGACAAGATCGAGGCAAGTCCACTCAATGAAGCTCTAGAGCTCTCTAGCTCTCCTGAAACCGTGCAATGAAAAATGTGATCTTCCTTGCCACTCCTGGCCCCTTATCACCCTGCCTAGGCATGTACTTACCTTAGTCTTGCTCCCCTCACCAATATTTAACCCACAATTTTATTTTTTTCCCTTCTTTTCAATGTTTTAGCCTTTTATACAGCAACATGAAACCCTAATGCGTGCTCCAATGTTTTGCTCCTATCCTACCTAAATGCAAGAAAAAATCATAAGGGAAATACCTACACTTCTCCGACATACTTTTCCAAATCCAGAAAACGAAAAATCTACTTGCTAAGAAGAAGAAGAAGAAGAAGAAGAAGAAGAAGAGGAGAGCCACTTTTAGCCACACAAGAATGAGCTTCTCATTCACTTTTCAACCTAAATCCCTTTTGGGCAGTCATCCCCTTATCCCCTTTTTTACATGGCCGGCCATGGCCTAGGCTCTTTTTCCCATTGTCCTCCTATCTTCCCACCTTCCTTCCTACCGCCCATCTACCTTTACAAATTGCACGAGTGAAAGCCTGACACTCTTAAAATAAATCATGGTGCGGCCTGCGCCTTCTTTACAAAAGTATTGACTTACACTTTTTCTCGTGCGCCTTTCTCATTGATTTAGGACTTTTCTGCACTTCTTATGTTTCCAATTTCTTCTTGGTACGCCTTCATCTTCTATTTCACTTTTGCCTTGGCCTTGTCTTTCGCTTTAGATTTTCCGCTTTTCCACCTTGTACATTTGAGGGTTAACACATGGGCTATTATAAATTAATAAAAGCATAACCAAAGCATATGTTTTCCCATGGTGATATTAAATTCATTAACATACACTACATTCACACACAAAAATTTCCATGTTGTGCTTCATAGCAAGCTAATAAAAGTACTCTTTCATACAACTATTGTCAATTGGATACATGTGTGTCACATATATACATATCAATGCATTTCAGTCATAGCAACAAGTCTAAAAGGTGTAGTAACAAACGACTTTCTTTTATAATATAAAAAACCATTCACATAAGAGTAACTATAAAAAACAATGGTGTTCTATTTTGATATCTTTGCCAATTAAAAGAGAAATCAAGATAAAACACATATATAGGAATAATTGCATCGAAAGTTTGAATTTTAATAATAGAAATATGATTTGAATACATATTTTTAATTTTATCAAATCCAATAGCTAATGTGAATTAATAGTTTCGTGTGGCCTGCCACTTAATGCATCTACAATAACATTAACATGGTATGGTTGATATTTGATCACAATGTGAAAATTTTGAATGAATAAAGTTCATTTAATATGTTGATCAGAAATTAAAGATTGGTTTAACAAATGTTTTTTTGGCTTAGTGATCTATCTTTATAAGAACTTCATATCCCATTAAATAATATTTTCAAATATCCAAAGCATGAATTACAACTAATAATTTTTTATCATACATACTGTAGTTTTTTTTAGAGGCTTTTCATTTATGACTTTCATAAGCAATAGGATGATCATTTTGTATTAAAACAACACCTATGCCTGAACCACTAGCATCAAATGATAGTCTAGAAAAAATCAAGCAACTTACGTATAGATGCATGGGTCAAAAGGTATTTCAAAGCATAAAAATATTTTTGCTAGCTAGGATCCCAAAAAAAAAACAATATTATTGCATAGCAACATGGTCAAAGGCAAAGCAATCAAGGAAAAATTTCTAGCAAATTTTCTATAGAACCCAACTAGGCCTAGGAAAGATCTAATTTTGATTAGGCCAATCGTTTATGGTTTGAATTTTCTTAGGATCAACATAGTGATACCCTAAGCATAACTATATGACCCAAATATTCAATATGATGTTGAAAGAATAAACTTTTATCAAAATTAGCATACAAATGACTTTTGTGCAATAAATCAAACACAATACAATGATAATTCTTATGTTTCTCTTCATATTTATAAAAAATAAGTATATTATCAAAGAAAAAAATTTAAAAAATTTGATAATCTAGAATTCTATTCATCATTCACACAAATATAGCTTGTGCATTGGTAAGACCTAAAGGTATGACAATAAATTCATAGTGATCAAATTGTATCCTAAATGTAGTCTTAAATACATTAGCTAAATCCATGCCAATTTGATGATATCTCGATTTGATATCCTAAATGTAGTCTTAAATACATTAGCTAAATCCATGCCAATTTGATGATATCTTGATTTGATATCTATCTTGCTAAAAACTTTAACTGCTTTAAGTTTATCAAGTGGATCATTGACTCTAGGAATTAGATATCAATTTTTAATAATGACTTTATTTAAAGCTCAATAATCAATGCACATCTAGTATATTTTGTTTTCCTTTTAAACTGACAGAATAGGTGCACCAAAAGGAGAACAACTATAACAAATTAAACCTTTATCTAATGATTCAATCACTTGTCATTGAATTTATTTTTTATGTAAAGGATTGTGACTATATGGAGCTTCAGAAAATAGTTCAACTTTGTGATCTAATTCTCCTCGTGATGACTACAACTTAGGTGGGTAATCATCTACAAAATAATGTTTATATGAATCAAAAAACTTTTTCTTTGTGGATATCAATGTAGAAATCTCAAACTTTTCAACTTTAGTCTCAAAAATCATGCATGCCTTGTGTTACTTCTTAATTACTCTTTGAGCCTATGTACAATTCTTTAAAGAAAACAATTCACCTTTAGGGTCACCTGTCAAAGTAATTATCTATCCTTGGAATTCAAAAGTTATTGTGTGTGAGTATAATAATCAATATCAAGATTAAATTGATGTTTGAAAGGCATATCAAGGTTGAAGTCTTATAATTGAATAGGCGCAATTGAGAAGTTATGTTTTTCTTTGTAGTATTTTCTAACCCCTTAATTTCCCATATTCCATTGTACCCAATACCTTGAAATGAAAATTTAACCTTGTATAATGAAGGATTAGTTTCTAGTTGCAACCTCCTAACCAATTTTTTTGAAGTAAAGTCATGAGAACTACCATCATCATGCAAAATAATCACATTCAAATCATACACAATACCTTTTATTGTCAATAAAGCATGTAAAGAAATGGGCATACCTGGTTTTTCTTCAATTCTTACTTCTTGCTATAATGAGTCAATAGTCCAATTAGGTGCGTATTCAAGTTCCACTTCAATGTTGTGCAATTGATCGATGTTTTGGTTGTTGTTGGGTGGTAATGGAACTCAGCAATCCACTCGATAGTGTCCAAATTTTCCACAATGATGACAAACAATTTTTGCCTTTTTACTTTGAACATTAAGATTTGTAGTTTGAGGCATTACCTTGTCATTTGGATACATTTGTATGTTGTTGATTTGTGGTTAGAAATTAGAGGACCTACTGGATGGAAAAGAGTTGGGACAATAAGGAACAAAAGGTCTCTTTGGGTTGTGATTGTAGTTGAAAGAATGAGGATATTGAGTTGTTGATTGCAAAGCATTTGGAAAATGGATTGGAATTCTTTCTCGGCAGCATGGGCATAAGAAATAACTTTGTAAAGAGAAGTGGATCTAAGAGAATTCAATTTAGCTTGGATTCTAGATTGAAGATCATCTTCATATTTGCATTATAGCATAGTCTCAAGAACTTCCTCAAGCATGTATAACAGTAAATGTCTTTGCCTTTCAGTGTATATAGAAACATTATTACCTTCTCCTAAGATAAATTAGACTAGTTGCACCTTGCTTGAAGATGACACCAGGGTGGAAGAAAAGAGTAACATTTTCTTGAAAGTTAGCCCATGTCCTTAGTCTATCAATGCTATGGTGTGGGACATTCCATGAAAGCGAAGCTTTATCCATCAAATAATTGTGTGTGTACTTGATTTTATCCTTCTCTCGTGAAAAGTTTCTTCGTTGAAGTAATCATCAAATTGGCTCAACCAAGATTTTAAAAAAATTCCATCATTTTTTCCATCAGATTTAGAAAACTAGAAACACTTATGAGTTATTTTTTTATCCTTTTTAGTCTGCTAATTATTGAATATACCCTTCAGAATTTGAGCAATACAATCATCTTCATATTGAGCCATAGAATTTTTTTGACATTCACCTCTTGAAGCACCCATTGATTGCATTCAAATCATATTGAAGAAGTTTAATTTGTTGCTACTAGGAAACTTCCCAAAGAGGTGATTCCATACTCTCCATATTGACTTCATTGGTGTTGGAGGGACTCGACATGATAGAAATAATTCAATGCATAGGAAATAGACTTGAATAAAATCCACTGTGTGTGAATATGCCTTTAAAGTTCCATAGAATAATATACATTGCACGTGAATAAGAATTTGCTTCTAAATTACTCTGCATGTGAATATAATTGAATTTAAAGCCACACCCAAGAAAAAAACAAAAATATTTAGTGGTAGGAGTCATTGTAAAGACCATGCACAAGACTAGCCTTATAAAGGCTAATCTTAAAAGAAAAATATCAATGTGAAAGGGAGCTATATAATGGCTCCTCCCTTGTCTTAAGCACTATTTAATCGCATGTGAAATTTAAATAAAAGCTTTAAGATTTTAAATCTTAAAAGCTTAAATTCTCAATGAACGGACGATGCCAATAGAATGACGACAATCGTCCATTGTACAAGTGGTAGAGATGGTAGACTTCTGGTAGATGAAAGGTGGTTTAGGATTTGCACTGTCGGTGTGTATAGATCGATAGTCTTCTATTCAAATATCTCTCTTTTTAGTCCAAAACCACATATTTGTTTTGCAAACCCACTCTTGTGGGTGGATTTGGGTTGAGTCACATGTTTTCTCTTCATATCTATGCTATTTCGAAAAAGCAAGGGTACTCTAAACCTTTTGAGAGGTCCTTTCTTTTCACACACTTTGAAAAGAGAGCTTCTAGAATAATGATACCAAATCTTTAAACTAGAATCTCTATGAAAAGCTTTCATCCACTGGATAAAAGGTTGATGTTTGATGATGAGGAAGATGATGGAGTCTCTTGGATGGATGTATGCCTTCATTGAGCTATTGACACATTGTCATGTCGCTACATGAGCATAGTGTGAAAAAACTTGGAGTGCATCATCATCCGGCTTTCTTATTAATCTAGAGAGTCAATATCATCATAGTCAATAGTGCTAGTGTCCATAGTATGATTAGTTCCAAACTACGGGATTTTTTGACAAGTTTAGCCTATTTTTGATAATATTTCTTGTAAATATCCTAAAAAGTTGTAGAAAACTTCTAGAATAGGGTGACATGCAAAAAGTAAGTTGCTTTTTCAGTTAGTTTGGGAGATTTCATGCAAAAAGAAGGGCTTTCAAAATCGTGTGACGCGTGATCGTAGTTTATAAGCAACATATAGGACTCCGAACTGGGAGAAGAAAAAGGAGTGATTTGGAAGAATCTTGATCACGTGTTCTAGGTTTCTGGTCCCTTTCAAAGCCAAGGGAACTATCATATTTGCGGTTTGAGTAGCAGAGAATAAGTTAATGTTTGGTACACGTTTTTGGTCTACTAGGGAGTTCAAAGACATCTAATGCTTGGAGATTGCTTCTGAGTAGTCCCATACAAGGATTTTGTTCATCTTCTCAAATTCCATCAATACATAGTGCTTTGATTCATTCAACTTTGTCTATATCTTGTATATCTCTTATTTATTCTTTTTCTTCTCTTCTATATCCTATTCTCTACTTCCTTCTCTCTCAGATCCCCGGTGGATACGACCTTTCGACTAAAACACCTTCGACATTAGTGAATCCGACGTGAAAGGTCGTCAAAAGGAAAGACAAGATGGGAGAACCTTCAAGCACAATTTCTAGTGATGTTTTGCAACAATTAGTGCAAAATATGAATATGCTTATGCAGGTACAACAACAACAAGTGGTGCAAGCTTCTGCTCAAACAGAAGCTCTTGTGATATATGCTCTGCCAGCAATAGAGCATGAGATGAAGTTGTTTAATGGTAGGAATGTATATGAAAATTTACATACCTATGCTCAAAATATGGAGTCCTTTGGGGTGGCTCAACTTGCACGGAGCTAATATTTTGTACGGGTCACTATACATGAATTAAAAGCTCGAGTTACTAAATTATACATATAGGATGCTAACTGGGTAGCTTTCAAGAAGACACTCAGGGAAGAATTTTACATTGAAGGCACTAGTTTGATTACCCGCGAGACTTTTGAGGAGTGGTTTCTATAACCCAACAAGGGTCTTGTGGCTACAAAGTTATTAAGAGAATTTCAAAGTCGGTTTGAGCAGTTAGATCTTGTTGAACAACAAGCTCTTGCAAGTCAAAAATTTTAATTGTTTTTACAAGTAGCAAATCTTGAGCTTCAAGAGAAGCTTGATGATTTGCTAGAGGATCAGACTACAGAGACATGCCTTAAAACAGAGTGGAGGCATGTTAAGGAAGTTGTTATTTCATTGGTGAAAAAGCATAGAAGAAGAGAAAGATTGCATGTATCTAGCTTGCCCACTGTTACGGGCAAAACAGTTGATGTATCTAGTAAGTCATCCACTTCTATGGCTAATCCTATGACTGCACCTACTGTTCCCAATGTTAGGGAAGATGTAATAGATGAATTGGTCAAAGGCATGTAGGATCTTCAGTTGAAGGTTGCAAAATTGGATGAGAAAGGGCAAGAGAAAAGGGGACAGGTAGCAGCCCCTAAACCAGGAAAAAGATGTATGTGGTGTGAGAGTTTGTAGCATGAAAGGAAGGATTGTGATGCTTATTAAGAGGCCTTGGTAGGACATCTCATCTTTTGGAAAGATGGCAAGATCCATGCACAAGAAACATGATTGTCTCTTGATTTGAATTTTGGAAAGGGAGGTATCCAAAAGTTTTAGAAGACTTGGCTATTCAAAATGCTCATGCGACTATATATGCTACTACTTTTGGTCTACATTTGGATAGAATGGCTGGCCAGTGATGGTTGGCCCGAAGGCTACAATATGGACACATGCTTTGCATGTAGCTGAAAAGAGGAAAGTTACCAATAGTGAAATGTCTCATGCAGGGCAAGACATTCATGACACAATTGGCTGGGAATCACTAGTAGATGTATATTAAGCAAAAGGACAAAACACAAATGCACTTATGGAAGAGAAACAAAAGAGATATGGAGATAATGTAGGGATATCTAAGAGAGTGACAAGAAGAAGTGTGGATCCTTCTAAAATTGCAAATTAATCACCTCACAAGCATGTTACGGAAGAGGTTAGGTAGGAGAAAAAACAAGATAGCAAACAACAGGGGCAAAAGAAGGGCAAGTAGCCGGGATATAAGCTACAGCTTGATATTGAGATTCAATCATTGTATATGTAGATTTTCTTAATGCATCTGAAGAGGTTTACGAATCTCATATTTTACTTGATGTAGGGACTTATAGGGAGATTGGTGAAGTTTTAGATGTACATGATTTGCACGATACAACTAATCATTTATGAGACAGTTCATGAGCTTGAGGATACGCCTTTAGAGTATGTTAGATATGATGCTCCACAAATGGAGAATCTTTTGGATGCTTTGTCAGAGGCCTTGATACGCAATGCTTCAAGATATGGACTGCTTCATTATTTTTGGTAGTGGTCAGTCTGTATTGGATGCAAGTGACACTCAGTTTGATGTTGTACACAATTGTTTGTATAAGTATATTTCCATGTAGTGGACTTTGAAAGAGCAGGCACGTTGCTATGCATTTGTTTATGGGTACATTGATAGCCTATATATAGAGATTCAACAGTCTCTAGTATATGATGCACACCCAAGGCCTTATGACTCTGGAGTAGTGGAGACTTGGTATGGTGTTAGAGCTATGCAAATGCTAGTCATTTTGATCCATGATATAGGGGGATACCTTCTTATATGCATGATGAGCAACAAGTTGATGCTATGGGTGTTTGATCAAGGGTGGTGCATTAGTGGTACATATCGGAGGATGTGCAGGTTTAGAGGGGGTGGATGTCGTGTTGCTACACGGGCATAGTGTGAAAAAACTTGGAGTGCATCATCATCCAACTTTCTTATTAATCTAGAGAGTCAATGTCATCATAGTCATTAGTGCTAGTGTCCATGGTATGATTAGTTCCAAAATACAAGATTTTTGGACAAGTTTAGCCTATTTTTTATCTTTTGAATATTATTTCTTGTAAATATCCTAAAAAGCTGTGGAAAACTTCCAAAGTAGGGTGATATGCAAAAAAGCAAGTTACTTTTCAACCATTTTGGGAGTTTCATGCAAAAAGAAGAGCTTCCAAAATTGTGTGGTGCGTGATTGCAGTTTACAAGCAGCAAACAACGCTCCAAACTAGGAGAAGAAGAAGGAGTGATCTGAGCAGGTGTCTTAGAGTCTTACCCCTTTTAGAGCCAATGGAACCATCAAATTTGCAATATGAGTCGCAGAGAAGAAGTTAATGTTTGGTGCATGATTTTGGTCTACCAAGGAGCTCCAGGAGGAGATCTAATGCTTGGAGATTGCTTCCAAGTAGTCCCAGACAAGGATCTCGTTCATCTTCTCAGGTTCCATCAATACATAATGCTTTGATTCATTGAGCTTTGTCTTTATCTTGTATACCTCTTGTCTATTCGTTTTCTTCTCTTCTATCTCCCATTCTCTACTTCCTTCTCTCTCTAATCCCCAATCGATACGACCTTTCAACTAAAACCCCTCCGACAATGTCCATCAATCACCTTGCTTTGATACCAATGTTGCTTGCCTTTACCATAAGTAACCAATAATTGAGCATAAAATAAGAAAGAAAAAAATAACATGAGAGAAGAGAATTCAAGACTTACATAACACAAGGTTGGCTAGAATCTCCACCCACCTCCCCTATGCATGCATTTATAATACTAGGATATAATTTGGAGCTCAAAATACATTGAAAGCATCTTTTTTGTGTTCCTTGCTTTTCCTCACCTTACACAACTTACTTTTGCGCAAATAAATCAAAGCACCCTCTATTCTAATAACTTTATAAAAATAATATTTTGTCTTCTCTAATAAATACATCAAAATAAATTTATTGTGTATGTGTGCACACACAAAGTCCTTGTGCTAGTAAGTGCATACAAAATATAGTGCTTTCAATAATATTTTCTCCATGCATGAAAATGCATAGTCAAAAATAATGATTTCACTTAACTTTTTCTAATTATCTACTCACCACAATATAATACACATTAATATCCTTCCATCTATCTACTAGGGCATAATGTGACCAATACCATTTGTGCACCTTCTCACAGTAAGTCACAAATTATGTAGCAAATAGACAAAATCCACAATAAAATAAATCAATAAATATAATTCCATAACATCTTTAGGCTGGTATTACTAAAGGCCAATTCAAGCTTGTCTCATTATACAAGGAGCCTCTAAACTTGGTAGCTTGATGGCAATCAAATAAAGGAGAAATATCATCTAGCAAAATCTTGTAGGTAAAGACTTCACATCTTATAAGTAAAGACCTCACATATTGTAGGTAAAGACCTCACATATCTCAAAATGATCCAAGTACATGTCAATAGTTGCACCTTGATTTGTCATAAACTATCCACCAACATCAATTAGATGAACAATTTCATCCTTGATATCTTTCTTTAAGGGCCTTAAACGTTTGATATGAAGTATAAAGGCTAACCACAATTGCATGTCTACAAACCAAAAGAGCTTATTTCTAATTTAGAATATTTTTCACTTTATTAATCAATTTCCTACTAGTAGATCCTATCATCAATTTTGCTTTAGTGAGAGGTCTAAAACTAGCCATAAATGAAAGTCTTGAAAATGTAGACAAAGTAGATCCAACCACATTGCCACCTCTATTCATGAATTTGTCAAACCAACAATTCAGCACCCTAGTATATGTCAAAATTACATGACACAACGGATAGAATGTAAGCAAGGAGTAGAGAATACACAACAAATATGAGAAGAATAGAAACCGCTTTCATTTCAAATGAATTGATACAAAGATGGCTTTGTCCACCCATGCACATCTAGAGCTCTTTCTCTCTACCATCTTCCTTCTCTTGCATAGTTTGACTTAGTGAGAGTGTGACTTGTGTCTAAGAGTATGAGAGTGCAAGGGAGGGATCTCGCTTCTAGTCTTCTCTCTTCTCTCCCTCTTTTTCTTTTCCCTTATGGGAGACACTGAATCGATTGAAAACTGTGGATTAGATGGAGCATCATTGAAATACACACTTATATCAAAGCAAACCAGAGCTTCTTCCCTAGCACAAGGCATGAGGTGATTAGTAGTGTTATATCGAGTAGTCTACTCTCCAACATTGTGAGAGCTTATCTCAAATCCCATTGTGGATGGTTTAGGATTAAGTAATGATTTGGAAATTTAGATAAATGATCTCCTAAATGAATAGGATACACATTGGAAAGGGGGGGCACCAAATTTAAGTAAAGATTAGTGCGTTTTGTTTTCCTTTGGAATCATCATGCATACTATGGATGCATTGTCCATTTGAAGTGTTCAAAGGAGCCTAGGAGTGCTTGCTATCTACCCTTATTGTAAAGGTCAATCTTCTAAGTAAAAAGTTTGTGCACTTTCATTTGAGCATAACCTTTGACTACAAACTCATAATGGGGTCACATGGGGTAGTCAAAATTCATTAGAATAATGTTGGTTAGCAATCCAATGTGAATCAAATTTGAACATTTCATCTTAAGCTTGCAAAAAATGGAAATTAGTTAAATCGAAGTTTTTGTTGGGGGTAAAGGTGCCTCCACCTAGCCGCCCATGTATTACTACACTGACAGTCACCGCCACTGCTGCACACTGCAGGTGGCAGGCGCCCATCACCGTCACTTTATTCTTTATTCTTTTAGTGACAGTTTGAATAAAGGAAGGCCCTGTCACACATTGTGACCGTTGGAGTTCCCATTTCTTGTCTCTCTCTTTCTTGCTCTTGCTCTCCCGCCATAGCTCTCGAGTGCAAGCTTCGATCCTTCTCACCTTTCAACTGGTATCAGAGCATGGCTTCCTAACTCTTGAGCTTGGATCGTGGCATTCTCAGCTTCCCATTGACTCCCCACTTGCATTGGGTCTCCTTCCCAACAGCCATAGCTCATTCTCTTGAGCTCCCGTCACTCCCCGGCTTCCTGAGCTTCTTCCCCGCCTATTGAGGCACCATCAGGGCATTGACATTGAGGTATTGCTTCATTATTTTAGAGATTTATCTCAGTCCATAGGTCTAGGTAAACAGGGTTTTCACAGGTTGTGGGCAGCCATAGCTCACACCTCTTGGAGCTTCCTTCACCTGGATCTTACTTCCATCCTATCAAGGCTTGCTGAGGCTTGGTGTAGGCCTTCTTTGGCCCCCATTTGTGCCTCCTTTGGGACCCATTGTTGACACATGGGACAGCAGACCCCTCCAGCCAGCTCACGTTTTTTTGCACCTATTTCAAAATCTGGCCCAAAAATCACTCTTTTTGTGATATCTCGGGCATTCGGAACCCAATTTAGGCAAGGTAAGAGTCTAAGTTGGGGTTTTGGCATGCTCCGAACGTGATGGTGATGTCTAATTTTCCAAATTCTAATGAAAGAATATTTTGCAATAGATTTCAGGTCTAAGACAACATGTATTTGTATGCCTATGGCTTATGTGATGCTTCTACTGATGTCGATTGATTGGGGGATTGAAGCTACATGTAATGCTATGATTTTGGCCTGATTGTAGGGCTGGAAATACTCAATTTATAATAGTAAATGCATGCTGAATACTCTTGGACTGAAGCTATCTTTCATGCATTGACATATGCCTATTGGTTCCGGATGTATGTCTTGGGTATGATGTATTGATCATTGACAGACGAATTCGAGCTTGTCATTGGATCCAAATGCTTTTGGAAGCTTGAGCTTATTTCAGCCCGCACTTATTAACATTGGTTTATGCTTGACAGTGATCAGTGCTTTGACAATTACATGCTCTTTGGGTACATGCTTACCTGACGCCTACGACTTGATGGATTTGTTTTGGCATAGTGTACCACGTACTTGTTGAGCTTCAGTGCTCTCTAAAGACTTGGCTTGGATTCTCATTTGCTATTTCGGAATTTTGTATTGGATGTCACTTTGGTTGTCAGAGATATTTATTGGGATGTATGTCTTGCTCATGGATGCTACCTACAATTGCTTTGTAGCTGTCATGCTCTTGGGATGCTATTGAGGCATTGTCTTGGTTACCTGTCTTTGGTACTCTGATTTGGTTTGATTGAGCTATTGAGCTCGTTTATCCACCTCTTGTGCCAGTGGGAGCATCTTGTATGCTTGACCGACATTGAGCAGGAGGTTTATGCTATTTTGAGCATTTTGTAGATACTTGAGACTTTGGGATCTCTTACACTGAAATGTTGCATGGTTCATGCATTGATATCTTGGAGTTGCTTTTGACCTTTAGCTTGGGCTTTGCACTCTTGTGAGCATACACTTACTGGTGTCAGGTCTTGCCAGTGTTACGTATACTTTGCCCTATTGTCCAGGGGGTATGCCTACTCATTGACTGACACTTTGGTGACATGTTTGGGTGTTTGCTCAGGGTCTTGATGACCGTTTGGTGCTGATTTATGCCTGTTTATGGCTGTTCATGCCTTGGTTGTCATTTCTTGACTTGGTGCAGTGATTTGGTAAGCAATTGCCTCTCACGATACCCTGCTATCATTTATTACAGCAAGCATATAACTCCGGACTAACATGGATTTTTCATGCTGAAATATTCTGAAATGATGTACTTTCACTAGTACTTGGTGGGCAGTAGATTTGGTTACACTTTTCTTGCCATTTTTCTCTCAATTTTGGTGATTTTTTGGTCATTTTCTGCAGTAAACAACAAGCAATTTTGAACTGTCTACAGTCTTCCAGCCTACATTATGGCGAGTGTGTCCACTAATCATGCTATTTTCAACATCACTAAGCTTGATGGTACGAATTAATATTATTAGAAGAGCCAGATTTGGCAGGTGTTGGTGCAAAAATCGCAGATCAAACCTTTGGGGTTGAACGGGCATCCGCCTGCAACTATGCCAGATGAGGAATGGCTTGAGCTTGATGAGTTATGCAAGTCCACTATTGTATTATCTCTCACATAATAGGTTCATTAAAATGTATTTGAGGAAGAACAGAGTGCATGGTAGTTGTGGGATAAAATCAAGAACCTCTATGACAAGAAAAGTCCAGCGAGTCAGATGTATTGGTTGAAGCAACTTATGGATCTACGCATGAAGGAGAATGTGACCATGTCTACTCACTTAAGCTAGTTCCATGCTATACTCAAGAACTTGACTTCACAGGACATCACTTTTGCAGAGGATGTCACTCCTCTTTTCTTGCCTGGTACTCTTAATGAGTCATGGGATGTATTTCGTACTGCATTATGTGCCTCTGCTGCAACCTTGAAATTATCTTATGTTGAGAGTGCTCTTCTGCAGGAAGAGGTTAACTGTAAGAATTTAGATGCCTCTCGTGTGTCGCATGCTATGACAGTTAGAGGCAGGAATGATGGATATGGAAAGCATGGCAGTGGCAGTGGTGGCCGTGGACGAGATTCTCAGAAATCTCAGTCCAAGTATCGTGGGAAGTCACATAGAATGATCTTTCTTAGTTATGGCATTGGGAGGTTTGTAGTTGATCCATATTATCCATCTTCCATGCTTTTTAGGTTGAATCACAAGTGGACTTACCTATTTAGAGTTGCCAACTAGATGGACGATGTCTGCCTTGAGCAACTTTTCAACTTCTTCTCTTAGATCATGTTGTTGTTAAAAACTCAAAGGTCATAGCCTTTGACAAACTTGCCTAACTCCTTCCTTCAATTCAATTCAAACGCCGTGTCCTTTTGATTCCAAATTTCTTCATAGAATGTGATGAATAATTTAGGATACTTAGATAACATGTTTAAAAAGGTTTCTTGTTTAGTAGAAGACAAGTCAATGGCACCATTTTTTCAATATTGTTTCTATTTGCCCAATATCATTCCTCTCATCGTGCATCCCAACATATTCACAAAAATTATTTGATTTATTGTCTTCTTCATCATCACTACTTCCCTCATCTACACAATTGATCCCTTCTTGTTGTTGTTTCCTCTCACCTTTCACAAGGCTTTTAGTAATCACATTAAACCTCTACAACATTCCTATTTTATCAACCAAGGTAATCATCCTCTTACCCCAATCTTATACGACTCTCGCTTCCTATGATCAAGGTCTTCCCAAATAAGTGGAAAAGCACCCATAGCCTTGGAAGCATGACACGAGCCTATTTTGGTACTTATACCAAAGAATCTAACTTTTAGTTGTTCTAGAATACCTAGACATTTTACCCTTGAGTAATTAGCCAAATGAATTCTACACCCTAATTCCCTATTCAACTCAAGCCCTAATCTTTCCTTACAAGCTTGAGTTATAACACATTGGCTATTCTTCAAACAATAAAGAAATGGAACCATTATTTGTATGGTAGTTGATTCAGAGTTAAGAGTGATCACAACATCAAGTATTTATTCTCTGAGTTAAAACTAACTCCCAAGTAACATACGTGGGTGGCTACATTACAAAACTATGACTTTGGCATTACCTATATGAGGGGCAATAGTAATATGGTACATGATTCCCTCTCTCTCTCTCGAATATGGGCATGTAAAGTTTTAGCCATTTCTGAGCTTCATAGTGATTGGATTGAAGAAGCCTATCTCTTTGGATGAAGAACTCAGCCATCTCTAGCAAAAATTGCAATGCCAACATTGTCATCCCTCTACTCTATACTTCTTATTTCAAGTAGAAGATTATGAAATAGTAACATTTTTTGCCCACAATAGACTCACTAAGGCAGCCCATTTCATTTCCACTAAGAATAAATTTATTTGCATCACAAGTTGCCAATCAGTTCATGGATCATATATTTAAACTGCATGGATTACTATAAGTAATTGTTCATGACAAGGTCTCTAAATTTATGAGCAATTTTTTGGAAGCAATTTTCAGCTTTATGGACACAAAGCTAGATCCATCTATAGCTTACCATCCTCAAATTGATAGCCAAATAGAAAGAGTTAATAAGTGGTTGGAAACTTATCATAGGATTTTTGTCATGATGTGCAACATGCATAGGACTCATGGGTACATTTGGTTGAGTGCTTGCCTATAATAACTCTCCCCATTCTAGCATTGGTATTTCTCCCTTCGATGCCTTGCATGGCTATGAAGTGCCCCTTCATACAGTTCTATTTAGTGAGAATATTAATCCTTGAGGAAAAGAAAAAGATGGCTTAAGCAATAAGCTTGCACACAGGTTCTATGGGCTATACAGGATTCTTAAGTCCATAGGAGACTTGGCTTACTGTTTGGAACTCCCTTTCTCCACGATCCATAATGTCTTCCATGTTAGTTAGCTTTGCTACAACCCTTATCTATCCCTAAGGAAAAGTGGATGCACATAACCATGGATTTCATTACTATCTTGTCTAAAACTAAGAAGGAGTGGAACAATATCTATGTGGTGGTGGATAGACTCCCTAAGGTAGCTCTTTCATTCCCACAAAGACTCAATTTATTACATCACAAGTTGCCGATTAGTTCATGGATCATATCTTTAAATTGCATGGATTATTATAGGTCATTGTTCATGATAGGAACTGTAAATTTGTGAGAAATTTTTGGCAAGCAATTTTCAACTCAATGGATACTAAGCTAGCTCCATCTACATCTTACTATCCCCTCAAATTGGTGGCTAGATAGAAAGAGTAAATAAGTGGCTGGAAACTTATCTTAGGCATTTCTACCATGATGCGTAGCATGCATAAGACTTATGGCTACACTTGGTTGAGTTTACCTATAATAACTCTACCCACTCTAGCATTAATATTTCTCCCTTTGATACCTTGCATGGCTACAAAGTGCCCCTTCTTACAATTCTATTCAGTGAGAATATTAATTCTCAAGGGAATGAAGAATTAGAATGTATACAAGCCCTTCTTCTGTAATACAAGTCAAATCTCAAGAAAGCCTAAGAGTAGATGAACTTATATATTGATGAGAAGAGGCATCCCATGGAATTTTAAGAAGGAGAGTTAGTATTGCTAAAAGTGCCTAAGCCTTGATACTTCACTTTGAAAGATGACTCAAGCAATAAGCTTGCACACAGGTTCTATGGGCTATATACAGGATCCTTAAGCACATAGGAGACTTAGCTTACCAATTGGAACTCCCTTTCTTTATGAAGATCCATAATGTCTTCCATGTCAATTAGCTTAAGCTTTTTCTTGGCACTCAAGTTGATTATGTAAGCCAAATATAGATGAAAAAGGCACTATACAATATATCCCTAAGAAGGTCCTCACATACCGAGAAAAGAAGCTTTGCTCCAAGTCTATCATTGAATACTTGATCAAAAGGAAGGGTTTGCCACATTAAGAGGCTTCTTGGAGGCATGTATCCATATTGGAAGAGTTCCCCCATCTTTAGGATGAACTTTTGGCCGAGAGTTAGTCCTAGTTGCACCTCTTATGCTATAAACAAGACCTAGACAACATTTTGTTTTTGAACATATTGTACTTTGCCATTATCATAGTGAAATCCAATCCACATACCTAAAAGTACTTCAAAAGATCTTTGTTTTGATACTACATAACATGCCTTATTTGGATCAGTCTATGCAAAGTTATCTTAAGATTTTTTTTTAATAGTGTCTATTCTACACAATAAGCTATCTACTAGTTGCAAGCATCTTTTCATGAAGATTTGGAGGCTAAGAATTCCTTTTGAAGGTATTCAAATGTTGTGCTAAAGAGGCTTATTCTCTAGTCTTCATTTCAACTAAAATTATTTATTTTTTCCAAGTTGATGTATCTTTTGTAATGTTGAAAACAGAGTAGTACCCAATCTTGTCTATCATTCCAACCATTATAATAAGTCCTTATTTCATTTTTGAGGGCAAAAACCTTTGGGCACAAATGGAATGTAAAGGATTGGGAATATTTAATATTTGGAAAAAAAATCTAGTCACACTAACTAGGTATAAGATGCAAGAGAATTCTATTGTTTTCACCAATTATCAATGACCAATAAAGTCTCTCAACCATCAGTCTTTCTCTCTCCTCTTTTCTCTCCTTCTTGCACCCTTTTCTATCCTCTCAAGTCTCCTTCTTGATAGTCCATTTCAACTTTATGTGGAGAGACGGTGTTGCATGTCCCTAGCCCACTTTTAACAATCCCTATGTCATTAATATAATTCCCATTTTTGCAATTAGCAACTCTCCCTATCTTGTATGTTTGTGTGTGCATGTGCCCATGTGTGCTTTTCTAACTAGTACTATTTTCTAGTAATTCATGTATATCTAAATTACTATTTTAATAAATTTTATTATTTTAACATTTTTCTCCTAATTGTTACCATAGATACTAGTCAATTACTTATATTTATCTATTTAATTATAATATTTACATATATCGCATACATACATATACTTATGTATAAGTACATATTTAGTCAAATAATTGTTAGTTATTTATTTATGTTTCTATGATTAATGTTAGCCTTATCCCTAGTTTCTAGCTTAAGAGTTAGTATAAAAAAATATGTACTTATATATATATATATATATCTATATATATATATATATATCTATATATATATATATATATATATATATATATATATATATATATATATACAATTTATGTTTTTCATCATTTTTAGAACACCTAGGTAATTAGTCTCAATTATTATTTTATTACAATTCCTTCAACTCACTTATCTCCCTTTGGCACATGGCTACTTGACGAGTTTTCTCTAATTGTGACGTAGCCATGGCCTCTTTTTTGCCTCTAGTTTAGTCACTGCCATCCTCTTATCTTCCTTTGCCTTCTCTAGTTGCAAGAGGAGCTCCTTGACGTATTCATCATAATTTGTAGGTGGCAGCTTTGTTGTGGGCATGGAGGTTGTGGAGGTTTCCCTCATTTACTTCTTGGGATCTTGCCTAGACTCGATGTTTGTTGCCACCGGTCTCTTAGTTCATGTTATGGGGGTACCCTCTCCCATTCCTCGGGACAATTCCTTTTTACACCCTGGAGCTTGGTGCGGATATGATTGTGGGAGTGGCATGCACTATGAGGGTAGGGGTGGGATCGATCGAGGCCTTGCCCTTACCCTCTTTCACTACGGTTGGTGTGATTTTCGGTGCTTGTGTGCTTGAACTTGGGACCTCATCTCTAAATGGGCTCATGGCGCCCAACTCATCCTACCTGCATAGCTACTCTATAAATAGGCTTCTTGCCAGAGCCATGTCTTCGTCTTCCTTCCTTTACAACTCCTCCTCTTCTTTTGTTGCCTTCCTTTTCCTCTCCTCCTCAAATTCTCTTGATTCTTCCTCCAATCCCTTTGATTCCATTTCTTTCTTCTTCCTCTCTTCCTCTTCCTTCTTAGATTCTCTTTTAGCTTTTTGTAAGTCTTCTTTTTCCTTTTTCCCGCTTTTCTCCTCAGCCTTCTCTTGCGAATCCTTCTTTGGTTTTTTGGTTTTTCATTGACTACTTTGCATTTCTCGTTCTTCTTCCTCATCCTTGCTCATCATCCTTTCATTGGAGTGTGGCATTCATGGTGAGGAGATGACCTCTCTAGTGTTTCTCAGACTCTTGCTTCTTCACCCTATCCTTCCCCCAATGCTTCCCTTATTATGGTTGTCAAGACCCCACTGAATTTGATGGTAGAGGCCTTTGAGGATGATGCTTTCCTTTTTGCCTTGGTAGCAGGGGACTCTCCTCATGTTGGTCTCCTTCATGTTGTTAGTGCTTTTGTTGAAGACTCAATGGTCTTTCGCACAAAGCTGTTTAGGTTTCGTCTAGGGATCTTGTTGCAATGCTCTCCAGCAGCATAGGCATGTTGATTCGGCTCATTATTGAGTTGTACCTATGGCAAGAGAACAACATGTGCATCATTTTGGCATGGAGCTGGATTTCGAGGTTGGGATGTTTGCCAAGCTGATGCCATTGTTTGCGTGGACCACCACCTTGTCCATTCCTAACACGGTGTACACATCTCTCTTCGGTCGCTTTTCCACCTTGTTGGTGGGTAGGTCCAATGCTTTCTCCACCAAATCTAGGGTTAACTTGATCTGGACCTGGTAGGTTTCTTCTCTCTCCTGCATTATCATAGTGTCATGGTTTCTACTAAAGGTCCGGAGAAATTTTGCACACTTCTCATAGTCGATGGCTTGGCCGACTACTTCCATGTACTTTTGCAATGGCATTGTTTGACAATTTGCTTCATTGCTTGTTCCTCCATGGCAACATCCTCTAGGTTCAAGAAGTGCATGAACTTGAGTTGGTTAAAGGTCCTCCTTTCCATAGCAAGGCCATATTTTGCACGCTCTTCTTCTAAAAACAACAACTTGTTGGCTTTCTCTTGGCTTGCTATACTACGGTGCCTATCATGAAGCATGTTCATCATTAGTGCTTTTCAAAAAAATTATTTGCACATGAAAAAGATCACATGCTTGCAGAATTGAAATGCTTAATTGTAGGATTCAACTTCTCCCTCAAGCAGTCCATTTACTTTTGAGTTTTATTCTTATTTCCACCTTACCCCCTCCCCCTGTGGAAAGAAGAAGAATCCTTCCTAGGATTAAGGTTTGAGAGGTCAAGGGCATTCAACACTTAGTTGTGGGGTTTTACTTTTGCATGAGCCAATCGTAGAAGTTTGAATTGTATTCTAGATTAGCATAGTGATCCATATCACAAGGACAGATGCCTACTTGAGTGATGTAGATGAGAACATCCATGAGGAAGTCACCAGAGTTGATTTGACTGGCAATGTGTAGCTCCTCCTCAGTGAGAATTTGATTTATATATAGGTGCCCTCTGACATGGTCCTCAAGGGGTCAATTGCGAGCGGTGGTCAACACCCTATAGGAAGTTAGAGCTACATAGGTCGGGTCATACTTGGGTCATACTCGGTAGTTTTGATCGCACGTATCTGTTTAGCGTTCATCATGACTTGGCATCCTTCTAGTGCCCACTGAAGGCAAAGGGCGTACCATTTGCATAAGAAAGAGGAGATGTTGTACGTGAGCTACTTGAACTTCTCAATTTTGTGGTCCTTGTGTTGAAAGGATTTTACTCTTGTTATAAGATGTGATAAGGTGTTGTTTGCGTGCTTGTTCAATGGAAAGCTCGATGATAATGAGTTCCTTGGCTACCTAGGCAGCTTTGACAAACACGAATTTTGATTCCTCCCATGAGCAAGGTAGCATTCACACTTCTGTTGCTAAAGGCTTATTCAAAAGACCTAGATCTAGCCGATCGTAGCTCTTAGCCAACATGGTAAATGTGGCATCCAAGCATCTGAGATAGGCAATCGCCTATGTTCTCAATGAAGTCGGCATCCAAGGTTAGAATGGATTTGCTAATAAGAGGGTCTAAGGGAAGTAGGTGGCTTTGGTTTGGTTGGGCTTAATAGTTTAGCAGCTAATGGGTGCCACTCTAGTTGCGGTTCGGCTAGGGGTGTGGCCTTAGTGTACTAGGCATGGTTGGTGTAGTGGGTGGCATGTTACTAGATGCTTGGGCGATGGTGAGGGTACTAATAGGGCAAGCTTGAGGCAATTTATGAGTAGCGAGCTGTGGTTTGGGTCGATGGACTTGTTGAGTCTCGATAGGGGACTTTTGTGATGCTGATGCTTGATTCATCATGATGCTTTGTGTGTCGAGCTTGAGGGTGGCATTTGAGTAGTGTCCTTGGCCGTCTTGACTTTAGGTACCCAAATCCAGGCATTACCCTCATAATAGCCTTGTGCTTGCAATAAGGTCTTGGGGGTCCATCGCGGCTTGACTGTTCGTTGATGCTTGTAGTTGCTTCGAGGCCTCCTCGGTTTCGAGGGGAGGTTTCTAGCCTTGTGAGTACATGGTTGGGCACTCCTAGGCAGTGCTCTTCGATATTTTGGCACCCACTTGAACTAGTGTTCAAGGGTTTTAGCTTTGTGGTCAGCTTTTCGCTAGGTGTTGGGGTTTGGTGGGTGGTGACAAATTACAACCTCCCTCCTTAGGCTCGATGGTGGGTTTCTCTACTGGTGGCTTTGCAGACTATGATGGGTCACGCATCCCTTGCTTAAAGTGTGATGGGTCACGCAACCCTTGCTTCTTAAAGGTTCATCCTAATAGCAATTTTGAGCCTACATCTTTCGTGTTTGGCAACACATAAAAGATCATGGGCAAGATTTCAGACTCAATAGAGACTGCAACTTTACACTTTCCTAGAAGTGCATACGATCGGCTGCCAAATGGGTTGAGTTTGGCGTTAGTGGACTATAACTGTGGTTTGCTAATTTGGGTTCAATGATCGTGAGTCAGGACATTAAAGTCATCGCCCTCATTGATTAATGCATCAGTGGCATGTGTTTGTTGGGTTGTAATGGTCATGCACAAGTAAGCCAGAGCTACTACTTCCTCATCCTTTCCTTCAATCTCTGTATTGGTGGCTATGCGTAGGGGGTTCATGAAGTGGATGTGTAGGGGGTTAGTACTTTTTTATGCAGCCGCCATTAAAGAAGCATATGCCCTCACCTTCTAGGGTTTCAAGTTCCACATTGTTGGTTCAGCTTATGGTGCAAACTTTGAAAGGTCCTAACCCCCTAAACTTTATTTTTTTCTTATGTCCCTTGATTGAGTACAATAGTACTAAGTCTCCTTATTCAAAATCTCATTGCTTGACGTGGTTGTCAAACCAGCTCTTGCATCATGCCTTTTCACAAAGCGGCGGATGGGTGGCTAGAAGTCGAGTCTTCGATAAGCATTCTAGCTCAACTAGATGTTTCATCCATGCTTCCTTTCCCTCCCATCTCTCATCCATGGTGATTCTCAAGCTAGGAAAGAAGAATTCTATAGGTAGAATTGCCTCCATTTTGTAGGTAAACCTAAAGGAGGTTTGTCCCATAATCATTGTATAGGCTGTCCAATAGGCCCATAAGGCTACCATTAGTTTGTTATTCCAATCGCTACATGAAGCACATACTGTCTTGGTCAGGATATTTACTAGAATCTTATTTGTTGATTCCGCTTGGCCATTCACTTGAGGGTAATAGAGTGAGGATTTTTGATTGATGATTAGGAAGGTGGACATGAGATGAGCAATCACCTCATTGATGAAATGTGTGCCTTGATCACTGACAAGTTTGATGGGGCAGCCAAATCGAGAGATCACCTACTCCCATAAGAACTTAATGGTGGCTCATGTGTCATTCTTCTGGGTGGCTTAAGCTTCCGTCCACTTTGTGAGATAGTCGGTGCTAACAATGATGTATTTGGCTTACGAATATTGAGCCATGGGACTGATAGGCCCAATGCCTTGTCCAAAGGCTTCTCTCGTGGGTATGCGAGACATATGATCATCTATATAGTGTTGCTTTCCCTTGCATACGATGACTGAGACATCAAATTTGAGAAGCAAAAGTAGCCATCGAGCTATGATTCCTATAGCGTAAGGTTTGCTCACTAGATATAACAAGGCTTGATGGTCAACAAAGAAAATAAAGGGTGTAGCCAAAATATAATGCCAAAATTTATTTACAGAAAACACCATGGCTAACCCCTCTCATTCGATCGTGGAGTAAGTTGACTTGTCTGCTAGCAAAACTCAATGGATTGTCTAGATTGCGGTCACCAGTCTGGCACAACACAACTCCAACTGCGAATTTCAAAGCGTCGATATGAACATAAAAGGTTACGCTCCAATCCAGGGCCCTCAAGATTGGTGCGGTGGTTAAAGCCTTTCTCAAATTCCTCATATGCATTCTAGCATTCTTGAGTCCATTTGAATATTATCAACAGCTTGTATAGGGGTCTAGCAAATGTCATAGTCCACTCCCTTCATGACTATGAAGTCAACGGAGAATCGGATTCCTATAACCTTGAATGGCCAATTCTTTAACACTCCAAATGGTAGCACTTTCATTCCATTGGCTACGGTGACATTGAACCTAGCATTCTCAATAGGCAGATTACCCCAGTCTTGGAGAATTACATGGCTCAGCACACTTATTCCGTCTCATGTGTCTATAATTCCCTTTCTCGTGGTCTCCTAGAGATAGGACTGATAAGACAGCATGCATTTTGATGCCTTCCCAAAAAGCATTGATGTGCAAGGACTTGGGCACCAAGTGCAGCGTCAAACTAGGTATCTGAATTACTGCATCATGATCAGCAACCAAACGACCACCAAATGGCCTCCTTGCAAGCCTCAGTGTCTGCAACATACTCGGCCTCTGTAGTAGAAAGGGCCATGCATTTCTGCACCCTGGACATCCAAGAAATAGCACCTCCAATATAGGTGAATACATAGCCGGAAGTGGACTTCCTACTATCTGCATGTCCTACATAATCAGAGTCAATGTACCCCACAACCACTGTATCTTGACTGCCATAGCATATGCACATATCTGCAGTGCCCTTCAGGTACCTCATGATACCCTTCACGACATCCCAATGCTTCTTGCCAGGTGTAGCCATATAGCGTGCCACAACACCAACTGCAAAGGCAATATCTGGATGAGTGGCGATCATGGCATACATAAGACTACCCACTACGGATGCATAGGGAATCTTGGCTATCTCATCCCTCTGCTCATCTATCTGCAGCCAATCAGCCTGTGAGACCTTCACATAAGAAGGCAATGGACATCCAATAGGCTTTACATCCTACATGCGGAAGTGCTCAAGGACTTTATGAATGTACTCCCTCTGTGACAAGTAGAGGAGACCTTGATGCCTATCACGTCTAATGCGCATACCAAGTATGTGAGAGGCATGTCCCAGATCTTTCATCTCAAAGCTCTTCTTGAGTTGAGCCTTAAGAGCATCTAGCTCATCATGAGCTTTCCTTGCTATCAGCATATCATCCACATAGAGTACCAAAATCAATAAAGAACTATCACGGGCTTTCTTCTTGTAAAGACACGGATCCATAGCACTCCTGTTGTAGCCCTGTGAGACTGCATAAAGGCATCAAACTTATGATACCACTCCCTAGGTGCCTGCTTCAAGCCATAAAGACTTTTCTTCAATTTGCACACTAGGTGCTCCCTGCCAGGTTCTGCAAAGCCCTTAGGCTACTCCATATAAGTCTCATCATGCAAGTCCCCATGTAAGAAAGCCGTCTTGACATCTATTTGGTATAAATCCAAGTCAAGCTGAGCAACCAAAGCCAAGACTAAGCGCAGGGTGGTCATCTTAACCACAGGAGAAAAGACCTCATCAAAGTCCACACCATGCTCCTGCTTAAAACCCTTTGCTACCAATCTAGCCTTGTATGCTGGCTTGGGGTGTCCAGGGATACTTTTCAGCTTGTACACCCACTTGCATGGCAAAGCCTTCTTGCCCATAGAAAAGGGAACCAAATCCCAAGTGTCATCCTTATGTAAGAAGTCTATCTCAAAGTGCATAGCCCTCTCCCAGGAGTGACTGTCACCCCTACGCATAGCCTCAACATAAGTGAAAGGCTCTTCTGCATCTGTAACCAAGGCATAATGCATCAAGGGCTGAAATCTATTAGGTGGGCGTCTGTCTCTAGTAGACCATCTCACGACAGGCTTTGCAGCCTGCCCAACTACCTGTCCAACACCCTGACCATGAGCATCTGCTGCAGCTATAGGCTGTCTAACTGGCTATGCGGGAGCTCTCGGCTCCTCCTGAAATATGACCCTGCGGATCTCAACAACTCTCTCAGGCTGCCGATGCATCTTGTCTTCATGGAAGTCTACATCATGACTGCGGATGACTTCTCGCGCGTGCGAATCCCAGAGACGGTAACCCATCTCGATTGCATCCCCATAACCAAGGAAAATGCATTTGACACTCTTAGGATCCAGCTTACTTCTCTTATCTTTGAGAACATGGCAAAATGCCTCACATCCAAAGACACAAAGATGCGCATAAGAGGAGATTTTCCAATCCATACCTCCTCTACAACCTGGAAATCCAAACCACTAGAAGGTGATCTGTTTATGACATGCACAGCTGTACTAACTACCTCAGCCCAAAAGCTCTGTGGTAGGCCTGTATGGCTCAGCATACAGTACACTCTCCTGGATGGTTCTATTCATCCGCTCAGCCAAACCATTCTAGGGGGGTGTAGGGGGCGGTCAACTGATGCTTAATACCCCTCTCATCATGTAACTGCTCAAAAGCACGTGAGACATACTCACCCCCATTATCTATCCTTATGCATTTTAGCCTATACCCAGACTCGTTCTCAACTAATGCAAGACATCTTTGAAACATAGCCAAGACATCAGATTTCAGCTTAATGGGATAAGCCCAAACTTTCCGTGAAAAATCATCTATGAAAGTAACAAAATACTTTGCACCACCCATAGACTGGCAATGCATGGGCCCACAGACATCCGAATGTACCAATGCCAAGGGCTCACTCATGCATGGCCTACCAGACTTCTTATGCGTAGACCTAGTCTACCTACCATAAAGACAATGCTCACATGAATCAAAACATTCATAATCAAGGGGCGGTAAGTACTGCAAACCAGAAAGCATTTTCATTCCCTTCAAAGACATATGGCCCAAACGGGCATGCCAAAGAGATATATGTGGGATAGAACCCACAGACAAAACATGATCAAGGGAAGAAGTGGATACAATCAAGGGATAGAGGTTGCTAGGCTTGGCACCTCTCGCAATCACAAGTCTGCCGCCACGAGTGATCTTCCATGCAGAGTCTCCAAAAGATACATGATAACCTGGGTCATCAAGCTGTCCAACTAATAGGAGACTACGTGTCAAAGCAGGTACATGACGTACATCCTGCATAGCAAAATTGCTACCAGAAGGAAACTGCAGCCTAAAATCACCAATCCCCACAATATCAAGAGAGTTGTCATCACCCAAGCGCACAGAACTCGAAATAGTACGGTATGAATGAAACCACTCTCGGCAAGGTGTCACATGAAAGGATGCACCTGAGTCCAAGAGCCAACACTGTGCATACATAGAGTGTATCTCTGTCATCTGCGAAGCACTAGAAGAAGCTGCAAGGATATAATCATCATCAACATCCTTAGGATGCATAACATTGATCTCTTCAATTTTAACACTGGACTTTGCAGGCACTATGCTATGATCAAAAGATTTATCCAACACTTTGTCTTTCCCCTTATCTTTACACCTTTCATTGTGCAGTTCATGGCATTGTGGCCTAATATGGCCCCTTTTCCCACAATGGTGACAAGTAACATCTGCATTCCTGCCACAGGATTTGTATGAAGTCAAAAAGGTTTTGGTTTGTACCTTATATGTGAAGGGGGGATTGTGCTAATTAAGGTTTACCTTGTAGCCTTTGTAAGAAGGCTTAATTGAAAGAAAATGAAGACAATTACGTTCTAAAAGGTCACCACCTTGATGGCATGGCAAAAGGAGAAGCCTTTGTCAACATACGATGTGTCGACACCAACTGGGGCTAGGAATAGAATGTATGTGTTGTTAACCCCCTATGAGGCCATGACAAGCAATGTTAATGAGCTAGACACCTACATGGTGGCATTGCATAGCAAACACTTATCTAAGCTTCAAAAAAACAATCAACTACATCAAATGGTGGATACCTATAAGAAGGCATGGTGATGGCAAAGTGGAGGGTAAGGGAAGACTAATAAGCTATCGATAGAACAAAGCCACACATCTTCTTTTCATTTCCTTTTATTTTCATACATAACATTATCTATTTCTTATCAACTTAAGCCTTAGGCTTAAGCTTTGACTTCTAGGACCCAAGAGCTCATTCACATGGTCAAATACACTCTTGAAATCCCTAATCTACTTGCCTTTCAAACCTACCTACTAAGCTCATGGGGGATGAACCCATCAAAGAAATTTATGAATATGAACCAATGATTCAAATATTTGGTGTATCTAAAGGCTTGTCACAAGGTGTAAAAGAAAGAGGTCCCTTTGTTGGGGGTAAGGGTGCCTGCGCCTAGCCGCCCATGTATTACTACACTTTACTACACTTACAATACCCACCACTACACACTGCAGGTGGCGGGCACCCATCATAGTCACTTGTTCTTTATTCTTTTAGTGACAGCTTGAATAAAGGAAGGCTCGGCCACACATTGTGGTTGTTGGAGTTACCACTTTGAGTTTCTCTCTCTCTCTTGCTCTTGCTCTCCATCTGCCATAGCTCTCACCGCCAAGCTTCTTCCTCCTAGGTTCTACTTCCCTTTCAACTAGTATCAGAGCAAAGGCATTGGAGCTTGCTCAGCATTCTATTTAGCCTGGATTTGAAAAGCTTCAACTCGAGCTTCAATGGCAGTCATGGAACCTTCATTTACAGGTATGTTTTGATCTCCTGCCTCCTCCCAAACTTCCCAGCCATCATTTGGCACCTTGCAAGGCTCTATTGGAGCCCCCTGATCATTGCCAAGTGCTCAGTAGCACTGTTGAAGAATCCCCAGTCTCCAAAAGTAGCCAGTGCAAAATGTGACGCATTTTTAGGGGGATGGGCTGATCCACGTCTAGCATTTCCAACTCCTTCCCTGGCTTCCTGGCATTGTTTGCAAGCTTCTAGATCATCTTCAGACTCCCTGGCATTGGTTCTTGGCCCCCGATGATTGATACGAGTGCTTTGACCTTCAGCCATTACTGTATACACAATCCCAAGACTATCAAAAACAGGGCAACACTTGACATTCGATGTTTGATGCTTCTTGGCATTCCCCGTTTGATGCCTATTGATGCCCAGATGTTATGGGATGCTATGTCTATGCTTTGGGACTAATTTGGAGCAGATTTGGGCACCTATTAAGCTTCATTTGATAGTCAATATGGTGTTGTAATACAATGGGCTGAAGCTCATTTACTTGGTGTATGCATTGGTTCTTGGATACGAGGTGCTTACCGACGATTTGAATGATCATACCGATGTATTTGGAGATTGTCAAATGCTTTTTTATTTTGTTTCAAAATGCTTTTGAGCTTGGATTAGGCTCCGTCTTGGTCGTCATTCACTGGCATTTGGATTGAGTTGGAACGCTTTGGACCGGTTTATGCCTATTGTCATTGCTTGACATTTAGGCCTCTTACATTTATGCTTTGGTCAGATATGGCTACCACTTGGTTTGCCCATGCATGATAGCCACTTGGAGCTTCGTCTTTGGATGTATTTGAGCATTTTGGACCTACTGAGCATTACATTTGGTTGTCAGTTTCATGCTATTTGAATGCTTTTAGGCTTATGCTTTATGAGCCTGAGATAGCTTGGGATTTATGCTTCGGATGTACCCTACTAGGATTTGGAATGTCTGATGCTATGTACTCGATGTATTTGAGCGTTGCTTGCTCTATTTGCATCTGACTTTACTTCTAGTGGGAGCCTCTTGGCATATTCGGATGTACATAGAGTTTTACTTACACTTGAGCTTGAGCTTGTGGGATAGCTAAATGCATTTGCTCTCTTCAGAGCTTTATGTCTAGAGTTAGTCTGTAGTGGGCTGATTGGATATGCCTATTGGGGCAGGCACCTATCTTTGTCATAGGTTTATCAGTTTTGTATGCATCTTGGATGGTTATGCATTGAGCTTCTTGCTCTATCAGTTGTGCTTGTGCTCCCCAAGACCCATTACATGCATGACTTTGATAGGTTATTGGTTTGACAGTTCTTGGTACCTTCTTACCCCTTCACACTCACTATTGGATGTATCTTGCTACCTGGCAATTGTAGTGACATATGTATCAGTGATTGCTTCACTTTGGGACAATTTTACAACTTGCTATAATTTATTCCAGCAAGTTGAAATCTACAGATTTCGAGCACTTGTATGAGGGTAATGCTTACTCTTTGATGTTATCTTTGAAAAGTACCCCTAGACATCCCAAGTCGGCATACAAGTCTCGATTGGTTGCTAAGGGCTTTAAGCAAGAGCATGGTGTTGACTTTGATGAAGTCTTTTCTCCTGTGATCAAGATGACCACCCTATGCTTAGTCTTGGCTTTGGTTGCATAGCTTGACCTAGACTTCTACCAAATGGATGTTAAGACAGCTTTTTTACATGGGGACTTGCATGATGAGATTTACATGGAGCAGCCTAAGGACTTTGCAGACCCTGGTAGGGAACACCTAGTGTGCAAGATAAAGAAGCATCTATATGGCTTGAAGCAAGCACCTAGGGAATGGTACCATAATTTTGATACCTTCGTGCAATCACAAGGCTAAAGCCGTAGTGCTATGGATCCGTGCTTGTACACAAAGAAAGCCCATGATGGT
This sequence comes from Lygodium microphyllum, assembly GCF_053477565.2. NCBI lineage: Eukaryota > Viridiplantae > Streptophyta > Polypodiopsida > Schizaeales > Lygodiaceae > Lygodium > Lygodium microphyllum. The sequence goes on along the minus strand of NC_141154.1, from coordinate 111,347,272 downwards.
TCTTTATTGATTTTGGTACTCTATGTGGATGACATGCTTTTAGCAGGGACAGCTCATGAGGAGCTAGATGATCTTAAGGTTCAGCTCAAGAAGAGGTTTGAGATGAAAGATCTGGGACATGCCTCTCATATACTTGGTATGCGCATTATGCACAATAGATCTTAGGGACTACTCTATCTGTCACAGAGGGAGTACATTCATAAAGTCCTTGAGCGCTTTCGTATGCAGGATGTTAAGCCTATTGGCGGTCCATTACCTTCTCATGTGAAGGTTTCACAGGCCGATTGTCTACAGACCGATTCCCTATGCATTAGCCATGGGCAGTCGTATGTATGCCATGATAGCTACCTGTCTAGATATTGCTTTTGCAGTCAGGGTTGTGGCACGTTATTTGGCTACACTTGGAAAGAAACATTGGGATGCCATGAAGGGTATCATGAGATACTTTAAGGGCACAATAAATATGTGTATTTTCTATGGTAGTTAGGATACAGGAGTCGTGGGGTACATTGACTCTGATTATGCAAGACATGCAGATAGTAGGAAGTCCACTTCTGGCTATGTGTTCACTTATGCTGGAGGGGCTATCTCTTGAATGTCCAAGGCGCAGAAGTGTACGGCTCTTTCTACTACAGAGGCCGAGTATATTGCACCTACACTGCATTCTGATTCTATGAGTGCCATTCAGTTGGCCAAGAATCTAGGCTTCCATGCGAAGACAAAACATATTGAGGTGAGGTATCACTTCATGCACGAGGTCGTTGAGGATAGGTCTGTTGACCTTGTCAAGATTCCGACTGAGCAGAATCTTGTAGACTTGCTCATGAAGAGCCTCACTACAAAGTGCTTTGCCTTCCTCAGGAGATTGATGGGCGTTGGATGAGATGATGTCTTTTTCCTCATCCCGTTGTACATGTGTACATGTTGTATTGTCTTTTCTTTTCTTTTCTCTCTCACTGGGGCAGCTTCACCTTTAAGTGAGAGGTTGTTGGGGGTAAAGGTGCCTCCGCCTAGCCGCCCGTGTAATACTACACTGACAGTACCCGCCAATGCACACTACAGGTGGTGGGCGCCCGTCACAGTCACTTATTCTTTATTCTTTTAGTGATAGTTTGAATAAAGGAAGGCCCGGCCACACATTGTGGTTGTTGGAGTTCCCACTTTGAGTTTCTCTCTCTCTATTGCTCTTGCTCTCCATCCGCCATAGCTCTCACCACCAAGCTTCTTCTTCATGGGTTCTACTTCCCTTTCACCCATTTGGTTTTGATGATATTTTGGATTGCATCTCCTTGCTACTTTCTTGATCTTTTTTAAAGCTTGTGATTCATGATGATGATTGAGTATTGAAGATTGATGGAAAAAGGCTTGGCATGCTATCATAAGATATTGTAAATTGATCATGAGGCCCCTTATGGGTTTGTAAAGAAGAGTTTTTATATTCTATGTGGTGTGTGTGGAGTTATGGGTGAAGAGCATCCATATAACAAACATGCCTTTTAATATTTCATATGAAATAGACACTCCCTTCGAGAGGATTATCACATACCTCTCTTAAAATTATAATACCTTCTTGCCTTCTCTCGATGATATCATTAACATCGTACCCTATTTGGAACCTGCTTAAGTTGTGTTCCCATTTATGACATTGTATCTAGTTTTGTTATTGTCACCCACATTTGGAGTTGTAACCATGTGAGATTTCACTTGTAAGTAATATCAATGCCAAACTCTCAGATGAGTGGATGCTTGTCCTAGAATTGCTAGCTTATGTAGAAAAAGTGTGACAATTTTGGATGAACTTACATATGTCTTTTATGGTGTTAAGGTTGTGGTAAAAATGTTTTTTTCTCTCTAAATGGTTTTTCTGTTGTGTTCTTGTATTGTAAATGCATTTACTTGCTCCTCTCCCTTGTAACAAACCATGATGAAGAAGAAGTCTTGTAATGCAGGACTTCTTTCCCTTATAAAGAAAGATAAGTTTATATAATGTTTTGGACTTGGGTTTTTGTGCCTAGACTTCTCTTTGTATAAGTATGTGGTTGTAGGGGTATAGGTTTCTTGTTTCTATGAACTCCTAACAATGGATTTGGTTGAGGATGGCAAATACTCTGGGCTCGAACTATACATTGAACTAGAGCAATTATCAACTTGGAGTTGGGGGAAAATAGATGCTACTGGGTTTGATCATGTTGTATCCAAGGCTAGTTCATTAACGAAAATTCTTTAGAGATACACTTCCATCTTCTCCTAAAAGCATTTATTATCAGTTAGTTGGAAAAGAAAAGAAGAGATAGTTGAAATCAAGATGTTTGTAGGCCTTCTTGATTGCTGTCAGCTTGTTTGTCATCTAACAATGGCAAAGACAATTCATCCATAACCACAAACTTATTAAGGACCATTATTCTTTCAAATGCTGATTTTTATGAAATAATAAAGAAATTAAGTGAGGCATTAGAAGATGATTGAGAAGGGGAAATTATTGCTACAAATAAAGCAATTAAGAAAATATCCAAGTTGCAAAAGGAGAGATCAAAATTTCAATTTAGAGAAAAACATTATCAAGAAAAAATATTATTCATAGAGATGTATTTAGAGCAAGGATACAACATACAATAAATTATCTTTAGGCAAGGTCCTCTAAAATTAGAATAATTTGGGAAATTTCAATGGAAAGGAAAATGTATTTATTGGTTAGGAAATGAAGTTGGTGAAAAAACACCATTAGCAATCCATGCTTGTATTGCTCTTTAAGAGATTCAATTCGATGCAAAAGAAGATACGTTTAAACTATGTAAAGCAATTAACTAGGTACTATGAAATGCATGCTACATCAATGAAAATGCAGCCACAATTTATACATGAAGTTGTATCTCCTCTCGAAAATGGATGTTATCATCTATGGGGATGGTACTCAACCACAAGTTGGATATTTTGAGCCAATGGCAATGCAAAGTTTTATAGAGATTAAATGAATAGTACATATCTAGATTGTGAGATTCAAGGTGAGGAAGCTAAAGATTTACACTCACTAATTTGTAAGCTTAAAAGTGAGCAATGGTACTGGAGTTCATACGATCAAGAGTGTTTATAAAAGATAACAATATCTTACAATGTTATCATAAAACTAAGAGAAATTTTTATGTGCAAAAAGAGGACTTTATTAGCCCCTCATTCAAAATGAAGACAATTAAGGACTTACAAAATACTTGACATTCTAGAAACAATAAAGAAATGCATGTTAATCAATTTTTACACAACATAGTACTAAGTACTTTTAAAGCAGAAATCACAAATGACAATGGAGATAATGTAGTCATTATGCCTTACAAGCGCTTACCTTCACTAAATTCAATCAATGCTAGATAGGTTGCACAAGAGATGAGTGCAATGCATGGTTTCTTAGAAAATGTGCCCATGCTAATATTTGAAAAAAATCCATTGGTAAAACCTTGTAGAATAACTTATTTGTATGTCAAAGACCTTGAAATGGAGCTAGTTAAGATAGAAATGGTGAAAGGAAAGTATGTAAATCTATGAGCTCACTTAAAGGCAAATGATTGGGAGATGTTTGAATAGGTATTATGAGCACATATTGGGGAGTGTGCTTGGCCATATAAGGATCTTAAAGGCATTAAAGTTGAGCTCTATCAACACAATATTCATTTAGAGCCACACACAAAACTAGTATGCCAACGTCAACGAAGGTCCAATCGTGTGTATACAAAACTAGTAAAAAATGAGGCAACAGAGCTCTTAGATGGGGGATTTATATATATGATTGCACACAATGAACGAGTATCACCTATGATCATAGTGCTTAAAAACAATAGCAAAAATATTCTAAATGTTGTAGATTATTGGAAGCTCAATAACAAAACTAGAAAGGATCATTTTCCATCGCCGTTTACGAATGAAGTGCTTCATAAAGTTACTAATCATGAACTTTATTCCCTTATGGGTGGCTTTAGTGAGTACGATCAAGTGTTGATCCATCAAAGGTCACATTCACTATTGAATGGGGCACATTTTTCTATAGAGCAATGCCATTTGGGCTATGCAATGCACCAATGATGTTCCAAAGAGTTATGTTCATGACATATGATATTTCCTCCACCAATGGATGTAGCTATTTCTAGATGGCTTTTGTGTATTTGGGACAACAAAAGAAATACCCCAATTACTATTCATGAGTGTTTGAACAAAGCAATGAAGTGGGTATATCTATAAATCCAAACAAATGTATCTTTGGAGTTCCAAATGGAGCCCTTTTAAGATGTGTTTTTCCACTGTCAAAAAATCTTTAATAATTGCAAGGGTTCTTAGGGTATTTATTGATTATTGATGATTTATCTCAAAGTTTGCAAAGGTGGTACTGCCATTGACAAATAGAGAAGATAATCCTTATAATTGGGATAACTCGTGTTAAGAAGCATTCAAATTTCTAAAACAAAAATCAATTGACAAATCAATTCTTGGACTGCTTGATTGGAATAAAGAATTTCATATCCATGTTGATATCTCTAGGTATGTAATAAGGAAGTTTTATGTCAAGCAAATGTAATTAGGTTGATCATCCTATTTACTATGCAAGTTAAACTTAAAGTGATGTAGAGTGAAATTATACCACTTTTGAGAAGGAATGCTTATTGATGGTCTTTGCTACAAAAATCAATTGACAGACTAATTCTCTCTTGGACTGCTTGATTGGAATAAGGAAATTCATACATATGTTGATACCTCTATGTATGCAATAGGAGCAGTTTTATGTCAAGTAGATGATAATTTGGCGGATCATCCTATTTACTATGCAAGTCAAAGTTAAAGTGATGTAAAGTGAAATTATACCACTATTGAGAAGGAATTCTTATTGATGGTCTTTGCTATGGAAAACTTTTGCTATATGCAATAAATTTATTGTATATATAGACATCAAACCCTAAGTTATCTACTTAATAAAGTGGAACTTTCAAGGTGAGCAATTTGATGGATGTGATTATTTCAAGAGTTTGATTTTCAAATAGTTACTCAACTAGGGAAAGCTCATGTTTTAGTAGATCATCTTTCACAATCACTAACATCTACTGATAAGGAGGAAGGCATTGAAGATTATTTACTTAATGCATCACTTTTCACTATGGAGATATAAGGCCTTTGTTGGATAGGTCCTTTTAAGGTTATAAAAGTCTATGATAATGGTTCTATTGATGTACAAGACATTAATGTAGAAAATGAGATCTTTAGGGTCAATTGCCTACAACTCCATTTTGTAGCTTAGGGTTAGCTAGCTATAGTTAGGTTATTGATTTGGTCAACTTCTAACTAATCTAAAATTTGGATTTCTTTCTTTGTTTTAGGGATGGGATTCAATGACGTTGGAGTTGGATGGTGATGGTCGTAATCCCTTTGATTTCAATCTATTCACTATTCCTTGATTCCAAACACATGACATGTTTTTATATGGGCATATGGGTGTGCAATGCTGTGATAAACTATTTTCTATTCTTTTTTTTCACAATTTTACTTGAGAGACCATTGTAGGGAGTGTCATATGCAAATTTCTATCCAAGCTATGAAGTTCTACTAACAATGCTACACATATTTTAGGCATTATGGTACATGGCAAAAGCACTTGGTGGCTAGATGTACATACCAACATCATGATTAGTATAGTGTCTTATCACATCTCAAAGGTGTTGATTAGGAGCAAATAGACTTGGACCTAGAGAGCTATAAGGATAATCATACAAATGTTTATTAGCTCTTAACTCCTAGAGAGCTATGACCATACTCATACAAAGGTGTTGATTAGGAGCAAATAGACTTGGACCTAGAGATCTATGAGCATAATCATACAAATGTTTATTAGCTCTTAACTCCTTACTCCCATACACTTAAGCCTATATGTACCTTTTGGAAGAGGGTCTTGAGCATATTGATCATTTCTCTAATGGTATGTTCCTTATAGGACTGCTACAAATTTCAATGCTTCATTACAACAATGAGGCAGCCAAGCCTTTACATGAGGAGTTGGAGATTTTGAGTGATACACTAGATTGTGCCTCCTTGTCATCATCAGATGTTAGTGAATACTATGATGCAATTAGTTCCATAAGCAATAGTGAGTATGATTTTGTGGAGGAACTAGAGAAGCTAAGATTATTAGATCTCTTTGAGGATGGTAGCTGGGTTCTTGAGGATATTACAAAACAGACAAGACTAGGAACCCTAATGTTGTCTAGTAAGGCATCCTCCTTTCTTGAGGATCATGCAGATTGGTTAAATCTAGAGGAGTTAGAGAGTTTAGATTATGTAGGTCTAGTTTTACTCTTTTCTTAGACTTTCTTTTTTATTTTTTGTACAAGTTTCTCCCTTTAAAAAACATACAAAAATAATAATTATAAATACAACGATAGAACCAAAAGTATATATTAGTTATTAAATATTGCATATGCTTAGGATATAAGGTGTTACTTAGGTAGTTAGTAACATGTATGATTAGGTTCATCCTTTCAATGATAAGGACTAGCAAAATTTCAAATAGATTGAGTGCAAGATTATACGAAGGGGAATGGTTTGGAATAGAGATGCATCATATTTGTAGAAAGGGGTTAGATTGAAGGAGATTATTGTAGTGTGGAGAATGTAGATTGCAAAATGAAGCACCAAACTCAAGTTTTTTTAATTTTGCAATAGGATAATTCATAATTTTTTGTCTAACTCCAGTTAACAAGGTAGTGGTTAATGCATGATCCATGTGCAAATTGCTATTAGTTCTTTGTTAAGGAAACTATTGAATGCTTATATTACCTATCTTTTGGATGTGTGATTCTAATCTATATACATTGAATTGTGCTTATCCTAACTATTTCTTTCATAACAATTTAAATGAAAGGATAAATAACTATACAACTTTAATTCATTAGGATTATTTAGACCATGTACTTAAGTTTTAATTTGGTGAATGAAAGAACATAACTAAATACATGGAATGATCACATCACAATTAAGTAAATGTAAGAGACCGCCCATAGGGGATGGGACCTTAGCACATTAGGAAGTGCAATTAGGGGATGGTGTGTATGCATGACCTACTAGAAATTTGGTATATGAGTTGCCAATTCAAAAACGAATAGAGCTTAATCCCAATTCTATCTCACTTTATAAGTGATGTGGGTAGTTGAGTATCTCTCCATGAAATTTTGATTAGAAGTATCATTGATGGAAGTTGTTGTATTGGTGGGTATTATGTGTTTCATTGCCCTTGCAAGGTGACTAATGCCATGTACCAAATTAGATTCCTCGAGCAAGGTCATTAAGCTAAAATTTCTGAAAGCTCACTTTGTATGAACTCCTAGTTTTCTTGTTATTTTCCTCTAAAATGAAAGAAACTGAAAGCCATCAACCAAAATAAATGGAAATCAAAGGGGAGTGTGTGTGTGTGTGTGTGTGTGTGTGTGTGTGTGTGTGTGTGTGTCCATAGTTTTTTTTCAACACACACACACACACACACACACACAAAATAAAAGATAACCATCACCTCTAAGCTCTTGGTAGGCTATAGGTATTTCCTTGATGGGTGCCCTCTTACATTCAATGCCTTGCATCTCTTTGAATGAAACATAAATATATACACTCTTTTGACCCAAAAAAAAAAAAAGAGAATTCTAGAGGAAAAACTAGAGTTGGGTGAAACATTGACTGGTTCTTCTATTAGAACATGAAGGGCTAGTAATCAAACCATAGGAGCCCTTTTGCTATTGTGATGTTAGCTTGCTTTGAGTATTTTCATGGGCATTGTATTGGTCAAATGGCCGGAGGGGGGAGGGGGGAGGAATTTAAAGGAAAAACTAGAGTTAGGGAAATATTGATTGGTTCTTCTATTAGGACATGGAGGGCTAGTAGTTAAACCATAGGATTCCTATTTGGTGTTATGATGTTGGCTTGCTTTGGGTTTTTTAATGCCCATTGTATTTGTCATTACTACTTTTTTAGAAGGAACATTTCCAGTAAGAAAATAGTGTAGTATTTCAATATCTAGAGAGATTATTGCTACTTAGCATATCTAGAATGCTTGAATTTGTATCATGTAATGAAGTGGTTGAGCAAGTAAGGGGATCTTAAGCACACCAAAAGATATTTTCATCTTAATTTATTAATTACTAACAAAGCAACATAAATATTTTATACTTCTCACTACCTATTGGTGTCCTTTGTACTATTTTGTAGATCTTCTAGTTGTGCTCATGAGGAGACATTGCAATTCAATGGGTGTTGGGGGTGAAGGTGCTTGTGCCTAACTGCCCTTGTATTAGTTACATTGGAAGTACTCGCATCGTGTATTAATTACCCACACATACCTTGCAAGTGGCAGCGTCCATCATTGTCACTTCATTATTTATTCTTTCAATGACATTTGAATAAGGAAAGGCTAGTCACACATTGTGACAGTTGGAGTTCTCACATCTTGTGTGTGTGTGTGTATGTGTCTCTCTCTCTCTCTTCCTCTTCCTCCTACCACCATAGCTCTTGCTTCCACTATGTGTTTCCACTTCAACATTCACTCCCTTGAATTGGTATTAGAGCCAACTTCCCTGAGAGCTTGATCCCAACCTAGTGTTGCTTTAGCTTGTGGAGAACACCTATAGTTCACAGTTTTCATGGCATCCATGGCTGACCTTGAAGTGGTATGTGTTATGGTTCACTTGCTTTCCAACTTGTCTAGGCATGTTCCAGAGCTTCATTGAGCTCCATCTGAGCTCCCCTTGTGCCCCATTGGCATCAACACAACCAGTAGTAGGCCTAGGATAGCAAAGACTAGTTAGCCTCCCTTCCCTGACCAGATTTGATCCATCCCACCTCATCTCCAGCTTCTAGCATTGCTCCTAGCCTTAAGCAATCACTTGGCAAGGTACTTGCGGGTACCCTTGGCACGAGTTTGGGCATCAGTTGGAGCTCATGGATTATTGGCTCACAATTTATAATAGTTTGTTGTCTATAACATGATTTTGGATAGCACTTTCCTCATTGTCTTGAGGTCACTTATGCTTCTGGGATGTCTATTTCATTTCAGATCACTTGGAGACGCTATTTCAATGTCTTGGAATGTTATCTAATGAAAGCAATCAACCATGGAATGAAATCTAACTGAAATTGAGAATTAACTAAGCTACAACAAAGAATTAACAAATCTATTCCACCAAGACATCCTCATCATGTATTAATGGTTGGGGATTCAAGAATACATGATGGCCATGGCTAAGTGCTTCAAAGCTAAGAAGAAGCTAACTCCAAGAAAATGGTAAAGCCAAGATTATTGAATGATCAAAAGATGTCTTGCCTTTGGCCTCTAGTCCCTTTTATTCTAACCCTCTTCCAAACTTAAGGGCTGTTCACACATGTACACATAGGCTAGGGCTAAATTTACAAAGGCTGGAATTAATCCAAGGTGCAAATATTAATATTGTATTTTTCCTTCATAACAAACCATCCCATCCTGAAGATGGTTTTGTCCTCAAAACCAAGAAGTAATGGCCTAAATCCAAGTCAAGGATGATAGTAATCATGCCCATTCATCTTCCAAATGATAAGAAAGCACTATCCATGAAAAGAAGACCTTTTGCATGCCAAACTGTGAGAAAACTGGCTATTGTCTAAACAGGGCTGATTCACTAAAACTGCCATAACTTTTGATATATTGATCCAAATAAGGCGTATGAGGTGTAGAAACGAAGTATACACTCCCAAGCATCACCCCATAACATCAGAATCAAATTTTGATGAAGTCAGGACAGTTTTTGTCATGAAGGAAAATACAACATACATATTTGCACCTTGGATTAATTCCAGCCTTTGTAAATTTAACCCTAGCCTATGTGTACATGTGTGAACAGCCCTTAAGTTTGGAAGAGGGTTAGAATAAAAGGGACTAGAGGCCAAAGGCAAGACATCTTTTGATCATTCAATAATCTTGGCTTTACCATTTTCTTGGAGCTAGCTTCTTCTTAGCCTATGAAGTACTCAGCCATGGCCGTCATGTATTCTTGAATCCCCAACCATTAATACATGATGAGGATGTCTTGGTGCCATAGATTTGTTAATTCTTTGTTGTAGCTTAGTTAATTTTCAATTTCTGTTAGATTTTATTCCATGGTTGATTGCTTTCATTACATTGGTATCAGAGCCATAGCTTAGATCCTTGCAGAAGTCATTTTCAAGTACTAGATTCAGTTTCTTAGGCTAGAGAGAGCAAACCATAGTTAGAAATTTGAGTGACAGGACTTGACAGGACATGAAGGATTCAAACCGGAGTTACATGTGAAAGTCTGCTACAAACAGGGATGAAGATGGTGATTCTTGGCATTAATAAGTGAAGAAATGGAGGGCTCCAGCCAAAATAGCAGGACGTGATCAAGATTTGAGCCAAAAACTGGGGTAAGTGGACAAACTAATGGTTACAGGACATTTTGACTGTGGTTACTTTTGAGAAGGAAGGGTTTCTTCTTCTCTTTCCTCATTCATTTAAGCTGCCATACAAACTGCCATGGACATTTCTTCTCAGATCTTCTTCCTATGACCTCTAATCCTCAAATGGCTTATGTAAGAGTGTAGTATGCGTCTTAAGCTACCTATGGAGTACCTACATGCCTCATATCCACCACGTTTTCATCACGTGATGCAAGAGGATGTACAGCAGCAGTTTGCGCTGTTTTTACAGCCCCCCCCCTTCGGGATCAGCAAACGTGATGCAACCAGAGCTTGTACTCTTCATGGGATGATCAAATGGAGTGCAACTATGAGTATACATCATCTTCTACTTGATCTTTCACTCCTTTTGGAAGATGGGAGCTTTCTCAAACCCTAGGTATGGAGTTTTATGACAGTTTTGGACAGCACTAAAATTTCTCAAATTTCTTCATCAAGATCAAAGGGTTTTTGCTCTATTATACTCCCTGAGGCTTCTACATACATCCTAGTACCAACATTGATTGATCTTGAAGCTTGAAGCTTTGATGGAGCTTGGATATGGAGATTGCAAACTCTATGTATAACAGTTTGGGACAGCATTAAAGATTCCTGAAATTTTTAAAGCAATTCATGGGGCTTTTGTGGGCAAAGCATCTCTGAAGCTTCCTCAACCATTTCCCCTCAAGAATCCATCAACATTGGACCGACATTGAAGGAGATTGAAGCCAATGGAGGTGTAGGTGTTCAATGGACATCATGAAGCTTTTATGCCATTAAATTTTGGCATTCCCTCTCAAATTTCGAGATCTCTTGGACACATTCAAGCCCTCTCTATTACCTATTGCAACCTACTTCAAGTAGAGAAGGTAATTGGTCTTCATCAACCCTCATTTGGAATATTCATGGAGTCATGGAGCTTTCATGGGATTACTGAAGCTGAAGCTTATCAAGGAAGGGATTATCCTTGAATATTGAAGATCTCTTGGACTGATTTTAGACGGATTATCAAGCTCAGCTCACCTATGTCAAGCATTATGGATTGAAGGTCATTCCATCAACAATGCTCTTCTCCAATCAATTAAATGGGGTACTCTAATCACTCTTAATTTCTCTTTCCATCCAATTGCTAATCTCATTTCCAATTGCTGAAGAGAAATAAGAGGATTAATGAAGCTTTCATTCATAGCTTAATGCATTACATGAAGCCCATAGGTTATGTCAGTCATTGTCTTTGCTAAACCTTTTCAATTTACTAATATGGCCATCTCTAAATGTCTCAAACTCTTCCATAATGAATGAGCATTACCCATCTACTTTCATTCACTGAAATCAGTAATTTCTTGAGCTTCATTACTCAATCTTTATTGCCTAACCCTAACATGAAATTGATTGCCTATTTTGCCTCTTGATCATAAGAAAATCATTATCCAATTGGTAAATGAGAAAAGCTTTGTAAGCAGTGAGTCACTGCTGAGGTAAATACCTCTCCATTTCTGATTTACATTTCAGCCTTTTCAATTCCAATCTTGCATATCATGAAAAGGGTAAATGAAAGGCAATTGTATTTCCTTCCTATTCCATGCATATCATACTGATTTTTAGAGTTAGACTTCACTTGCCATGTACTTGCCCACGAGGAAAAGTGGATGCCGGGTGAGTCGGTAGGACAAAAGAGAGGTGACCCTCCCCTACCGACGAGGACCCTGAAGGGGAGCACAACCCGGTCCGAGAGGGAACTTTGCAAACCCCTCGGGTCTCGGATCCCACGTATTTTCAAGTTTAGGTGCATGTACAAATCTCAAAGGCACTTGAAATCAGCCTACAGCATGAGTTATGGGCAGTGAGTTCTTGAGATATGGCAAATGTATGAAGACATATGGCTACAGTAAAATGTATGCATCCTATGAAAAAGACACTATGGTTCAGCATTAAAGTTTGGAACAGAGTATGTATACAAACCCTCATCAAAGATTGCAGTCTACATTGAGTTAGACAGCCATTTTACTGGTTACATAGGTCATTTTCAATATGGGCAGACGTATGAGACTCTCCTACAGGGTTATAAAGTTGGTACATACTTGGTATTGATGGTACAAGCCATTAATTGACTAGAACAGGGTATTTATTGCCTGCAGGAATTTTCAGACAGCAACAGAAAATCCCTTACAGAAATTTCTGTACTCATCCATTTTTTGCACTTGATAGATCGTTGGATAGAGGGATCTTCAAGCTTTGAACAGAGCCAAAGACCTCGTAATTTGGAGCTCTAGAAGTGAAGATAATCAAGTTTTTCTACTGCAGGAAATTCAGGACAGAGATCAACCCATGGCTAGGAATAAGAAGAGAGACCCTGTTTTGGATACTATCAATGAAGAATTGAAGGAATATCAACAGGAAAGGGATGAACATCAACAGGAAAGGGGTGAACATGACACTTCTCAAGATGCCATTTACCAAATGCATTATGAGAACGATGAGGTCGATGCAAGTTCCACCCACTCCCCTACTAATCAACCCATAGAGACGTCTCATATCTCAATGAATTCAAACAGTTTTCAACAATTGTCAAATGACATAAAGGATATGAAATTAGGTTTCGAGGGTATGAGGTTGGATATTGACAAGCTTGTAGCACTTCTTGGTGAGAAAATGTTGCCTACAGCTGGTCTTAATATCCCACATCCTCATAGGGTTGAAGAATCACCTAAACCACCTACTCCTAAGGTGGTAGGTCAATTTGAAGTTGGAGAGTCATCTAAAGCTAAGGATTTTGTTCATCCTACTTCACTTCAGCCACAATTCCATCAACAAAAGGGTCACTTTCAGCCACATGGGCAGGATCTTCAAGAGAAAGTGCAAACAAACTCAAAGCATGATGAAGACATCCATGGGTGCAACTCTTTCTACGAGTAATTTTACCCTCAAGCAAATGTTGGTGGCTATGAGAAAGAGCATGTTAATTCAGCCCCAAACTCTTATGGGCAGCCACATGGACATGTGAATTCAGCCCCAAATGCTTTTGGACAGCCACAACATAATTTCTCTACTCAAGTGCAGCCCAATAGGCCAAGTCCCATGTTAAATCATGGTTGGAATCAGCAAAATAATGGGCAGCAACCACCTTTCAACTCACCTATGCATGGACAACCTCCCAATGTGAGCAACACATACTTTCAGCCTCAAGGACATTGTTTCCAGCCACAAAGTCATGGTATGCATTATGGACAGCAAACTCCTTATGCGCAAGGGCATGGAAATAATGAATATCCTAGGCAAGGACCTTTTGTCAATTCTTTTGGGCCACAACACCATAGTGGGCAGCAGCACCCTAATGGACAACCTCCTCAATACGAGAGAGAGTACAAGGAGAAAATAATTATCTCAAACTTTAAGGGAGAGAACCCTTCACCCACGGAGTTGGAGGAGTGGTTTGATAAGTTAGAGATGTATTTTTCCCTTTACCCAAGGCCCGAGAATGCCAAAGTAAAATTTGCAGCCCTTCATCTAGAAGGCTACGCTCACACTTGGTGGAGATATATGGCGAGGATGGGGCATGACTTCTTGTCTTGGGACGCATTGAAAAATGCTATGATTGAAGTCTTTGTTTCTCCTATTGAAAAAGAGCGGTTAGAGAAAAAGTGGTATGCACTTGAGCAACGTGGTCTCTCGGTTAGAGAGTACTCAAATCAGTTTTTGAACCTCTCGATGTATGTTCATGGGGTCTCCGATAGTGCCAAGTTGAATAAATACATATTTGGTTTGGAACCTATTCTTTCTTTTGAAGTTGGAGCCATGAATCCTACATCCCTACAAGCTGCCATTCAATTGGCTGAACGTTATGGGCAGAAATACAAGGGTTTTCAGCCAAAAACAGGGCATTCTTTTCAGCCTACGCAGTTCCCAAGGACATCAGGCCATTATGGGCATGCTAAAACTGATTTTCAGCATGTTGGGAAGCCATCAAATACTTTCAGCAATACCTACAGCAAGATACCCACTTTTCCTACTGTGTTTGGGTCAAAACAAAGCAGTAATTTCAGACCTAATGCTGAAAATAGATTTGATGGAAAGAGGACTAATATAAATGCCAAAACTTCAGCCCCTACTCAAGGCAAACATGTATCGAATGACAAGCTCAAAGATATGTATGCTAAAGGACTATGCTACAAATGTGGAGAGAAATGGTCACCCGATCATAAGTCCAAATGCAAGGCCAAAAATATGAAGATTAGCATGATCATCGAGGATGATTCCGATGTTGAATCTATTGAAGGAAGCTTGGCTCATCTTGATGTCACAACCACTCAAGAAGAGGCGCATGAAAATGAAGAGGATGGCCATGATGAGTTCTATGATCCGATGGATGGGTTTCCTTTCGACCCGGGTGGTCATTATTTGGATGATTCATGGACTGATTTACATCCATCGCTATGTGCCATATCAAATGATGCATGGAGTGGTTCCAGAGGGGATAATACCCTATGCCTTAAAGGTCAAATCAAGGGAAGGACAGCTCATATACTCATAGATACGGGAAGTACACATAGCTTCATTAATGCTAAGTCACTCAATGGGCTGAAATTGAATACGCATGAAATGCCTACATCACTCAAAATCCAAGTGGCAAATGGAAATTTTGAGATGAGCAATCAATGCTGTCCAAATGTACCTATCACCCTTTCCCCATTGTGCACTACATCGGTGAGCCTAATTGCATTAGAAATGGGTCCCATTGATATAATACTTGGCTGCAACTGGCTGAAATCTTTGGGCAGATTTACCATGGATCTCAACAACATGGAAATGGAGTTTAAATGGTGTGGACAACAAGTAACACTACATGGAGCTGAAAAGAAAAGAATGGAGATGATTAGCCCCAAGAAAGTTAAGAAAGAGATAAATGCAAAGGCATGTATGTTCACCATTCTTCTTTCCAAGATTGAAGAGGATCAGCCCTCTTCTCCTACCAACAATATGGACCCATGTCTTTGTAATTTGCTGAAAGAATATGATGATATTTTTCAGCCACCTACCTCTCTTCCTCCCAAAAGAGAAGTAGATCATCCCATTGACTTGCTGCCTAATACAAAGCCCATCAACAAACCACCATATCGCCTCTCCAAAGTGGAAAGAGAAGAGGTAGAACGCCAAGTCAAAGAGCTTTTGGAAATGGGTCTCATTAAGGCAAGCCAATCACCTTTTGCATCTCCAGTCCTTCTTGTGAAGAAGAAAGATGGCTCCTTTCGAATGTGCATTGATTACCGCGATCTCAACAAGGTCACTATCAAGAATAGGTATCCAATACCTAGAATAGATGATCTCTTAGATGAATTGAAGGATGCCAAGGTGTTCTCCAAAATTGGCTTGAGATCGGGATATCATCAAATACGCATGAAGGAAGGGGATGAATTCAAAACAGCCTTCAGGACGGAGAGGGGTCTTTATCAGTTTATGGTTATGCCTTTTGGGTTATCAAATGGTCCAGCCACATTCCAGTCTCTCATGAATAAGATACTTCAGGCATTGCTCTTTAAAACAGTTTTGGTATTCTTTGATGACATTTTGATCTATAGCAAGAATAAAGAAGACCATTTGCAGCATGTAAAAGAGGTCTTTGACATATTGAGGATACACAAACTGTTTGCCAAGGCCACTAAATGCTCTTTTATGACAAAGGAAGTGGAGTACTTGGGTCATATAGTGGGAGAAGATGGAATCAAAGTGGATCCTAAGAAGGTTCAGTGCGTCAAAGAATGGCCTACACCAACCAATGCCACTTCATTAAGAGGTTTCCTTGGTTTGTCATCTTTTTACCGAGGGTTTATGAAGAACTATGCTCATGTTGCAGCTCCTCTTACCGATCGGCTGAAAAAGGAGGCCTTCTTTTGGGATGAGATCGCTGACAAGAGCTTTAATGAGCTGAAAGAATTGCTTGTTTCAGCACCCATACTAGTTTGCCCTGACTTCTCCAAGACTTTTACCATTTATGCAGATGCCAGTGGTAGAGGTTTGGGAGCAGTTTTGGTACAAGAGCATGGTGTCATTGCATTTGAGAGCAAAAAATTTGATGACAAAGAGAGAGAGATGCATGTTTATGAGCAGGAGATGCTTGCTATCTTACATGCAATCAAGAAATGGCACCACTACCTCTATGGGACACACTTCAAAGTCAAAAGCGATCATAGGGTCTTGAGATATTTTCTCTCGCAGCCCAATCTTTCTCCCAAGCAAAAGAGATGGTTGGCCACTTTGCAATCATATGATTTTGAAATATCATACATGGCTGGCAAGGATAATGTGGTGGCTGATGCGTTATCAAGAATGTGGGCATGCAGTCTATCTACTGTGTCTACCATCTATAAGGATTGGATTGAAGACATTCAAGAGGAATATGTGCTTGATGAGCATGCTGCCCATATTCTACAGAAATTAAGCAAGGGTGTGATGCTGAATTTCCTAATTTTAAAGTGCATAATGGACTCTTATGGTTTAAGGGTAAAGTGTACTTGATTCCCAGCAGTAAATTCAAGCTGAAAGTGCTTCAAGAGATGCATTCATCGCCAATGGCTAGTCACTTGGGCCTTTTCAAGACGTTTGATAGAGTTCATCAAAGCTTCTATTGGAAAGGTCTATGGAAAGATGTTAAAGAGTATGTATCTCAATGCTTGGAGTGTCAGCAAAATAAGGATTCCACTCTATTACCAGCTGGCTTACTTCAGCCTTTACCCATACCTACGGGCAAATGGACAGATATTTCCATGGATTTCCTAACGGGATTGCCTACTACCAGTCATGGATGGAACAGTATCTATGTGGTAGTTGATAGATTGACCAAATCAGCCCACTTTATCCCAACTAAAATCCAATATTCAGCAAGGCAAGTCGCCGAGCAATTTATGGAAGGTGTGTTCAAACTACATGGTATGCCTATGAGAATAGTATCAGACCGTGATTCGAAGTTTACGGGCAACTTCTGGAAAAGTCTATTCTCCTCTATGGGTACTTTCCTCACTCCTAGCACGGCCTATCACCCTCAGACTGATGGGCAAACGGAGAGAGTCAATCATTGGGTGGAAGTGTACCTTAGGCATTATTGTCATGACACACAAGCTTCATGGGATCGTTGGATCCACCTTGCTGAATTTTGCTATAATAACACGCATCACATGAGCATTGGGATGTCTCCGTTTGAAGCTCTTTATGGGTATAAAGTCCAACTTCCATCAGTTTTATTCCATGAAGACATCAACCCACAAGCAAAGGAAGAGTTGGACAGAATGGAGTTGCTCATGAGGCAATGCAAGGACAGCATAAGGAAAGCACAAGACGTAATGAAGGTCTATGTTGATAAGAAAAGAAGACATTTAGACTTCAAGGTTGGAGATTGGGTATTTCTCAAAGTGCCCAAGACGCATTATGCTTCATTAAAGGGTGGGAACAACAAGCTTGCTCATAGGTTTTATGGGCCATACTTGATTTTGGACAAAATTGGAGAGCTTGCTTATAAACTTCAGCTACCATCTTCCACTAGAATACATGATGTATTCCATATTTCACAGCTGAAGAAGTATGTTGGGCCTGATGTACAAGTATTGGAAGAGTTACCACCATTGGATGAGGCAGGACTGATCATATATGAACCTGAAAGCATTATTGGAAAGAGAGAGAAAGTTCTCAGAAATCGTACTCTCATTGAGTATCTCGTTAAGTGGAAGAATTTGCCCATTGAAGAGTCTTCTTGGCAACCATCCACTTATGTCAGTAACTTTCCTTGGTTATTACAGGATGATATATGATGCAGGATGCAGTGACTATGAAGAGACAGTTTGCTGTATGAAATTTCTGCAGATAATAAAACTGTCCTGACTTCATCAAAATTTGATTCTGATGTTATGGAGTGATGCTTGGGAGTGTATACTTCATTTCTACACCTCATAGGCCTTATTTGGACCAATATATCAAAAGTTATGGCAGTTTTAGTGAATCAGCCCTGTTTGGACAGCAGCCAGTTTTCTCACAGTTTGGCATGCAAAAAGATCTTCTTTTCATGGACAGTGCTTTCTTATCATTGGGAAGATGAATGGGCATGATTACTATCATCCTTGACTTGGATTTAGTCCATTACTTCTTGGTTTTGAGGACAAAACCATCTTCAGGACGGGATGGTTTGTCATGAAGGAAAATACAACATAAATATTTGCACCTTGGATTAATTCCAGCCTTTGTAAATTTAGCCCTAGCCTATGTGTACATGTGTGAACAACCCTTAAGTTTGGAAGAGGGTTAGAATAAAAGGGACTAGAGGCCAAAGGCAAGACATCTTTTAATCATTCAATAATCTTGGCTTTACCATTTTCTTGGAGCTAGCTTCTTCTTAGCCTATGAAGCACTCAGCCATGGCCGTCATGTATTCTTGAATCCCCAACCATTAATACATGATGAGGATGTCTTGGTGCAATAGATTTGTTAATTCTTTGTTGTAGCTTAGTTAATTTTTAATTTCTGTTAGATTTTATTCCATGGTTGATTGCTTTCATTACAGTTTTATTGTCTACAGACATTTCATACAGCAAGCTGTCTCTGCACAGTCACTGCATCCTGCATCATATATCATCCTGTAATAACCAAGGAAAGTTATTGACATAAGTGGATGGTTGCCAAGAAGACTCTTCAATGGGCAAATTCTTCCACTTAATGAGATACTCAATGAGAGTACGATGTCTGAGAACTTTCTCTCTCTTTCCAATAATACTTTCAGGTTCATATATGATCACTCCTGCCTCATCCAATGGTGGTAACTCTTCCAATACTTGTACATCAGGCCCAACATACTTCTTCAGCTGTGAAATATGGAATACATCATGTATTCTAGTGGAAGGTGGTAGCTGAAGTTTATAAGCAAGCTCTCCAATTTTGTCCAAAATCAAGTATGGCCCATAAAACCTATGAGCAAGCTTGTTGTTCCCACCCTTTAATGAAGCATAATGCGTCTTGGGCACTTTGAGAAATACCCAATCTCCAACCTTGAAGTCTAAATGTCTTCTTTTCTCATCAGCATAGACCTTCATTACATCTTGTGCTTTCCTTATGCTGTCCTTTCATTGCCTCATGAGCAACTCCATTCTGTCCAACTCTTCCTTTGCTTGTGGGTTGATGTCTTCATGGAATAAAACTGATGGAAGTTGGACTTTATACCCATAAAGAGCTTCAAATGGAGACATCCCAATGCTCATGTGATGCGTGTTATTATAGCAAAATTCAGCAAGGTGGATCCAACAATCCCATGAAGCTTGTGTGTCATGACAATAATGCCTAAGGTACACTTCCACCCAATGATTGACTCTCTCCGTTTGCCCATCAGTCTGAGGGTGATAGGCCGTGCTAGGAGTGAGGAAAGTACCCATAGAGGAGAATAGACTTTTCCAGAAGTTGCCCGTAAACTTCGAATCACGGTCTGATACTATTCTCATAGGCATACCATGTAGTTTGAACACACCTTCCATAAATTGCTCGGCGACTTGCCTTGCTGAATATTGGATTTTAGTTGGGATAAAGTGGGCTGATTTGGTCAATCTATCAACTACCACATAGATACTGTTCCATCCATGACTGGTAGTAGGCAATCCTGTTATGAAATCCATGGAAATATCTGTCCATTTGCCCGTAGGTATGGGTAAAGGCTGAAGTAAGCCAGCTGGTAATAGAGTGGAATCCTTATTTTGCTGACACTCCAAGCATTGAGATACATACTCTTTAACATCTTTCCATAGACCTTTCCAATAGAAGCTTTGATGAACTCTATCAAACGTCTTGAAAAGGCCCAAGTGACCAGCCATTGGCGATGAATGCATCTCTTGAAGCACCTTCAGCTTGAATTTACTGCTGGGAATCAAGTACACTTTACCCTTAAACCATAAGAGGCCATTCTGCACTTTAAAATTAGGAAATTCAGCATCACACCCTTGCTGTAATTTCTGTAAAATATGGGCAACATGCTCATCAAGCACATATTCCTCTTGAATGTCTTCAATCCAATCCTTATAGATGGTAGACACAGTAGATAGACTGCATGCCCACATTCTTGATAACGCATCAGCCACCACATTATCCTTGCCAGCCATGTATGATATTTCAAAATCATATGATTGCAAAGTGGCCAACCATCTCTTTTGCTTGGGAGAAAGATTGGGATGCGAGAGAAAATATCTCAAGACCCTATGATCGCTTTTGACTTTGAAGTGTGTCCCATAGAGGTAGTGGTGCCATTTCTTGATTGCATGTAAGATAGCAAGCATCTCCTGCTCATAAACATGCATCTCTCTCTCTTTGTCGTCAAATTTTCTGCTCTCAAATGCAATGACACCATGCTCCTGTACCAAAACTGCTCCCAAACCTCTACCACTGGCATCTGCATAAATGGTAAAAGTCTTGGAGAAGTCAGGGCAAACTAGTATAGGTACTGAAACAAGCAATTGCTTCAGCTCATTAAAGCTCTTGTCAGCGATCTCATCCCAAAAGAAGGCCTCTTTTTTCAGCCGATCGGTAAGAGGAGCTACAACATGAGCATAGTTCTTCATAAATCGTCGGTAAAAAGATGAAAAACCAAGGAAACCTCTTAATGAAGTGGCATTGGTTGGTGTAGGCCATTCTTTGACGCACTGAACCTTCTTAGGATCCACTTTGATTCCATCTTCTCCCACTATATGACCCAAGTACTCCACTTCCTTTGTCATAAAAGAGCATTTAGTGGCCTTGGCAAACAGTTTGTGTATCCTCAATATGTCAAAGACCTCTTTTACATGCTGCAAATGGTCTTCTTTATTCTTGCTATAGATCAAAATGTCATCAAAGAATACCAAAACTGTTTTAAAGAGCAATGCCTGAAGTATCTTATTCATGAGAGACTGGAATGTGGCTGGAGCATTTGATAACCCAAAAGGCATAACCATAAACTGATAAAGACCCCTCTCCGTCCTAAAGGCTGTTTTAAATTCATCCCCTTCCTTCATGCGTATTTGATGATATCCCAATCTCAAGTCAATTTTGGAGAACACCTTGGCATCCTTCAATTCATCTAAGAGATCATCTATTCTAGGTATTGGATACCTATTCTTAATAGTGACCTTGTTGAGATCGCGGTAATCAATGCACATTCGAAAGGAGCCATCTTTCTTCTTCACAAGAAGGACTAGAGAAGCAAAAGGTGATTGGCTTGCCTTAATGAGACCCATTTCCAAAAGCTCTTTGACTTGGCGTTCTACCTCTTCTCTTTCCACTTTGGAGAGGCGATATGGTGGTTTGTTGATGGGCTTTGTATCGGGCAGCAAGTCAATGGGATGATCCACTTCTCTTTTGGGAGGAAGAGAGGTAGGTGGCTGAAAAATATCATCATATTCTTTCAGCAATTTACAAAGACATGGGTCCATATTGTTGGTAGGAGAAGAGGGCTGATCCTCTTCCATCTTGGAAAGAAGAATGGTGAACATACATGCCTTTGCATTTATCTCTTTCTTAACCTTCTTGGGGCTGATCATCTCCATTCTTTTGTTTTCAGCTCCATGTAGTGTTACTTGTTGTCCACACCATTTAAACTCCATTTCCATGTTGTTGAGATCCATGGTAAATCTGCCCAAAGATTTCAGCCAGTTGCAGCCAAGTATTATATCAATGGGACCCATTTCTAATGCAATCAGGCTCACTGATGTAGTACACAATGGGGAAAATGTGATAGGTACATTTGGACAGCATTGATTGCTCATCTCAAAATTTCCATTTGCCACTTGGATTTTGAGTGATGTAGGCAAGAAAAAAGCTAATGCAATTAGGCTCACTGATGTAGTGCACAATGGCGAAAAGGTGATAGGTACATTTGGACAGCATTGATTGCTCATCTCAAAATTTCCATTTGCCACTTGGATTTTGAGTGATGTAGGCATTTCATGCGTATTCAATTTCAGCCCATTGAGTGACTTAGCATTAATGAAGCTATGTGCACTTCCCGTATCTATGAGTATATGAGCGGTCCTTCCCTTGATTTGACCTTTAAGGCGTAGGGTATTATCCCCTCTTGAACCACTCCATGCATCACTTGATATGGCACATAGCGATGGATGTAAATCAGTCCATGAATCATCCAAATAATGACCGCCTGGGTCAAAAGGAAACCCATCCATCGGATCATAGAATTCATCATGGACATTCTCTTCATTTTCATGCGCCTCTTCTTGAGTTGTTGTGACATCAAGCTGAGCCAAGCTTCCTTCAATAGATTCAACATCGGAATCATCCTCGATGATCATGCTAATCTTCATATTTTTGGCCTTGCATTTGGACTTATGATCGGGTGACCATTTCTCTCCACATTTGTAGCATAGTCCTTTAGCATACATATCTTTGAGCTTGTCATTCGATACATGTTTGCCTTGAGTTGGGGCTGAAGTTTTGGCACTTATATCAGTTCTCTTTCCATCAAATCTATTTTCAGCATTAGGTCTGAAATTACTGCTTTGTTTTGACCCAAAAACAGTAGGAAAAGTGGGTATCTTGCTGTAGGTATTGCTGAAAGTATTTGATGGCTTTCCAATATGCTGAAAATCAGTTTTAGCATGCCCATAATGGCCTGATGTCCTTGGGAACTGCGTAGGCTGAAAAGAATGCCCTATTTTTGGCTGAAAACCCTTGTATTTCTGCCCATAACGTTCAGCCAATTGAATGGCAGCTTGTAGGGATGTAGGATTCATGGCTCCAACTTCAAAAGAAAGAATAGGTTCCAAACCAAATATGTATTTATTCAACTTGGCACTATCGGAGACCCCATGAACATACATCGAGAGGTTCAAAAACTGATTTGAGTACTCTCTAACCGAGAGACCACATTGCTCAAGTGCATACCACTTTTTCTCTAACCGCTCTTTTTCAATAGGGGAAACAAAGACTTCAATCATAGCATTTTTCAATGCATCCCAAGACAAGAAGTCATGTCCCATCCTCGCCATATATCTCCACCAAGTGTGAGCATAGCCTTCTAGATGAAGGGCTGCAAATTTTACTTTGGCATTCTTGGGCCTTGGGTAAAGGGAAAAATACATCTCTAACTGGTCAAACCACTCCTCCAACTCCGTGGGTGAAGGGTTCTCTCCCTTAAAGTTTGAGATAATTATTTTCTCCTTGTACTCTCTCTCGTATTGAGGAGGTTGTCCATTAGGGTGCTGCTGCCCACTATGGTGTTGTGGCCCAAAAGAATTGCCAAAAGGTCCTTGCTTAGGATATTCATTATTTCCATGCCCTTGTGCATAAGGAGTTTGCTGTCCATAATGCATACCATGACTTTGTGGCTGGAAACAATGTCCTTGAGGTTGAAAGTATGTGTTGCTCACATTGGGAGGTTGTCCATGCATCGATGAGTTGAAAGGTGGTTCCTGCCCATTATTTTGCTGATTCCAACCATGATTTAACATGGGACTTGGCCTATTGGGCTGCACTTGAGTAGAGAAATTATGTTGTGGCTGTCCAAAAGCATTTGGGGCTGAATTCACATGTCCATGTGGCTGCCCATAAGAGTTTGGGGCTGAATTAACATGCCCTTGCTCATAGCCACCAACATTTGCTTGAGGGTAAAATTGCTTGTAGAAAGAGTTGCACCCATGGATGTCTTCATCATGCTTTGAGTTTGTTTGCACTCTTTCTTGAAGATCCTGCCCATGTGGCTGAAAGTGACCCTTTTGTTGATGGAATTGTGGCTAAAGTGAAGTAGGATGAACAAAATCCTTAGCTTTAGATGACTCTCCAACTTCAAATTGACCTACCACCTTAGGAGTAGGTGGTTTAGGTGGTTCTTCAGCCCTATGAGGATGTGGGATATTAAGACCAGTTGTAGGCAACATTTTCTCACCAAGAAGTGCTACAAGCTTGTCAATACCCAACCTCATACCCTCGAAACCTGATTTCATATCCTTTATGTCATTTGACAATTGTTGAAAACTGTTTGAATTCATTGAGATATGAGACGTCTCTATGGGTTGATTAGTAGGGGAGTGGGTGGAACTTGCATCAACCTCATCGTTCTCATAATGCATTCGGTAAATGGCATCTTGAGAAGTGTCATGTTTACCCCTTTCCTATTGATGTTCATCCCTTCCCTGTTGATATTCCTTCAATTCTTCATTGATAGTATCCAAAACAGGGTCTCTCTTCTTATTCCTAGCCATGGGTTGATTTCTGTCCTGGATTTCCTGCAATAGAAAAACTTGATTATCTTCACTTCTAGAGCTCCAAATTACGAGGTCTTTGGCTCTGTTCAAAGCTTGAAGAGCCCTCTATCCAACGATCTATCAAGTGCAGAAAATGGATGAGTACAGAAATTTCTGTAAGGGATTTTCTGTTCCTGTCTGAAAGTTCCTGCAGGCAATGAATACCCTGTTCTAGTCAATTAATGGCTTGTACCATCAATACCAAGCATGTACCAACTTCATAACCATGTAGGAGAGTCTCATACATCTGCCCATACTGAAAAATGACCTCTGTAACCAGTAAAATGGCTGTCTAACTCAATGTAGACTGCAATCTTTGATGAGGGTTTGTATACATACTCTGTTCCAAACTTTAATGCTGAACCATAGTGTCTTTTCCATAGGATGCATACATTTTACTATAGCCATATGTCTTCATACATTTGCCATATCTCAAGAACTCACTGCCCATAACTCATGCTGTAGGCTGATTTCAAGTGCCTTTGAGATTTGTACATGCACCTAAACTTGAAAATACGTGGGATCCGAGACCCGAGGGGTTTGCAAAGTTCCCTCTCGGGCCGGGTTGTGCTCCCCTTCAGGGTCCTCGTCGGTAGGGGAGGGTCACCTCTCTTTTGTCCTACCGACTCGCCCGGCATCCACTTTTCCTCGTGGGCAAGTACATGGCAAGTGAAGTCTAGCTCTAAAAATCAGTATGATATGCATGGAATAGGAAGGAAATACAATTGCCTTTCATTTACCCTTTTCATGATATGCAAGATTGGAATTGAAAAGGCTGAAATGTAAATGAGAAATGGAGAGGTATTTACCTCAGCAGTGACTCATTGGTTACAAAGCTTTTCTCACTTACCAATTGGGTAATGATTTTCTTATGATCAAGAGGCAAAATAGGCAATCAATTTCATGTCAGGGTTAGGCAATAAAGATTGAGTAATGAAGCTCAAGAAATTACTGATTTCAGTGAATGAAAGTAGATGGGTAATGCTCATTCATTATGGAAGAGTTTTTGAGACATTTAGAGATGGCCATTTCAGTAAATTGAAGAGGTTTAGTAAAGACAATGACTGACATAACCTATAGGCTTCAAGTAATGCATTAGGCTATGAATGAAAGCTTCATTAACCCTCTTATTTCTCTTCAACAATTGGAAATGAGATCAGCAATTGGATGTAAAGAGAAATTAAGAGTGATTAGAGTACCTCATTTAATTGATTGGAGAAGAGCATTGTTGATGGAATGACCTTCAATCCATAATGCTTGACATAGGTGAGTTGAGCTTGATAATCCTTCTAAAATCAGTCCAAGAGATCTTCAATCTTCAATAATAATCCCTTCCTTGATAAGCTTCAGCTTCATTAATCCCATGAAAGCTCCATGACTCCATGAATGCTCCAAATGAGGGTTGATGAAGACCGATTACCTTCTCTACTTGAAGTAGGTTGCAATAGGTAATAGAGAGGGCTTCAATGTGTCCAAGAGATCCCGAAATTTGAGAGGGAATGCCAAAATTTAATGGCATAAAAGCTTCATGATGTCCATTGAACACCTAGACCTCCATTGGCTTCAATCTCCTTCAATGTCGGTCCAATGTTGATGGATTCTTGAGGGGAAATGGTTGAGGAAGCTTCAGAGATGCTTTGCCCACAAAAGCCCCATGATTTGCTTTAAAAATTTCAGGAATCTTTAATGCTGTCCCAAACTGTTATACATAGAGTTTGCAATCTCCATATCCATGCTCCATCAAAGCTTCAAGCTTCAAGATCAATCAATGTTGGTACTAGGATGTATGTAGAATCCTCAGGGAGTATAATAGAGCAAAAGCCCTTTGATCTTGATGAAGAAATTTGAGAAATTTTAGTGCTGTCCAAAACTGTCATAAAACTCCATACCTAGGGTTTGAGAAAGCTCCCATCTTCCAAAAGGAGTGAAAGATCAAGTAGAAGATGATGTATACTCATAGTTGCACTCCATTTGATCATCCCATGAAGAGTATAACCTCTGATTGCCTCACGTTTGCTGATCAAGAAGGGGGGGGGGGCTATAAAAACAGCGCAAACTGCTGCAGGACATCCTCTTACAGCACGTGATGAAAACGTGGTGGATATGAAGCATGTAGGTACTCAATAGGTAGCAGACTTTCACATGTAACTCCAGTTTGAAGACTTCATGTCCTGTCAAGTCCTGTCCCTCAAATTCCTAACTATGGTTTGCTCTCTCTAGCCTAGGAAACTGAATCTAGTACTTGAAAATGACTTCTGCAAGGATCTAAGCTACAGCTCTGATACCAATGTAATGAAAGCAATCAACCATGGAATGAAATCTAACTGAAATTGAGAATTAACTAAGCTACAACAAAGAATTAACAAATCTATTGCACCAAGACATCCTCATCATGTATTAATGGTTGGGGATTCAAGAATACATGACGGCCATGGCTGAGTGCTTCAAAGCTAAGAAGAAGCTAACTCCAAGAAAATGGTAAAGCCAAGATTATTGAATGATCAAAAGATGTCTTGCCTTTGGCCTCTAGTCCCTTTTATTCTAACCCTCTTCCAAACTTAAGGGCTGTTCACACATGTACACATAGGCTAGGGCTAAATTTACAAAGGCTGGAATTAATCCAAGGTGCAAATATTAATATTGTATTTTTCCTTCATAACATGTTATTGGATTGATTTGAGCACTCATTTGCTCATTTTTATAGAGGTTTTTCACTACTATGAAAACATAGCTAAATGTCATTTAATTGGGAAATGCTTATGCCTATTGCCCATTGATGATATCAGGGTTACCTATTGGATGTATTGACACTTTGGCTGTTCTCTACACCTATGGACATGCTATTGTGCTGAGATTGGAGCTTGAATGTTTTGACATTGGTTGTCATTCCTGTCTTTGGATACTACTTGGATGTTACAGTAAGAGTCTTCCAAACTACTTGGGTTCGATGCTTCTGAATGTATGCTACATGTATCTTGGATGTCATGATGCCATTCACATGATGATTTGAGCTTTGCTTACTCATTTTGGCATTCAACTTTTATTCCAGTGGGAGCTACTACTTGACACTTGGATGTACTATAGAGCATTTGGTTTATGCAACTGAGCTTGAGCTTATTACAGTGAGACAATGGGACTCATTGTGACATGTACATGCTCTCTTACTATTCATTGGATGCAATTACCCTATCATGACCTAGATTGATATTTTGTCTTGGACCTAGAACTTATGTCTATCAAATTGTTTTCAGTGGTATTTATATGCTTTTGGGTTATGTATTAAGCCTTGCTCAATGGGTTATCCATCTAGCAATTCTCTTCATTTACCTTGAGACCTAGCTATGCATGGCGTCCATGCCTCTTGCATGTATACGGTTATTTACGCATTGCAATTGTGACAATCTTTAGTGCCAATTGTTCCTGCCTTTTCTTTTCTTGGTTGCTCACAATTGATTGTTTGCATATTGCTACAATTTACTATAGCAACCAGTCAATTTAGTTCTATGCATTCTATTTGAGGGCAATCACTGGGATTTGACAATTTCTTACCTATAGTTTGTGGACAGCTCATTACTTTAGTAGTTCCTCTTGTTTTTCAACTTGATTTGACAGTGGTTTTGGGGCTGATTTGTAGGTTATTACAATAGTTTACTTTGCCCTTCTGTGCACTTGCTTGGTCCCATTACGTGGTTGGTGGTTCTCATGAATGTGCTATCTTTAATATTGCCAAGTTGGATGGCAGTAACTATAAATTTTGGAAGGCCCAAATCTGGCAAGTTTTAATGTAGAAAATGCATATTAAGCCTTTGAAATATGAGGGTGTCAAACCAAAACGTATTGATACAAATGATTAGGCTAAATTGGATGAGCTATGTAAGTCCACAATCGTTTTGTCCCTCTTTAAGTAGGTTTTCTATAATGTTCTCTAATGGGCAATCCATATGGGATAAGTCTCACAATGTTTATGACAAGTAGAGCCCTGCTTCTCAAATGTATTGGCCAAAGCAACTTATGGACATTTGCATGAAGGCGGGCACTTCCATGTCAATCCACTTAAATAAGTTTCATTCCATTCTCAACCATTTGTCTTCGCAGGGGATTGAATTCAAGGGTAATCTCCCTCGCTTGTTCCTCTTGGTTACACTACGTGAGTCATGGGATATAATTTGTATTACTATGTGTATAAACATACCTACTAATGGGTTAAAGTTGCAGGATGCAGAGGGTACACTCTTGAATGAAGAGGTTAACAGAAAGAATGTCGATGCTCCCTACACCTCTTGTGCTTTGATAGTTAGAGGCCATAATGGTAGGAGTAGCAATGACTGTTGTGGGAGAGACTCTCAACAATCTTGTTCTTAGTCATGTGGATAGTCTCATAGTAAGTCCCATGATCATAAGTCCTAATTGACTTGTCATGATTGCAGGAAAGCATGTCATATTCAGCCATAGTGCCATTAAATACATGAGAGCAAGAGTAAGCAAAAGGGCAAGGGTAAAGTACCGGACAAGAATGATGATCGCAACATTGTCCCTAGCAAGTCTAGCATCAAGATTGAAGAGATTAATGTCATGCAGGCTGATTCTGATGATGATTTCATACTAGCAACTTCTTCTTTTGATGCTTCATAGCTGACTAATGATTTATTTGGATATACTCAGCATGGGTTGATACATTCAGTGGCTTTCTTTCATGTGACCCCTCATAGAGAGTGTTTTTACACCTATCACAACATGACTAGATGTGTCCTTTTGGGTAATGACTTGGCATTAGAGATAGTTGGTATTGGTGATGTCTAGTTGTAGTTTGGTGATGTCTAGATGTAGTTTGGTTCAGGCAACATGTTCACACTTTATGATATACATCATGCACAGGATCTCATGAAGAGCCTTATCTTTGCTGGCACTTTGGATTTTGTAGATTATGTTGTCTCTTTTGGTGATTCTTGAAGAAAGATTGCCCATGGGAATCTTGTTATTACATGTGGTGCCAAGTCCAATACTCTCTACCCCTTGCTTGGGCAATGGATGCAATTCCACATGTATCTCTTTGGCATCGTCATCTTGAGCACCTATCTTTGAAAGGAATGAAAATGCTTACCCATTTTCCACCCCTTGATGATAAATGTTTTGAGCCTTATGATCATTGTTTATATGGTAGACAGACATGTAACACACAAAAAAAGTTTGGTATGATATGCATGGGTGAGCCTTTGGCTCTTGTTCATTTGCAAGACATGTAGACAGTAGAAGGTCCACCTCCGGCTATGTCTCCACCTTTGTTGGAGGTGTCCAAGGTGCAGAAATGCATGGCCCTATCTACTACAAAGGCAAAGTTTATTGCAACCACTAAGGCTTGCAAAGAGGCTCTTTGGTTAGGTTGATTGTCTAGTGGTAGACCTTGGCATTACTAATGTGGTCCCTACAATGCATTCAGATTCTATGAGTGCTATTTAGTTGGTCTTTCCCATGCAAAGACGAAGCACATTCAGGTGCATTACCACTTTATTAGAGAGGTCTTTGAGGACAAGTCCATTGAGCTTGTCAATATCTCAATTGACCAAAATCCTACAAATCTGCTCATTAAAAGTCTCTCAGTAGTAGAGTGTTTTGCCTTCCTTAGGAAGTTGATGGGCATTGGATGAGATGAGGTCTTTCCTCGTCCTATTGTACTCTATGTAAACTTGTACTTTATCACTTTTTTCTTGCTTTCTTCTCCCTAGGGGCACATTTGCATTTAAGTGGGAGGTTGTTGGGGGTAAAGGCGTCCATGCCTAACCATCTATATATTAGTTACACTGACAGTACTCACACCATGTATTAATTACTCGCACACTTGTACCTCTTGTAGGTGGCAGGTACCCATCATTATCACTTCATTCTTTATTCTTTTAGTGATATTTGAGATATAAGTGGATACCAAATTCCTTTCTTGGATTACAAGGCAACACCTCAATAGACACATCGTGTATGTGAAATTTTATAAAGTACAGTGTATTGAATTTCAATTTGAAAATGGGGATTGATTAGTTTTATCATGTTGAAAACTTTGCTTTAATGAAAGTCTAATTGAAAATGCCTTGTTTGCAATCTTGCTTATTGTGACTTTTTAGAGTTCGAATTTGGGCTTGTGAGGAGTCCAATAATGAGATGAGGTGAAATCTTGACATAACAATTTCTATTCTCAAAAGAATGAATATGAAACTATTTATTTTTGTTAATGGAAATGAATAAATTTTTTATATTTAAAACAACACAAAGATTCTATATTTTAATGACAAGATCCAAAGCATGAGGATTGAGTTGCAATGCTGATTTTGATAAAAGGAAATTTATTTTGCTTGATTGAATTATTATTTTATATTTATTTGAGTGGAGGACTCATAGCAGGTTTTAATCTATGGGGTTTAAGGGTCTTAAAACGAATTTGTGTGTTCAAGGGAGAGTTGCTCTTGATCTAGATTGAGTGTTCATGATCTCTAGACTAGTTGAACCTGAAGGGTTTGGTTGGTTAAGGATAGGAATAAGATCCAATTTCAAAATTCATTGGATCACTTAAGTGATTGTGAGGGAAGTCTTGGGAGGAGTGTAAGAGAGAGAAATTACTCACAAATTCCACTTATTAGGTGCAACAACCCTTAGTGTTTGGCTTCTTACTTCGTAAAAAGCAGCTTAGCCTTTGAAATAGTTGAAGTGTGAACACTTACCAAACTTACCACATTGTAGTCATATGCCTCATTAAGAATTGCTCCGTGATCCACATACATCACTCCTCGCTTATGTACTTACTTCCATTGTCACTGATGCCATAAGAGAAGTCATTATAGGCAAGTTAGAGGAGAAGAAGAGAGCTTCTCATCATGTGTCCTACAACTTCTCACACTCTCAGCCTCACATACTCTCACTCACAAAACTCATTGAGATGGAATGGAGAAGAAGATAGAGTGATGAAGAGCTTCACTCCATGTCCCTTACACTCTCAC
Source organism: Lygodium microphyllum (assembly GCF_053477565.2). NCBI lineage: Eukaryota > Viridiplantae > Streptophyta > Polypodiopsida > Schizaeales > Lygodiaceae > Lygodium > Lygodium microphyllum. The sequence continues at coordinate 111,315,576 of NC_141154.1, read as the reverse complement.
ACTCTCATACACTCCCTCTTCTCCATTATCACTCAATAGACAATAGACTAGCAAGAGAATGTAAACTTGAGCTAGCACACATATGAATACCTTGCCCTATTATTTTTCATCATTTTTATACATGGTGTTTAAGGTTTCCACCCCTCTTAGGCATCCAACTCACTTTAGTGGCCTCATGCTCTCTCAATGCATATCTATATTTAGAGACTTAATTTGGACTCTAATTTGAGCAAAAATCGTTACAATTTACATGAGAGTGAGCTTGGCTCTCAATTTTATAATTGAATATAATATATTTGAAAAAATAATTATAAGTAATTTTGTTGGATCAAATTCAAGCACTTGTATTTGGAAAATTTATTTCTCACACTATAAGGATATAAGGGAATAGTGACGGCCCTTGCGACGCATATTAGGGGTGTCGCTATTTGCATTGTAAATGCGATGTAAATAGCGATGGTACCCGTACGAAAAAAAAGGGTTGAAACCCGAGCGCGGCATTTTGCCGCAAAGAGCAAAAGAGAGAGCAAACTACATCATGTGTTTGGGAGGGAGAGGGAGAGAAAGAGAGAGAATGAGAGCTTCTCGTCACCACCACCGCCATTTGCGAAGAAGAGGAGGAAGTGCACAAAGGGCGAAGAGGAACCGTCATCACAAAGAGGAGATGGAGAATCCATCCTCGAGCATTTGCGGTGAGTGCATTGCTTCCTCTTGGTTTGTTTTTGTTCTTTCTCCTTTTCTTTTGTTTATTTTTGTTAAGAAGGAGGTGCATTGAGGGAGAAAGAGAGGAAATGAAAGAGGGAGAAGAAGAGAGAAAAAGGAAGAAAGAACGAGAGAGAGAGGGAATAAACACGAAACATAATAAAGAAAGAGAGAAACATAGAGAGAGAGAGGGAGAAAGAGAGGAGAATGAATGAATGAAAAACAAAGAGAGGGTAAAATCTTGTTATTTAATTTCTTCTTTTCTTGTTTGTAGTAGTAGTAGTAGTAGTAGTAGTAGTAGACTAATAGTAGTAGTAGTACTACTACTACTACTAGTACTAGGAGAGAGAGAGAGAGAGAGAGAGAGAGAGAGAGAGAGAGGTTTTGTTAAAGGTGCACCTTGGGTGTGTTTGACGTTTCGGGAAGGTGAGTACTGATAGTAGTAGTGGTGGTGGTGGTGATGGTGATGGTGATGGTAGTAGTAGTAGTAGTAGTAGTAGTAGTAGTAGTAGTAGTAGTAGTAGTAGTAGTAGTAGTAGTAGTAGTAGTAGTAGTAGTAGTAGTAGTAGTAGTAGTAGTAGAGAGAGAGAGAGAGAGAGAGAGAAGAGAGAGAAGTTTTGTTAAAGGTGCACCTTGGGTGTATTCGATGCTTCGGGAAGGCGATCACTAGTAGTAGTGCTAGTAGTAGGAGTAGGAGAGAGAGAGAGAGAGAGAGGTTTTGTTAAAGGTGCACCTTGGGTGTGTTCGATGCTTCAGAAAGGCAAGTAGTAGTAGTAGTAGTAGTAGTAGTAGTAGTAGTAGTAGTAGTAGTAGTAGTAGTAGTAGTAGTAGTAGTAGTAGTAGTAGTAGTAGTAGTAGTAGTAGTAGTAGTAGTAGTAGTAGTAGTAGTAGTAGTAGTAGTAGTAGTAGTAGTAGTAGTAGTAGTAGTAGTAGTAGTAGTAGAAGAGAGAGATAAAGGTTTTGTTAAAGGTGCACCTTGGGTGTGTTCGACGCTTCAGGAAGGCGCGGAAAGCATGTGTCTCTAGGCCTAGTAAAGTGATTGGACTTGGAGGTGAATGGATGGTTTTCTTGGCATGCTTTGCGGTACCTCCTCCTATGCTCTGGATATCAAGTCACACACAAATTAAAAAATGTGGTGAGGTCTAATACAATACCACTGGATGGGGAACACTCCGACGTAGGGTAGCTAGTCTCTCACCCCCATGCATAGCATATTAGACTTTACATACTATAGGCCCACCCATAGGTGGGTGGAGAGAAACAAAGAGAAGGGCAACAAAGAAAGAGAGAGAAAGAAAGATATAAAATAAGAGAGGGACAAGAAGAAAGGAAGAGGAAGAGAGAACGAGAAAGAGAGAGTAAACATGAAAGACAAAGAAAACATTAAAGAGAAAAGGGGAGAGAACATAAAACAAAGAGCACAAAGAAAGGTGCAAAGAAATGGGAAGAAACAAAGAAAGGGGAGAAAACCAAGACTTTAGTTGACGTTAATTTTGTTGAGTTACAAGAGAAGAAATCCCTTCTCAAAAATTTTTAAGAAAGAAAAAAAGAATGATAACAAAAACAATTTGTTTGTCGTAACATAGACCAATTGAAAAACGATAAAAGTCGTGATGTTTAAGATCGTGAGGTGTATCTTAATCAGCCTGTCTCTTGTCCTTGCTCTCAATGCAAGTTGGCAATTATACGAAAACATCGATTTTCTATAGAACACATATGACGCTTTGGCGAGTTTCAATCGGAGATCATTTATTAGGCAATCTCAGATTTTGAGCAAACTGTAAGAAAAGTGTATATCAATCATGCATTGTATTTGCAAACTAATTGAATATCGTATACAAAAACATTGGATGTGGCCATAAAATTTATTACAAGGAGGTGGCATCTCATCCCAAGGAGTGCACCTATTGCAGCCAGTTAGAAGTGTTCATGGGCATGTGATGGATGGAGTGCCTTAGCCAATCCATCACTTGGAAAGGCACTACCCAATCTCTATACCGTCAAGACCAAAGGAGACATGTAACCTTTCAAACTTTCCTACAATCTTGGAGCCTGAGATGGAGTCAATGATCTATGCATTGATGCCCATGGATGCCGAGACATCTAATCCACTTAGAGAGGAAGCATCCATACCAGTATATAATGGGTGTCGAGTATCTCGCATGAAGACACTCCTTGCACTCCTAAGTGTGTAATAAAAATATGGGTGGAGTGATGCGAGTGTGACCGAGTTGTTCAAGTACCTTCTACGTATGCTTCGTTGATTTCTTTTCGGCACCATCATAAAAAACAATTGTGCTTTTTCAAGGTATTTTATGATTTCTTTTCAGGTTGCTGAATTATCATATATTACCACTTGCAAATATGATGCCTGAGTCTCGTAATGATGCGCGACATGTTTTAAGAAAGCTTAGCATGGACTACAACAACATCCGTGCATGTGTCAACGATTGCGTGTTGTTTCGAGGAGAATAGAAGATTATGAAGACATGTCCAAAGTGTGGTGCTCACAAGTATCAACAGGACTGGCAAGGGCATACCATCCCTCAAAAAGTTCTTAGACACTTTTCGCTTATCCCCCCGTATACATCACATGTTTCGTACGTCAAGCATGGTGAGTTTGACAACGTGGCATGCAGGAATAGATCCACAAATGGAGTCCAACAAATATCAGCGGATTCACGTGCATGGAGCCACATTGACTCGACCTTTTTAGACTTTGAATGAGAGCCAAGGAATCTTCACCTCGGTCTTGCTATGGATGGCATGAATCCATTCAATCTCTGCTCAACTTCTTATAGTGTGTGGCTTGTAGTCCTTGTTAACTACAACATCTCGCCATGGCTTTCTACAAGGAAATGACACCTAATCCTTAGCTTGCTCGTTCCTAGCCGCTACGAAGTCAAGAATATGGACGTCTATCTCCGTCCATTAGTCGATGAGCTTAAGATTTTCTGGGAGAAGGGGGTCGCCACAGAAGATACGAGCAAGTGTGATGGTCGACGGTCCGCCAATTACACGAGCCATTCTCATGTGGACCATGCATGACTTTCTAGGATTTCGGGAGTGCTTAGGTAAGTAGGCTTCTATTCTTGTTGTTGATAATATCTATCATAGCTCATTCAAGTTTGTATTCACAGGATAGAGGTGTTGGGATACGTCCAGTGGTTACCTTAAGTTATCATGCATGTCCATTGTGTGGGCCACAATTAGACTCCCGAAGGTCATGAACCATGAAGAAGATGGTATATCAATGACCCACAATGGATCCAAACATTGTTAAAGATGACATGGAGTATTTTGGGAACTTACAAAGTATTATCATAGTGGATTATTGTAGCTTCTCCATGATCCTATTCCATGTGCAGTGGTTCAAAGTAGTATTGGAAGGAGCCAGGGCAATTGTTTGATGAGGTCCATTTGGATTTTTTGAAATATATTTTGAAAAAAAGATGGATGGATTTGCGCGACACGTTTGTATTGTCGGCTCATTGTGAACAGGTGCATGACCTCATGTTTTTTGAAAATTTATTACGATATGGTATATGTCACAAATGTTAAATATCTCTTGTATGTGATTTTGAATATGTAATTTTCTATCCAAATCCTTCACAACCTCAATGGTGGTATGTTGTACCTTCATCTCCCCGAAGTGTGAGAGTATATGATGAAAGCAATGTTCCCAGCATAGATGAGGACAATATGTAGATAGAGGGGTTGATATTGCAAGGGGTGGAGACCGCCCAAAGCTTGGAGCATGTAGAGGAGGCAAAATTGGGTAACAATGATGGAAAGACAGGAGGCCAAGAATTCTTTGAGAATGAGGTGGACTTATCCTTTTGTGGTGACCTTTCTATCAACCTTCCAGTGTATGCGGAGTTGTGCAGGAGATTGACATGGGACCATAGGGTACGTCATACTTGAAGCATCCACCTACTCAATTCGTTGATGAATCACCTATAAGGCCACTTTACAATATGCTTTTAAGTAAGATCATTTTTTTAAAAGAGTTATATTATCGTGCTTTGCTTGATTTATATTGATTATGCTAACATCAATTTTTGTTTGTGCAGGTGACCTTTGTGGATATTTGGATCCGCATGATGAGTCAAGGGATAAGCGATGAGAAGCTACAGGAGATCTTCACATATATGTCTCCAAATCAGATGGCTCGATTCAGAGATATGGCAGACCAGGAGCTGTCTCGAATACCATCAGGCCGTTCTGTTAGATCTACTTCGGCACACTCTGATGCTTCGGTTTCCAATAGATGAGGTTGATGCTCTAGACTTGGGCCGCATGAAGGGAGTGGTTCTAGGGGAAGCTGCGGAGACGTGGATGTGGTGTGGTGCCCGTGGTCGGCTCAAGATATAGGTGCTACTCCTCGCTCTCGTGCATGTTCAAGAAAGGGTGGCTCAGGTGGTTGTTGTGGAGGTACCGATGCAGTGTCTCTGTCTCGTCATTCTATTGGAGTTGCATCACTTGTGGAATTTGTCATACCTATGAGGACGTCTACTCCAATCACTCCGGCTGAAGGTGGCACCCTTATGGGTGCTACTCTGAGAGATACCACCCCAGTGGGTATACCAAATGTACATGGGTCTCTTGGATATACCTAGGAGTGCAATCGTAGGTGGGAGAGGACACATCTTAGACATACCCTAGAGGGGTATGGATACCTTGTAGATGATAGGACATGAGATGTCATCATGAATGATGAGGGGAGGAGGGTGGCGGCTCGTATGAGAGAGTTGTGCCAACAAGTTTTTCGGCACAACGTCTTGAATCATTGGAAGAACATGCTGGAGGGGAGCAAGGACTACATAGTAGCATCCTTATATGAGGAGTTTCCAATACCCACCATAACAGATAGGTTTTCCATAGGCTGGATGATGGAGTATATGTGTGCGTATATGTCACACAGACGATCTGACACATGCAAGGCACTTCAGAGTGGGGTCTCAAAGCCTGAGTGGCTAGATGCAAATGACTGGCACCGACTTAGGGAGGAGAATACAGATTCTCCAAGACGTGGGAGACAGCAGCGCGAGATAGCAACGATATGATTGGAGGCATGAGTGATTCATCATCTTGGGAGTGGTGTCCACAGGACTTATTTGGAAGATTTTGTAAGTTTTTCTTTTGTTCTTCTCGCTTATTTTTTTGCAATATCACTTGTAATGACAATCATGTTTCTAATAGTTGTATTTTGTTTTCTTTGCAGTACTCCATTACAAATCGCGATCCGATTGGCCTAGAGACTCGATATGTAGAGATACACAGTCTTATTGCATTGATTAATAGATTGTATACACGTGGCGGCCCCGTAAGTCACTCATCTTTCTTGTCCATAGTTACTAAATTTAATTAAAATGCATTATTGTATAGTGGACTGATGTGTAGTTGTTTCTTTTTTTGCAGAGTCCATTCGATGCTCCTTTGCAACGGGACAAGCTTTCGGATGGCGAGGATCTATAGCTCGCGCCTGGATCTGTGAAGCGCACATCCTCTTCTTTTTTGGTCATGTGATTTATGTAGGCGTTTTCTATGCACTATGTTATTATCATCCTTTGTATCTTGCCATGATTCCATGAGCGCTTTCATTACACGATCTTGTATTTATTTTATGTATCAATCTTATGGATTCAAGTACACTTTGCCTTCATTTTGATGAGCATTGCACACTTCACTTTAACTTTTTTGTATGGCCCAAATATAGCATATAGTGCTACATGTGGTAGGGCAGCTTGCTGCCTTGCCATAATTTTTTTTTCTCTGTAACCACCGCTATTGGGTTTGCAAATTTACTGCATGCATCACTATTAGTGTCACAGTTTGTGTCGCAAATCGTTAATATTGGTGTCATTATTTGTGTCGTAGATAACGTTGCAAATAGCGACGTTGATAGCAACGGTTCTATGGCGTCACTAATACCGACGTGTTTAACGACGATGGGGGCAAATTTTTTTGTGAACATTTTCGTCGCTTTGAATGTAGGTATGAGGCTTGTATCTTGTATTGCTAAGTTATCATGTTTCCATTATTCTTATGCTTTGCTTCAAAATGAGATTAACAATCATCATGTTTTGGAAATTACTTATATTGCATGACTTATTGACAAGCACTCTATGGGCGTGCCATTTAAAAGCTAAGCAAACGGCACATGTGTTGAATAGCACTGGGCGATGATGTGAATCCGAATGACCAGAAGAATTACTATTTTTGATGGATGCATGCCTTATCACTAAAGGCATGGCGCCAATATTTATTCAAGCACACTTATTTATTAAAGTGCTCGATAAAATATTTATTATTTGATGTAAACCACCTCAACAAAATGGTGTGGCTAATCGAAGGATTCGATCTCTTTTGGAGATGGCAAGATGTATGATTAAAAGTCAAGCTTTATCACATGGTTTGTATATTCAATCTATTATATGTGTAACTTATGAGTCAAACAAGTATCCCACCAAAGCATTACAAATTGTCTCTCAACATGAGTCTTAGAATGGAAAAAAGCCATCTATTGCTCACTTGCATATTTTGGGTTTTTTAGATTCTACATTAGTACTTATGTAACATTGCAAAAAATTGGATGACAAGATAACTGAATGTGTCTTTGTTGACTATAGTTCTGAAAGAAAATGTTACATGTAGTATCATCCACAAGCTAAGTGTATTTTGGTTAATCATGATGTTGTCGTTGCGAAAGATGTTGTGCAACATTACTTTGATGTACCAAGGAGACATTCACATGAGACTTTTTTCCTATTTTCGATGAAAATATCACACCAAATGAGGTAGCCTATGTAGGTTTCTAATGAATCCATAAATCAACCTATTTCTAATGTAGAAATGAATGATACACTTCTTGATGTGAGAGTAGAGATTAAGTCTAGCTAGGCCTATGCCAAAATGGATAGTGAAAACATTATGCAACAAGAAATTGGATGCACCTTTTGTCTAGTTGTACTCATTTTGGCTCTCATAGTGTGTCTAATGCATCAGATTGTTACATGCTAGCTATTTTTGGTATTTGTGATGAGGATGAACTTCTTCATTTAAAAAAGACACAAAATTTAGAAAATGCCATTATTAAGAATGGCAATTGGTCCTTGTGTGATTTTCTTCATGGCAAAAAGATAATTGGTACTACTAAGTGGATTTACAAGTCAAAACATAAGCCAGGAAAGGGGAGACTTATGGCAAATACTTATGCTCGGTAAAAATACATTGACTATATGAGATCTTTGATCTCATGTTTTGTACGACGACAAATCATATAATTTATGTATCAAAACTACATTAGTTGGACTTTACAACTACATTTTTGAATGGTGATTTGCATGTTCATCTTTGTGGTATTTTTTAAAAGGGGTAGAAAACAATGGGTGCAATTCGAAGAAGGCATTACATGGTTCAAAGTAAGCACCTTGGGCTTGATATGAAAATATACATGATACTTGAGTACACATGCTTTTCAAAATAGTCCATCCAAGAGCGCCTTATATGTGAGACATGACAGTGATGTGACTCTAATCATTGTGGTTTATATGGATGACATGCTACTCACAGACCTTGATGAAACACATTATTGTTGTGTTTTTGCTATTTGAGTGGCAGTTGCCACCTTGGGCTAATTTATCAAAAGGGGAGATCATTATTTCTAGATTTAGATACTTTTTTGGATTTTGATTGGGCTTATTTTTATGATGTTGGTGTATCCACAAGTGGGTTTTGCTTCATGCTTGACAACTCATGTATATCATGGTTGAGCAAGAAGCAACCCACTATGGTCACTTCTAGTTGTGATATTGAGTATATGGTAACTTTCACAACTATATTTTAGTGTGTTTGGCTCATGATTTTGGCCCGAGAGAGAGAGAGAGAGAGAGAGAGAGAGAGAGAGAGAGAGAGAGAGAGAGAGAGAGAGAGAGAGAGAGAGAATTTTTGCCACATACAAGTTTGTGAGGTTCATAAAGTTGCAAGCCTTACATTTTAATCCCTCAACTGCCACCTTTCATTAGCTATAAGACTTGTAACATTGAGCCACTCTTGTGTTGTTGAGACTTGATCCTAGAGTCCTAGAGATAGGGAAGCCTGAGGTCATTATATTGTCATTGTATCATCCCATTCATCAATACTTCATTCATGCTATGTGTTTGTGAGTTCATTTGCTATACTAGTCATTATCGCATACACTATCTTGTGTTTGTTCATAAGCTATTGTTTAGCAATTGCAATATTATGCGTAAAAAAGGATGGCAAAGAAAAAGAATGGGAGAGTCTCTACTATCTACCATGGAGAAGAGGGTGTCAAAATGTGCGAAAAAACTTGCATCGGGGGGTTTGTTTAGAGGGGTTATCTACTGTACATACACATTCATGAGTGTCTTAGGCTGGTTTCACAAGGACCGGCGGCAGCAGCTACCGCTCGGATCCTGCGAACCAGAGCACGCCACGTGCTTGCCCCCTTTCACAGTGGGCGGCGGCAGCAGTGGCCTGCTCATGCCACGTCCCGGCAGGTGCGCCGTGCAATTGTACCGACCCCCCCCCCCTCGCCCAAGAGCGCTGCCGCCTGACAAAGATGCCACGTAAGCGTTGATTTCGGCGTTCACACAGCTCACTCATGAACGTTTGCATTTTCCAACGTCTACACATTGTTCAAGGAGCTCTTGCATTTTTTTCCTATAAATTGAAGCTTTGTGTTGTACTTCCTTTGCCACTGTGAAGTCCAAATCAAGACTTGTTTGCCCTTCTATCAAGCAATTTCGGTGACCACCTTTGAAGTTTGAGCCTTTTTTTTTTCAAGCTTTTATTGATTGCACAATAGATTTATTCAATAGCATACTAACACATTTGCTTCAATTGTGATGTGCAGGTGCAAATCAACAAGGTTTCGAAGGTACTTGCCAATTTCTTTGGCCCTCTTTGGCTTCTACATCCTCTACATGACAACTCTCCACCAAATGGCCTCTCACTCTTCCACCATACACCCTCTCTCTCTCTCCCTCTATCCGCCAAATGGCATTGCTCTCTCTCTCTCTCTCTCTCTCTCTCTCCACCATATGGCAAATCTCTCCATCATATGGCCTTTCCCTCTCTCCACCATGTGGCCTCTCTCTCTCTCTCTCTCCACCATATGCCCTCTCTTTGGCCTCTCTCTCTCCCATCTCTCCACCAAAGGCCTCTCTTTTTGATGCTTGTAATTTTGTTTGAAGGATAAATTTTTGATCATGACTAATTCTTTTTTGTTTTCTTTCAGGTACATTTTATGGACCCTACTCACTCTCAACCATTTGATTCTCAAATGGAGGATGACACACCTCTCTCCCAAATGTTTACATCGCCACCACAATACCCCTTCTCATCCGCACATTTTCCAATGCCTCCTCATGGCTTTACGGCCATGTTAACCTCTCCCTCTCCCGCCTCTCCCTTCTTCTTTAGACCCCCACCTCCAAATGTGGCTTTTAAGCCACCAAGTCCTCATCACGAACTATCAAAAAATTCACCTCCAAATCCAACAAAAGAAACTACACCATCACGAGCCAAAACTTCAAAGAAGCATGGGGCTGACCACAGGGACGAATTGCAAGAGTCTACTTCATCCAAGAGGCCAAGGGCATCCAAGAAGAAGGCGCCAGCAGTTGACCTTACCGAAGACGACGACCTCGACAACAAAAGCAAAGGAAAATGGAAAGATTTTTGGGTGGATCAGCTAATCCACGTGCGAGGTGGCATGAGCCATGAATTTAGCAACCCTCAAAAACAGGGGGTTAATTTATGGGCAAAAGTGGCAGATAAACTATCTGCTACTTATCATGATTTTGACAAAGATAGCGAAGCATGTAGGAAGAAGTGGGCACATGTTTTAGGCCAATACAGGGTAGACAAAGCTCACAATAGTGTGTCTGGCAACAATAGAAAATACACTTGTAAATGGTTTGATGTCGTAGACGAATATTATCACAATAGAGCACAGGTAAAGAGTGTATCACATGCTAGCTCTGTGTCATGTAATGACCCCCTAGACACACAAATAGATGAGGAAAATGAGGAGGGGAAGCCACAAAACTCCACTGCCAAGGTTCAACCTACACCTCCATTAGGACGTCAGGGACCTGCCAAAATAGAGGACTCCTTGAATGAGATGGCCAACACAGGCCGTGCTCTACTTGATCATTTGAAGGAGTCTTCTATTCGTCAGGAGGCCACCGAAAACAAACGTTTGGATCTACTAGCTGCCCTCCATGCTACCATGGTCGAATTTTTGAATGCATCAAAATGATTTTGCAATGTTATTTATATCTTCTAGTGTGTTGGTGTGAAATGTTGTAAGCAATGAGAAATCTAAATAATGTGTGTTGCATATTTTTGCAGGTGGACATGGCCATCCCAAGAAGAATTGCATTGTTTTGTGCATGGTTATGCTTTCTTGCGATTACTGAGCTTCTATCACCACCCCCCATGAGTGATGAAGAGTCTATGTTACAAATGTGGTTGTACTTAGTTGAGTGTATGGGTCGATGTATGCATGCAAAAAAAAGTATAAATCGTTGGATAGGGCATACCCGTAGAAAAGCTTGGGCATATCCACGGGCCAAACATTTTCTTGAGCACTTCTTGCTAGGTTCTTACTCAGCAAGCATGTTCAAGAAACGCCTTCGCATTAGTAGAGAGACCTTCCAATACTTGTGTGGCAAACTTGCTCCACAATTGAAGAAAAAACGCATCAATATGCGTGAAACCTTGAGCATTGAGACTCGTGTATCTATTGCTTTGCATAGGCTAGCTAGTGGTACAACTTTGGAGGTCTTAGGTGACCTTTATGGATGTGCCACTAGCACAGCTTGTGGCATAGTCTTAGATTTTTGTAGAGCTTTCTTATCATCAGGCCTAAAAGATATGTATATCAAGTGGCCTTCTGGAGCTAGATTTGAGAAACTATCAAGAGACTTTGAGGCCATTAGAGGCATCCCCTATGTCGTAGGAGCTATCGATGGTTCGCACATTCCTATTATTGCACCGAGAGAGAACCATGAGGATTACTTTAATCGCAAAGGGTTTCATTCAATCCTTTTGCAATTAACGGTTGCATCAAATTGCTCAATTTGGGACTATGATGTGGGTTGGGCTGGCTCCATCCATGACTCTTTGAACTTCACAAGAAGTGAACTCGGGCAAAGATGTGTTAGGGGTTTGTTGGGCAATTATTGTTTGGTTGGCGATTGTGCTTATCCTGCACGACCATACATGTTGGTGCCCTTTAAGGGATGTAAGGAAGGCTTATCACACATGAAGTACTATTGGAACTTCATACAATCTAGCACTAGGATGCCTGTAGAGCGAGCATTTGGCATGTTGAAGGCAAGGTTTCGCATCTTGCTCAAAAGATGTGATATGGACCTTCACCACGTGCCTAGTCTTGTAGCTACATGTCTTGTCTTACATAATATTTGTATCCGTCATGGTGACTCTTTTGACATGGATTGGGTGCGTGAAGCAGAAGCGTGCTTACAACTTGGCAGTTCGATGGAAGAGGATCAAAGAACAGCAATAACTTCTATGGCCGAAATTCAAGCTATCCGTCCCCTCCAACCAGAAGATGCAATTCAACGAGCACAACAAGGGGACGACCGTGGAGGAAGAACCGCACAACATGATTTCGGATCTGGTGCTAAACGACGCAACAACATTGCAAGATCAATGTATAGGACACATTCAAAGAAACGAATTCAAGAATTCTTTGGTGATAATCTTTCCGATGCAGATACATCCTCATCTTCCTTTGAAGCTCAAGTTTCATGATTTGTAATAACTTCTCATCAGTATTGACTGACATTGGTGGACATAGTATTTTATTTCTTATTATGGTCTATAAGCCTTATAATCCTTTTCTCTCATTATGGTTAAACCTTGTTTGTTTTTTTGGTCTATAAGCATTGTAATCCTGGTCTCTCATTACAGTTAATTTTTATTGTGATTTGCTATTTTTTTGTTAGTTTTGACCTTCAAATTACCAAATCACTTTGTTTGCTTCCGCCGCCTCCGTGTGAATTCAAGGGGCGGCGGCAGTGTGAATACCATTCTACCGCCGTCTCCGTGTGAATTGAAGGGCGGCGGCAGGAGAAAAATGTAAAGTCTTCCACCCGGACAAGGAGTTCCACATCACTCACTTCCGCCGCCCCATTGTGAATCCGCCCTTAGACCCAGCAATCGGAAACACTTTGCTGTTACATTTCTTCCACATCTCACGTTGAACATTGATAATCATCACCTTGTAAGAGGAAGAGGGGCAGGCAGGCACAGAGAGAGAGAGAGAGAGAGAGAGAGAGAGAGAGAGGGAGGGCCATGTGGACGAGGTACAGTGTCGTGCACTCCCCTTGCCTGTCGTCCACACCCCCCCCTCGCAGTTTCCATACCTCCCTCCTCCCTGCCTCCTCCTTGTTGAGTGGCTCCCGTGATGCAATCAGAAGGCCCTGTTGCTGCAACTATCTCTCAGTCAGAAGCCGCCCTATCACATCCAGGGCTCCCCTTCGTATCAGGGCTCAGTGTTCCACCGACACAGTGGCAGGCCAAGACGGAGATCCTTTCGTTGTCACTACCCCTCTTTACTACGTGAACGCCCCTCCTCACATGGGGAGTGCCTACCCCACCATCGCCGCCGATGCCCTCAGTAGATTTCAGGTCGTAAAGCAGCTCCCTATTATGTGTCTCTACTACTTCATTGTGGAATAATCTATAGTTTGTCAGACAGCTGTCTTTCGAGTCAGATTTTTTTTTTTTTTTTTTTTTTGGCAATTTATGTCAATGCAGTATTTACGTTCTCTGATAACATTCCTCAAGCTATCTTAAGTTATCTCAATTTTATGAATATTGTTAATCCTTGGACTATTCTATATTAAGGGATTTGATGGATGCCTAAGTGACTTGGTTACCAAGTAACAAGGACCTTCTTATTGTAATGTTTGCATTACGAGATCATTAATGCTCTAGAGTCAAGTAACTTGACATCCTTAACTCCTTGTAACTGTACATTAGGAGACCTGATTTTTATGAGAGTCAAGTCTCATGGTCACCGAGTGGAAAGGACCTCTTTTCGCAATTGTACATGAAGAAATTTGATGGCCAAGGCACAAAAGTGATCACATGTGGCTATAAGAATTTAGTCATTTGATCCCCTAAGTCCTTTTTGTAATTTGGAACAGGGTCTCAGGTGCTTTGAAGATACAGCTTTCATTTGATTGCATGAGCTTCCTCACATTCAAGGTTCATGACGATATCTGATGTGTTGGCTTTTATTCATTGTGCTGCAGAGATTACAAGGTCGCAATGTAGTGTTTGTGACTGGCACAGATGAACATGGAGAGAAGATTGCTCTTGCTGCAGCAGCTAGTGGCCGGACACCTAAGGAGCACTGTGATATAATTGCAGAAGATTATCGGTCTTTGTGGAAAGATGTAGTGAGCTTGAACCGTTAGGTCCAGCTTCAGAGTACCTGATTTAGCATCTTCTATACTTTTTAATAAGTTTGGATGTCCGGCTTATTGTATCATTTTCACCTCGATTCTCACGCAGCTGGATATTGGTTACGACAAATTCATAAGGACAACAAACAGTCGCCATGAAAAGATAGTTGCCGAGTTTTACAAGAAAGTATATGAAAAAGGTGACATCTACCAAGCAGATTACGAAGGTCTCTACTGTGTCAATTGTGAGGATTTCAAGGTACCTACCATTGCTATGATGCAAATGTAGTTGTACAGCCGCATAGTTTACTCTTTTTTCTTTTCCTTTATGTAACAGAACACCTTGTTCTATGTTTGGAACTTTTGAACTGCTATCTAACTGAGATTGTAATTTAAAGTGTTTGTTGAGGTCAACTTTTGCTGTTGGTTTCATGAGAATCATATCTCCATCATTACTTTGTCTCTATGTCTTCAACTAATGTATCATACAGTAATGCCTCATGGGTACTTCCCCAGCAGTACTCCTGGATATACCAGGCCCTTCCACAATAGCATTCACCTTCTCAAGGCATTGTGAAGAAATAAAATGAGTTAATAGACACATTCCCCTTCTTCAGATAATGTGAAAAACAAAAGGTTTTGAAAATTATAACACATGCAGAAAGGGCCCAGCATCTTTAACGGATATATAAGAAGATTAAGGCTAGCATCTGTAATGGATATATTGGGAGGTCAAGGCCTTCGTTACACATGTAAGAAGACTAAGCATTGGAATAATTGTGAATCAATATGGACGTAAAATAGCCTTTGAAGGTCAGCAGCTACAATCAAATGAAAGAGTTAGACAATTTACAAAAAAGAGAAACTTTTTCACGCCAATTTGTAGAAGCCGATCTTATGATGAACATGGATGATAAAGTCTACATCAATTTGTTAATTTGAAAGAAACTATCAAATGACATGCATATCTCTTCATGTGCAAGGAGAATGTACTGGTAGATGCTTTGTTTGGAAGACCGACAATGCATGGTATCACTATTGGATACAGTTAGAATTTGTGAAAGATTTGTGTACTATAGGTGAAAAATATTACTTGCTAGAGAACTATGGACAATGATTGGAGCAGGTTGTTGATTGGAGGCAATAGGAATTAGGCCGAGTGTTGGGTCTTGGGCACGATAAGTGCCAAATGCAACCAGATTGTGACGTGGCATTTTCCTAGTGTTACATGTAGAAGCTTGACATGCAATGCAAGTCTTCGCACTCAACCTACAACAAGACTGAAAATGAAATGATTGTGGAGGAGAGAGACTACTCAGTGACAATATATTAGGGTTTGCGTAGAGAAAACACAGAGGGTAGGGCCATGACTAAAACATATTGAACTTAGACAAGAGCACAAAACACAAAAGAGGGAGAACAGTATATGATGAATGAATGCTTGTTGAATCTAAATGAATGATGAAGGTATAGACATGGGTGCTCAAGGAGTGGAGCTGTCCAACAACCACCTCCTCTCAGCTGAGGGGAGAGTGCTGGAGAATGTCATCCTATTGTAAATAAATGCTCGAACATAGAAGATAAACACAAGTGTATGACAAAACACAAAGTGTTAACAATGGAACTCAGAGGTGAAGAGTAACTCAGAGATAATGAAAACAGAAGAATGAAGAATGAGCAGAGACGTGCTAGAGAGTGTGTCGTACTCTAAATGGATCTTGAATCATAGCAGGCAGCCTTCAAACAGTGACTGGCTATTGTAAACAGCAAGGCAGGCTGCACTATTCCTAAAATGCAGGGCTGAGATTGAAGATGACCGATCTAATGAAGATGGAAGTTTCTGGAGAGCAGTCGTCAGCTCTTGGTAGCAGAGCATGAGTAGGGTGGCATCTACAATTAGGAAACACAAACCTGGAAACACTTGGCAACAGCTGCAATGATGACATGACAGTTGCAATGATGATGTGGCAGAGATGAATTGGAGTGTGTCATACTTTGAATGGATCCTGAATTGCAACAAACAGCCTGTGTATGCAATCGGCAGCTGCAAACATAGATCAGGGTGAAGTCTGTCTGGATCAGACTGATTGGAGGTGGAGGCAGAAGGCTGGCCTGCATAGGAGCAAAAACACCAGGGCAGCAGCTCTGAAATAGTGTGTAGCAGGTTGAGGATGAAGAAGATGATGCTGATGGCTACATGAACAGCAAACCAGCCTCTTACTGCCTGAATTGGGGCTGGCAACTGCACAACCGATGATGTCAGCAATCTGCCAGGTCTGTATAGCTGTAAACACAGCTGCTGTGGCTGGCAACTGCAGGCTGGTCATGTAGACAGGCTGCAAAGAAGGTGCCTGCAGCAAACACAGCAGTTTGGCTGAGTGGACCGATCTCACCAGCAGCTGATGGAGGGCTGGCTGCACTACGAACTGTTCAACTGAGTTATCTACCAAGGAGGGGTGTAGACAGCAATGAAAAATTGGTGCCAGCTGATGGAGGATCTCCAGAAGGAAGAATAGAACAGAGTGGCTCAGTAGGCTTCTGTTTATAGATGAGGATCCTTCCAAAGTTTGGGTGTTGGCTTATGGGACATAGACACTTCGGTCATTTTCGATAAAGTTTGTTTATTTTGAGTTTTGGGGCTGTTTTAAAGAGCTAATTAACATTTAATTTTGTAATGCACCTTTTAGCTTAACAGAGTTGTCAAAGTTAGATTCATGAGAGCTTCATTGTATAGGCTCATTGGTTCATGGAGTGTTTCTTTGTCATAAGCATTTGGTTTGTGGGCTTCTAGTCAACTTGACCACCCTTGTTGAAAGTTGCCTTTGGCCCTTCTTATCGTTCCTTGGGAAATTGAGCAGTCAACTCGCAAATTCAATTGACTACTTTCAACGGACATTTTTCATAAAAGTTGACTAATGCTTTAATATTTGCTATATCACCAATATCTAATATTTTGGATTTTGGACCATGCTTACCAAGACATGATCTCTTGCCACACAATTTGTTGGTGATTGTGCAAGCGTCTCACCTCTTGCCTCTTGCAAATGTGTCTTGCCTTGTTAAATTATTCTCTCATGTACTCTTAGGTGCATTACATTGTGAAGAAATACCCTAACACAGAAACATATATGAAATCGTATGTCAAAGCATAAACTCAACAAAACAAAGTTAGGGTTAGGGTAACTTAGAAACAGTGAACACAATGGAAATTTGAATGCATGATTGAATACTGAATATACAATGCACATGCAGTAAACAAACTATGCAGGGAATGAAAACGGTACCATGACCTCTTATGTCTCGAGGATTGAGGTAGAGGTGTGGAGTGGGAGATTGTATCATACTCCTGATGGATCCCAAAATGCAGCAAGGTAGCTCCCAAGATGTTGGATAGTAGTGAATGCAGTAGATTGTGGTGCCGCATCTGTATCGGACAGGCAATGGAGTGAGAAAATAGCAACCGTAGATTTGTTGATGACATGGACTATCAGGTAGCAGCTGGAAAGACCAAACGCAGCAGTATCATGACATCAGAGTATAGGGTGGCAGCTAGAAGGGCCAAACATAGCTAGCCAAGAGGTGGAGATAACAAACATAGCTAGTGAATAGGTCACTAGGTTGAATGCAGCATTCTTGAGGGAGAGTTGACAGCTGACGGTGGCAAAAAGGGGAGAAAACCGACACAGAAGGCTAGAAACAAATGCCTAATAGATATGGACAACAACGGGCAGCTTTGGGTATGATGTCCTCCACAAATGGGGTGTGGGCAGAGAAGTTAGAGGGCCTAAAACTTGTAAAAACGAGATTGAGCTGAATGGAGGGCAGCCTACCTATTTATAGAAAGTTTCAGGACCTTATACTGGGCACCACTTTAGAACTCTCTCGATCCTTGCACCATTTTAGGGTTTTCATTAATTAAGCATTTTTGGGATTGTTTAGGAGACTAATTCAGCATGCAATGCTTATTTTAGATCAATAACCTGTCTTAGGCCTGACAATTGAGCTAGAATAAAAGGCCAACACAAAGTTTTTTGTGTTTTTATTTTAGTTGTTTTCACCCCAAGATATCCCACCCCAAAGTAGCCACGGCATTGGACAAAGGGTGTATAATGGTTGCCTAGTGGCCTATCAAGACTACAGGGGTGATGGTTATCTTACCAAGGGAGTCCAAGTGGTTACCTAAGAGAGACCAGGGGGTTAGATAAAGGGTGCACATCTGTTGCTTCGTGGCTTACCAAGTCCTGCAGAGGCGGATGGAACCACAATGAACTTTTTTTTTTGGGTGTCATAAAGGCCTTTACAAAATAAGCAAGCTATCCCTAAGAGAGACCAGGGCGTTAGATAAAGGGTGCACATCCATTGCTTTGTGGCTTACCAAGTCCTGCAGAGGCGGATGGAACCACAATGAACTTTTTTTTTTGGGTGTCACAAAGGCCTTCACAAAATAAGCAAGCTATCCCTACCACTACTGGGTGTTACAATGAAGAAGGAAGAGGCTAGTGGTGTGTGAAGCAAATATGGTGGGTATGGGGAGAGGTTAAAAAGATGTGTGGAAAGGAAGCTAGTGAGGCTAAGCAAGGAAGGGAGATTGCCTTGAAAATTGCCATGTGCAATGCCACGAATATGATGGATCTATCCGCACAGATGCATGTTTACAGAATAGAATGCTAATGCATTGAAGTTATGCAAGAGGCAATGTAGGTGTGATCATGCTTATGCAAAATACTATGCAATGGTGTCACTTGGAGTCTTGGGTAGTGTCCTCATAGGGAAATTGTTCACTTGTCTAAAGGCCCTTTTACAATCATGTCATCTTGATGATGCAGATGAAGATACAAAGTTGCGTATGATTGGCCCAAGCGATGGGTGCCATGTCCAAGGTAAAGAGGCAGTCGCGATGGAAATGTGGGTAGCAGGATCTCCTACATCGTCAGAGTTAGTGCACCCTTGCAAACATAAACAATACCATAAGTTAGACCATAAAAATAGGTACACCACAAGTATCTCAAAACATGAAGGCATGCAATCCAATGCGGCAGTGAAATATTGACTAAGAAAACCAACAAAGTAAGCTAATTCTGGTCTAGTGTGAATCAACCAAAGGAGTTTTCTTACCATAGATCTATAGGTGTGCTCATGAAGGGTTGACCTAGAGTATCCTTCGAAAGATCCATCCCCAAAAAGTAAGAGAACAAACCAAGGTTTGTTTTCTCAAAAGTAATTGGGCCTTAATCTTTGCTATGACATTAGAATGTGAGCCAATGATAAGTAAATTATCTATGTACAACCGGATATAGCTGACCCCCTTTAAAGTAGTACGGACATATAAGTTCGAGTTAAAAGAGGCAAAATGGTATCCGAGAGTTTGAAGGAATTTATCCATTCTCTAGAACTAGGACCATGGTGCTTGCTTCAACTCATAAAGAGCTTTCTACAAGTGAAATACATTATCTTTTTGGTCAACAGAAGAAAATCCAGGAGGTTGCACCACATATACTTTCTCCTCCAGATAATTGTTCAGAAAGACACTTTTGATGTCCATGTGATAGATTGGTCAGTCGTAGTGAGCAGCGATCACAACCAACCAATATCCTCGTAATCAATACCTTGCTTTTGTTGAAATCCTTGCACCATAAGATGAACCTTGTACTTGTCTAAAGTTCTATCAGCCTTTAGCTCAATCCTAAAAATCCACTTCGTCCCAATGACTTTCTTGTGGCCTAGACGATCTACCTAGGTCCGAGTCTCATTTTTGGTCAATTCTCTCTAGCTCTTTTTCCATGGCCTCTCCCCACTGGGGGTGCTGAAGAGCCTCCTACCAAGTATTCGACTGAGAATGCCCTATGTAATCAGTTGTAAACAACGATGCAAATGACACATGATGAGCAAGCTAGACGGATTTTCTAAGGCCCTCGAGAGTGAAATTTGTTGTAAGGATCCCCTATTCTGCATGGTCTGCTAGTACCAACGAGGTAATGTGTCTCACTAAGGAGGCGTGGAAACTAAAGAATCTGTAGGTGGGCCAGGAGTGGGTAGTTGACCTGGCCCAGACGGCTCTTCCTCGGAGGGAAGAATGTGAGGAAAGGGCTAAGAGTCTGGTACCAAAAAACTCCACAATCTCTCTCTCTTCAAACACTAGATTTTTCTTAACAATCACCTTGTTTATTCGAGGATCGAATAGAGATAGGCTTTCGCTTCGAAGGAGCATTCTACAAAAATCAGAAGATCAACTCCGAGAGTGAGCTTGCCTATCTTATCATCTGGGGTGTGCATGTAGGTACCACTCCCAAAGACTCTAAACTAGGAAACTATAGGCCAAGAGCCAAAAAATTCTTCATACAGAGACCTTTGAGGGATAGCCGCAATTAGCAAGCACTGGTTGAGGATGTATACTGAAGTGTTATAACAGCCTTGATGCAAAGGTGCTTAGGGAGCTCTATTGTGAACAACATAGAGTGCGCCATGTTCATGATGGTACGATCCCTATTCTATATGAGTCCATTCTGTAATGGAGTTGGTAGAGATGAGCTGGCGTGGCATGCTATGTTTCTATAGAAACTTGGAAAACTTGTGGGAGGTGAACTTGCCCCCACTATCACTCCTCATGTATTCTACACAACGAGCAGTTTGGTTATGCACTAGCATCACCCAAGTAGAAAAATATGTGAAGGTATCAAACTTATGCTTGAGAAAGTTTACTCGTATGTATCAAGAATGATCATCCATAGTAAAAAAGAAGTACAGTGCGTCATTTAAGGCGGTGGTGGATGTTGGTCCACAAAGATCAACATGAATCAATTGAAGAGGTGCCTCAACTCTATGTGTAGGTTGATGAGGGAATGAATCATGGCACTACTTCCTAATTGACAAGCTTTATAGATATCCCACAATAGCTTTAGGCGAGGAAGGTCAAACATTTGTCGACGTGACAACTCAGTGAGAGAGTCATATTACAGATTTCCTAAGTGAAATTGCGAAAGATGCTCACCGCTTGTAGGCTTCCATGCAATGGCTAAAGCGTGGAAGTGTTGGAACATAGAGCCCTTGGTTGTTGACTCGGGAAGAAGTTGTCATGTGGTAGAGGCCTCTAGGCTATGCCTCATTGCAAGCAATCACTAAACCAGTCTGAGAGTCAAGGACCTTAACTCTGATTATCGTGAAAAAGATTGTTGGATCCAATTGGCAAAGTTTTTGAATGGATAATAAGTTCACCTTAAGCGGGGGGACATAATACACATTATCTAGCGTAGCATGATTTGGGCCTTGGTTAGTGGCAAAACTGATGTGAATGTGAGCTTGAATCTTAATCGAGGAGTTGTTCCCAACTTAGACTTTACTTGATTGTGGGGGCTTGGGAAATGAAAATGCCTGCAATAGGGGTCATATGATGGGTAGTTCCACTGTACACAATCCAAGAAGTAGTTGAAGTACTTGGCTGTGATGAGTGGGCCTCTGTAGTCACCTTATTAGGAGGCAACTCGCAAATGTGGACGGGACTTGCATCCTCAAATGTCTCTATAAAGATGATGTAAGCCTTTGTAGACCAATTAGACAAGTCCTTTGGCGTTGAGAATGTTGTTGACCGTGATGGCTGATTGGTGGCAACATGGGCCTGGCCGTGCCACTACCCTTGCTGAGGGTTGCCATCACCCTGCCTTCCCTATGGGGGGTTGCTAGATTGAGAGGGGAGTTCTAAGTCTTAGCTTGCAGGGCGACAGCTGGAAGGGCCAAATGCAGCCAGCCAGGGCAAAGCATAAAAACTCAAAATTGAAACACAGAGAGAAAAAACTTTGAAGTGAATGAATGGTGTAAATAAATGTAAGAGTGTACCAAATGCCCAAGGGTAGAACAATGCAGTGTCGGAGAGTGACGTCCTTCCGAGATGGATCCCAAGTGCAGTAACCACTAGTCGAAGCGTCGGAGTGCGAGAACCACCAAATGCTGATTATCAGAGTGTTAGATAATTGAGGCGACAACAGGGTAGGTGTTTGCTAATGTAGATGGCTTGCTGGACATAAAAAACGCAGGTATTGCAGTAGTTGCCTAGTGGAGGAGATGGCAGTAGCCTGTCGCTTGGCACCAGATGTTGAAAACACAAGCTGGTTAGGTATTATGATGTTACAGTAGATAGAGGCCTCCAAAACGCAAGGCGATGGCTGAAAAATAGGCCATTTAGAGATGGATAGTGATGGGTTGCAGTCGGAGATGGCTGGATAGCAGATGGTAGGTGGTTGATGGCTAAAATCTGCACGGTAGAGTGAGAAACGTGCACAAAAGGATCAGGCTGAATGGTGGGTAGTCTATCTATTTATAGATGTTGAAGGGTGCCCCAAAAAACTAGGGTTTTGGGAGACCACTAAAACTCTCTCGACTTGCGCACCAAATTTACATTTTTCATTAATGAAGCGTGTTTTGGGGCTGTTAAAAAATGCTAATAAATTGTAAAGCATGTTTTAGCTCAACACCCCCTCTTAGGCCCAAAACTAAGTCTCAAAGGGAAGGCTTGCAATGTTTACCCCAAGGTATCCCATGCCAAAGCAGCCAGGGCATCAAACAAAGGGTGCACGTCGGCTGCCTAGTGGCCTACCAAGACTATAGAGGCGGTGATTATCTTACCAAGGGAGTCCAAGTAGTCACACCAGAGAGGATAGGGTATCGGACAACGGGTGCTCGTCGATTGCCCAGTGGCTTATCAAGTCCTACAAAGGCAGATGGAACCACATTGAACTTTTTTTTTTTGTGGTTTTTTTTTGTTGTTGTGGTGAAAAGTTAATTTAAGAAGTGACGGTTGATTAAGCAATAGTGACCTAGAAGATGGAAATAGGGATGGTATACCCAACACATCACCAAAATAGTACAAGCTTACCCAATCACTTGAGGATGTCGATGATGAGGGAAAGGGTGAAGAAGTATCATGTGAAGAAGGATCGTGGTGTAATCCATTGATGGAAACAGCTTGGTGCTCTGCACAATGGGATGCATAGTTTGCTATATGCTGAAGAATGCTCATGCAGCAGGTGCTGAAACTAGTCTTCCTTCTTGGAAAGGATTGTAATACCTTGATTAAGCACTTAACTACAACAATCAAGAAATGAATATGACTTGAAATGCACAAATCACCTTAATAATCCTCGGACATTGGACACCCTATTGGCCCTAAAACTGGCACCCCTTTCAGTATTTCTTTAACTTGATTGCTAATGGAATGAGTATAAGCTGAGATTCACAATCTCCTTTGGTGTTCTAAAAAGCTTCTTTACTGTAGCAACAATCAGCAATCAATTCGGGCCAATTGCCCCTTGATTTTTCACCCAGGACTTGCACAAATGGAACGACCAATTGGCCAAATGCTGGCCCAAACTACAATGAATGGGTTGGCATCTGAATTCCATGATTACACAAACTTTAGTTGCTGAATTCAGTGTAGTGATGCCTTCACCAATTGGCACAGGTCTCAAGGTGGCTGTCAAACCCTAATTTCTACAGAAATTTAGGGCTTATAACAGAGATCTCTTTGCTGTCCACCAAATTTGGATGAGATCTACTCAAAATGGCTGAGAAATGTTGAGATCTCCTTAGAATGGGTTGGAGAAGATGAGAGAAAGCCAAGATGAGAGAGAAATCTGAATTTCTTCATGAGAAAACCCTAAATTGTGCATGCTGCTTGCTGCTTGCTCCAACTTGCATTTTATGCAGTCAATTACTGCCAGGCACCTCCAAAATGCTGTCATCCCATCAGGAACACTGTTGCCTTCCTGTGGAAGGTGACTCCCTATTGTCCCCTGCTTGTTGAGGCTCCTTGATGGTTGTCTTTTGTAGCAAATTGCTATTCTTTGATTAGAAAATAGATTAGCAACTTTCTCTCTCTCTCTCTCTCTCTTTCTCTCTCTCTCTCTCTCCCTTCAAACTGTGAACTACCCAGTCCCCAAAAATGTTTTCTCATTTTGCATGGGCATTTTTGCCAAATGGTGACCTTCTAAACCCATTTTTAGCATTATCCAGCCATTTGATTAATTTTCAAAATTACATAATCCTAAAAATTAATTTAAGCCTTTTTGACCCTGCCCAAAATTAACTGTGCCCATCCATAACTAAATTGGGTAGGCCATTTGCAACTTGGAGTGGTCCCCGATCTTTGTTGACCCTTAGATTGGCATTAATTAGTTAATTAATGCTAGTCCCTAGTATTATCACTAACCCTTATCGGCCAAATAACTGTCCCAAGGTCAAAACTGACACCAACTGATCCCCAAAGCCCAGTTGGTATAACTTATCACAACTTTTGTCTTTGATACCCACTACATGCTCGGGGTCCTTGGCCTATTATCATGAAATAACTGCCATGTGCATCATGTGTGCTAAATAACCTTGCACATTCGATTAATAACTTAATCAAATGTTATTAGCAAGATTAAAGCATCTCAAAATTTCATCTCCGCATGATAAGTCCTCCCCCTTGAAATCCCTGCAATTGTCCTTGATTGCATTGCATTGTACCAAAGGAAAAGCATTCTGCATTGGAATTTCCATAAGGCATCACAGTTACAACATTGTGCACTGTTATCCAACCGTGCTATAGGCCTAAAAAATTGTTGAAAATTTTCAGCTAGCATATACATAATATAAAATAAAAAATTAATCTAGAAATGTTGCTAGAAACTCATTGAATGCATCCATAACTCAAGTTTCTCAATTGTTCTAACTATCAACCATAGAAAAACATCAATTCAGTATAGGCCGTGGTTGAAACTATCAATGGCATTTACCAACATGCTTTTTTCTACCATAGAAAAGCTTCAATTCAGCATAAACCATGGTTGAAACTATCCATGGCATTTACTAACATGCTTTTGTCCATGGAACCAACTGTAAACCATTGAAAATTGAGCATAATATGATCATAATTGATCACAAACTGCTGCAAATGTGACCCCAAACTGATCACAAACTCATTGCAAAAATTTACCAACAATCAATGTAAAAATTGATTCCAAAAGTGACCATAAACAGTTCTCAAGCAAATCTTTGTTCTCAAAATTAAGGCAAAGTTTATGCCAAAGTGATCATATGCTAATGCAAAAGTATAGTTCTAGTATCCGGGTGAAACTCATACTCATTTGCATACATCTCACAGTGACTAGTATACTAGGTAGTGACCTCGTGGCAAACATACTGTCAGCATAGTACCTTGGATATATGTTGAATACATTTGAGATCCACTACATATGAGAGTTGTCCATAATTGGAGGAGTGGAAGTGCTACCTTTCCCTTGAGCATCAGGCAATACTTCGGATCCTTGCTTTGTTGAACCTGATGGAGCTTGATCTAAAGTCGGCTCTAACTGAAAGGCATCTAGGTAAAGCTGTAACAACTGAGGATGGTGTGCCAAGTCATCCTTTTCTATCCATTTGGCATCCATTGGTGAATAATTTTGATTTTTCACTAAGCATCTTTTGGAAACTTTACTTATGACCTTTCTTTCCTCATGTGCCAAAATTTGCTTAGGTATCACAATCTCATCTAGCTCCTCAACCTCAGACTGAATTTCAGTAGACATATCTTCTCACAAGTCACCATGAAAAGGCCTCAATAAATTGATATGAAAGGCATTGTGTATCCTCCAATATGGAGGTAATTTCAGTCGATATGCCATATCACTGATCTTCTCTGATACTCAGAAGGGTCCATAGTATCTCGTACTCAACTTCAACTTCAGATACAATCTTTCTCTTCCTTTCATATTTTTTAGCTTTGCCTTCTCAAAACGCAGTAATACATAATCACCCTCTGCAAATTGCAAAGCATGTCTGTGGCGATCAGTTGTACTCTTTTACTTTTCTTGTGATCTCTAAAGTGCATACTTGATCTTTGCATAGGCCGCATTCAAGTTTTTCACATAAGGATCAGCCTCAAAGATATTATTCTTAGTTTGCAAAATAGGTGATATCTTTTTGCCGCCCTTAGCCACCTCAAACGGAGCTTTGCCCGTGGAACTATGCACTGTGTTGTTGTAAGCAAACTCAACCAAGGTCAAATACTACTCCCAATGTATCTTGTGGTTTGAAACATAGTATCTCAAAAGATCTAACATTATGGAATTTGCTTTCTCAGACTAAGCATATGTTTGTGGATGGAAGGGTGATGAGAATTTCAGCATAGTATTCATATTCTTAAACAACTCCTTCCAAAATAAACTAGTCATGTGAGGGTCTCGATCACTCATGATCGACTTTTGCATACCATGATACTTAAAGATGTGCTGCAAAAACAATTGTGCCATATGATTAGCGTGTATTTTCTTCCTTAGTGGAATGAAATGGGCTTGTTTGCTAAACTTGCAAATGATAGTTCATACCCCATCATTCCTTGTAGGTGTCCTAGGAAACTAAAAAATAAAACCCATTCAAATGCTTTGCCAAGGCTTATTTGGAATAGGAAAGGGCTGCAATAAACGCGGCATCTTTTGCCTATCATGCTTTACCTTCTGACACACGGTGCATGTCCTGGCAAATTGTTCTACATTATGCCTCAAAGTTGGCCAATAAAAGGAAAGCTCCACTGCCTTGATCATGGCATCAATACCTCAGTGTCCTACATACGGAGGAGCGTGACTTTCAGTGATTAACTTTGGGTCTTAACTGCTTTGTGACACTTAGTGGTCCATGCATCATTAGAAATTCATCTCCTAGCACAAAGTGCTCATACCTCTAGCCATTGCAAATCTGATCCTAAACATTAGCAAAGTCTAAATCAACAACATATTGCTCTTTTATGGCATCCATCTTAGTGTGGTAAACCATGCTGACGGCTAAAATTTATGGCTTACGTGACAGTGCATTAGCCACAACATTCTTTTTATCATCAATATGTACAATCTGAAAATGAAACATAGAGAGAAAATTTCCCCATCTCATATATTTCTCTAACACCTTTGTTTGCATTAGAAAGTACCTCAAGGTCTGATGGTCTGTCTGCATTGTAAAATCGGCCCCCAACAAATAATGTTTCCACGTAGACAGAGCATGAATTACAGCCAAGAGCTCTTTGTCATAGACATTGTAATTTTTTTCTGCATGGTGGAGAATTCGGCTCTCATAAGCCACAACCTAGCCATCCTGCATAAAAACAACCCCAATGCTGTTACCACATGCATCACATTGAACAATGAATGACTTTCTTAGATCGGGCAACACAAGCACATAATCTTGTTGTTTTGGCCTCTTTTTTGGCCGATTTTCAGATTTGCCCCTTTTCTTAGCCTTAAACACCTTTTTAATTGGCTTCTTCCCACTCTCTAGGAAGCCCGAATCCTTCCCACGCAGCAAAGCATCAACTGTAGCAGTAGTCTCTATGAGTTGCGACATGCTAGACACGGTGGATATAATGCAAAAATCCTTGATTTCTTTGGGCAATCCACAAATATATTTTTCCACTTGCTCATGAAGGGGTTTGGGGCAATAAAAAGTAATAGACAGCAATGCATCTGAAAATTTTCTATTATATATGCTTCAAATTGTTACATTTCTTAGCATCCAACTTATTCCCAACTGTCATGATGTCCATCTCTAAGGTACTTGTCAACCAATTCAATACAAACATTTGCTTGAATCGTACCTACGTTGATGGTGCTCTAGCTTGTATAAGAAGAGTGGACCAGCATTGCAATACATTGCCTTTCATGAAAGTGACTGCCTTTCGAAAACGAGAACTTGGTGAAGTGTCCCCTTGAATAGGTTGTATCAAATTACTGAATGAAAGTCAAAGCTTTCAGCCTATCTGAAATTGGTCTATGACTCATATAAAGCAGTAGTCGCTTCAATTAATACCTGGTCTTTTCACATACACACATAAATAGAGACCTCACTCCCTCACTCAACACGAGATTGGCCCCAAAGTCCGGTGCCCCTTTCGGTATTTCTTTATCAATAAAAAGATGGAAAGTTACCAAAAAAAAAGAGAAGAAATGTTCCAAAGTACAAAGCCTATGAACAATTGGCTTTCATCTTTTCTGAGTAAATTTCAAGTGCATAAGGACAGTATAGTATATCTAGAATAACATCTCAAGTAGGAAAACACTTTCTGTGACCATAACTCAATAATTCAAGTGTAGAATTGCGATCTGCAGAACTTTGTATTTGCTGTTTTTCACCTGTTTCTTGACCTGTTCTCAGCCTTATTCAATTCCAGATCTGTTCCATACCAGTTGGACTACAAACCCTTTGACCCTGGCATCATTCCAGCAGTAAAACAGTCCTGCACACAGCACTAAATCAGAGCTGAAAACCTTGTTCCTGTGTGGTGTGATCATCACTTTCTTTAGTTCATGCATTGGAGAAGCAATCGGTTGCTCGTGAACCTGGACAGTGAGGCTCTTGCCTCAGTAGAAGAGCAAAGAAAACACAGAACTATACATTCAATTGAATTAGCTCGTCATACAAAGCATTTCCTTTGAGAATAGAGAGAGAGAGTTGACCAGAGGAAGCAAGCTCTACATTCGTACAAGAGTCATAGACAAAGTACTCTCCATAGCTGATGTACTTGCAGCAATCTGCCCTTAGCCCAAAAAAAATTTCACGCTCAAATTTGCCCCTCCCTACATTCAACATTAAAAAAAAAAAAGTTGCTCTCTCTCTTTTGGAAAATTGTGCCCAAATTGTGACACATGGCATACACGTAATGTTTTTCCCATTTAAACCTTCCGGCCTAAAATTCTCCATGATCGTTGTAAAATTTGACCTCGGCATAACCATAGAATTAATCCTCGTGGAAAAACGAAGATAATGACACGAACAGATTTTGGGGTCCAAAAATAATAACTTTCTAAATTTTAGGGATGGTGACCCTTGCATTCTTCAAGTTGTTCTGAGCAACTTTTATCATTGCAATCGCATAAAAAAGTGTAATGTGGCTCAGTTACGGTGACTTTTATATCATGGGCATTCTCATATGTATATCTTCTGTCTTGGTCAGACTCATTGTCTTGCACCATCCCCAGTGGCTAAGCACACTGTTCCAAACCATTGGCATTCTATTCTTTAGTGTCCATTCAATCCGGTCCCAAGGCTCAGACAAACCATTAGTCCAATTTGTCCCAATGGCCGCCTCTTCTGGCCATGCAACGATCCCAGCTTAATCCAAGAGAATTCGGGGGGTAAAAAGCAACAGCAACTAAAGAAAAGAAAAATAAAATATTTATATATAAGTAAATAAGGAAAGCAACAGCAAAAAAGTATCACCGCCTGGTGACACTATCTTGTGTACCGCTGAAGGACTCGAAGTTCATTGCTTTTCCACCCTCATCATAGTCTTTATTGCCCCTTTGGGTGTCAAGTTGTTATACATTGGCTGTTGCAAAAAGGGTGTATGTGTTGAATTTACATCAAAACCAACACCAAACGGAGCATTTGCATGACCATCACTCATTCCTTGAGCCTCATAAGCATTTGGGGATGTATATGCATTACCAAACGTATGCTCTTTTTTTGTGGAAACATTCACTGGTCATGTACTCAGTCTTACCACCATAATGATATGTGACTCCATCCTTGTTATTGGTGTTGAATCCTTGTTCTTTGGTGTATAAGAGATTGTCCTTTGAGATAATTTCTTTTGCATCCTTGTTTTTAAGTTTACTTTCTCCATTAAGTAGAGAATGCTCAATGTCTTTGAGTGAGAGATTAGGAACATTACTGAGGGTAGATACAAGGCTCTCATATGGTTCTTGATTTACACATGCTAGTAGCACTGCTATGGCTTCATCCTCACCTATGTTCTTCTTTAAAGTTGCAAGTTCAGTTTTTAGGCTCTTAAACTTGTTAATGTGCATGGACATAGAAGAACTATCCTTTATATTTAGCTTATAGAACTGCACGGTTAATTTTACTTTTGAGTTTTTAGTGAGTGGAACTCCGGTAATGGAACCATGAAATCAGCCTTTCTTCTTGGAAAGAGTGGTAATTTTCGGATTAAGCACTTAACTCTAGCAATCAGCAAATGAATATAACTTAAAATGCACAAATTACCTTAATAATCTTGGACGTTGGATACCTTGTCGGCCCCAAAATTGTTGTCCCTTTCGGTATTTCTTTAACTTGATTGCTAATGAAATGAGTACAAGCTGAGATTTACAATCGTCTTTGTTGTTCCAGAAAGCCTCTTTGCTGTAGCAACAATCAGTAATCAAATCAAGCCAATTAAACCTTGATTTTTCACCTAGGACTTGCATAAATGGAACCATCAATTGGCCAAATGTTGGCCCAGAGTACAATGAATGGGTTGGCATCTGAATTCCCTTACAATTACACAAATTTCAGCCGCTGAATTCAATATAAGATGGCTTCACCAATTGGCACGGGTCCTGAGGTGTTTGTCAAACCCTAATTTTTGCAGAAATTTAGGTTTTATAGTAGAGATCTCTCTGCTGTCCGCCAATAAGTTTTGGATAAGATTTGCTCTAAATGATTGAGAAATGTTAAGATCTCCTGAGAATGGGTTGGAGGTAAGAGGAAGGCAAGATGAGAGAGAGAGATCTGGATTTTTTTTCGAGAAAACCCTAAATTGTGCCTATTGGTTACTCCAGCTTGCATTTAATGAAGTCAACTACTGCAAGGCACCTTCAAAATGCTATCCCCCCCGACTCCCTATTGTCCTTTGCTTGTTGAGGCACCTAGATGGTTGTCTTTTGCAGCAAATTGCCGTTCTTTGATTAGAAAATGGACTAGCAGCTCTCTCTCTCTCTCTCCCCCCCCTTCTAAGTTGTGAACTAATTGAATGGCTTAGACCTAGCCTCCAAAAACGTTTTCTTAATTCGCATGGGTATTTTTGCCAAGTGGCAACCTTCTAAATCCATTTTTTGGCATTATCCAACCATTTAATTATTTTTCAAAATTAAATAGTCCTTAAAATTTAATTTTGTCCATTTTGACCTTGCCCAAAATTAACTGCGCCCATCCATAACTAAATTGGATAGGCCATTTGTAACCTAGAGTAGTCCCTGATATCTGTTGATCCTTAGATTGGCATTAATTAATTAATTAATACTAGTCCCTAGCATTATCATTGACACTTATTGACCAAATAACTGTCTCAGGGTCAAAATTGACATGAACTGATCCCCAAAGCCTAGTTGGCATAACTTATCACAACTTTTGTCTTTGACACCCATTGCATCCTCGAGGTCCTTCGCCTGTTGCCATGAAATAACTGCCATGTGCATCACGTGTACTAAATAACCTTGCACATTTGATTATCAAATGTTATTAGCAAGATTAAAGCATCTCAAAATTTCATCTCCTCGTGATGGACCTTTTTTGAAATCCGTGCAATTGTCCTTGATTGCACTGCATTGTACCAAAGGAAAAGCATATTGCATTGGAATTTCCATAAGGCATCATAGTTACAACATTGTAGACTGTTGTCCAACCATGCTACAAGCCCCAAGCTTGTTGAAAATTTCCAGCTAGCATATACATAACATAAAATAAAAAATTAGTCTAGAAATGTTGCTAGAAACTCATTGAATGCATCCATAACTCAAGTTTCTCAACTGTTTTGACTATCAACCATAGAAAAGCATCAATTTAGCATAGACCGTGGCTGAAACTATCAATGGCATTTACGAACATGCTTTTGTTCTTCGGTGGTGCAGAAGATAGGCTAAAAGCTTTGACTTTCATTTAGTAGGTTGATGTAGCCCATTTAGGGGAAACTTCATTGAGTCCTCAAAGATTTGAAAGGAATGCTTTTTCTTGAAAGGGGATGCATTGTAGTGGTGGTTGCCTCTTTCGATGCAAGGTAGAGCACCGTCAACGCGGGTACAATTCAAGCAAATGTTTGCATCGAATTGGTTGACAAGAACCTTTGAGGTCATCATAATAGCTTGGAATAAGTTGGATGCTAAGAAATGTAAGAATTTAGAGCAATACAATAAGAAGTTTTGGGATATATTGTTGCATATTACTTATCGCCCGGTATCCCTTCATGAGTAAATGGAAAAATATGTTTGTGGGCTATCTAAAGGAATCGGGGATTAAATCCACTATGTCTAGCATGTCTTAGCTCTTAGAGACTGCTGCTATAGCCGATGCTTTGCTACATGGTAAGGATTTGGGCTTCCTAGAGAGTGGGAAGAAGCCGAAGTAAAAGTTCTTTAAGACTGAGAAAAGGAGAAGATCTGAAAATCAGCCTGAAAAGAGCCCAAACCAACAAAGAAAGAGCTCGAAAACTTTGGTACAACATAGGGAATTGATGGCTGCAAATAAATGTTTTATTTGTGAAGATGTGGGTCACATTGCAAGGGACTATCCCAATAGGCAGTAAGCTGGAAACTCATAAAATTAGGGAGATTTGAAAGAAAAGAAGCCCAAAACATTAGTGGGATTGGTGCTCGATGTTGTTAGTGTTCAACCCAATGTGGATGCTATTGAGTTGTGCAGAGTATGGGGCAAAATTAGGGATCAGCATGCATTGATTTTCTTTGATAATGGTGCATGAGCCAACTTTATCTTTGTTGACATGGCAGCCCTTCTAGGCATTAGAGGATGAGATGGGATCCATGGGGGAAGTTGGAATGGCATGTAAAGGCCATATAGAGCCTGTCACACCACTCATTGGAAAGCTTCGGTTGCATATGCAGGGATATGTGGATAACGAAGAGTTATTTATTGCTCCACTTGAGGCTTGTGATGTACTATTTGGTATGCCATGGTATCAGCATATGCATGTAGTGATTGATTCTTGTGCAAAAGAGATCACTATTCAGCATAAGGGTAAGGCACTCATACTTGATGTAAAGTTAAAAGGTGAATCTGTCCCCGTTGTATTTGTAGTTGCCATTTCTAAAGAAATGAAAAATCATGGTTTTTACTAAGTATAAAAATAATAGTGAGAATGTTGGGAATATCTTTAAGTTAGAGAAGGATCACATGTCATTTTGAAAATGTATGTTGATTGCTTCTCTTAGTCACTTTCAAGGTAGCTATTGCTTGAAAGGCCGGAAGATTATGGCATAGATCTTATCCCTAGTAGTAGCCCACCTAATAAGCCACCTTTCATAGTCAGTGCAGCCTAGGAAGAGGAGATTATGAGTCAGGTAAATGAGCTATTTGAAAAAGGGCCGATTCAACCTAGCTCATCTCCTTTTTATTCTCTAGTGGTTTTGGTGCAAATAAAGGATGGTTCATGGCGTATATGCATTGATTATCGTGCTCTGAGCAAGATCATGATAAATTATAGCTTTCTAATTTCTCGGATCGATGATGTTATGGATAGATTGTAGTGGGTAGTCATATTTAGCCGTATAGATTTGAAAAGTGGGTATCATCAAATATGCATTAGACCGATGGATGTGCCCAAGATAGCTTTTAGGACATCTTTTGGGATATATGAGTTTCTTGTTATGCCTTTTGGGCTTACGAATGCTCCCGCCACTTTCAATCAGATGATGGATTGCATTTTCAAGCCACATAGAGGATTTGTGGACGCTTTCTTTGATGACATGATTGTTTGTTCAAAGAACGAGATAGAACATAGAAGACACTTCGACATTTTGTTCAATGAGCTGCATGAGCATAGGCTGGTTATCAATGACAAGAAAAGTGAATTCTTTTTGTATAAAATCTACTTTTTGGGTCATATTGTATCGGTTGATGGTATTTGCATGGATCCTACAAAGGTTGAGGCAATACGATTATGGCCACCTTTAAGAATTGTGCATGAGATCCGCAGCTTTTGACTTCAGATCTTGTGCTTTTGTTGCCTAATCTAAGGAAGTCATTCGTAGTTTAGTGTGATGCAGGTGGTAAAAACATTGGGGTTCTTATGTAGGATGTTCGAGTTGTGGCTTATGAGAGCCGAATTCCTCACAGTATTGAAAAGAATTTGCTGGTCTATGAGAAGGAGCTCTTGGCTGTAATTCATGTACTGTCTATGTAAAAACACTATTTGTTAGGGGCTGATTTTACAGTGTAGATTGACCATTAGACTTTGAGGTACTTTCGAACACACACAAAGTTGTTAGAGAAGCATATGAGATATGGGCAAATTTTTTCCCTATGTTTCATTTTTAGATTGTATATATTGATGTTAAAAAGAATGTTGTGGCTGATGCATTATCACGTGAGTTACAAATCTTAGTCATCAGCATGGTTTGTTACACAATTGGATGCCATGAAAGAGCAATATATTACCGATTTAGACTTTGCTAATGTTTATGATCAGCTTTGTAATTTCCAAAGGCATGAGTACTTTGTGCTAAGAGATGGATTTTTGATGATGTATGGATGACTGTGTCTCATAAAGCAGTTAAGGCCCAAAGTTATTATTGAAAGATTTGCTCGTTATGGAGGATATAGAGATATTGATGCTACAGTCAAGATAGTGGAGCATTTTTTTAATTGGCCAGCTTTGAGGCATGATATAGGATAGTTTGTCAGGATATGCATCATATGTTAGAAGATAAAGCATGAAGGCAAAAGATGTTGGGTTTGTTGTAGCCCTTGCCTATTCTAGATAGGCCTTGGCAGAGCATTGCAATGGGTTTTATTTTGTAACTTCCTAAGACACTAATGGGGAATGATGGTATATGGACTATCATTTGCGGGTTTAGCAAATAAGCCATTTCATTCCGGTGAGGAAGAAAATAAAGGCTAATCATATGACACGATTGTTTTTGCAGCACATCTTTAAGTATCATGGTATACCAGAGCCGATTGTTAGTGATTAAGGCCCTCGGATGACCAGTTTATTTTGAAAGGGGTTGTTTGAGAATATGGGTACCATGCTGAAATTCTCATCATCCTTGCATCCGTAGATAGATGGTCGGTTTAAGGAAGTAAATTCCAGTGTTGGATCTTTTGAGGTTCTATATTTCATACCACAAGACACAGTGGAAGCAGTATTTGCCCTTGGTTGAGTTTGCTTACAGCACAGTGCATAGATCCACTGGCAAAGCTTCATTTGAGGTGGTTGAGGGTGGCAAGAAGGTATCACCTATCTTGCAAACTAAGGATAAGATCTTTGAGGTTGATCCTTACATGGAAAACTTGGATACAACCTGTGCAAAGATAAAGTATGCTCTTTAGAGATCATAGGAAAAGCAAAAGAGGACAGTTGATCATGGTAGACATCCTTTGCAGTTTGGAGAGGGCCGATTATGTATTCTTGTGTTTTGAAAAGGCAAGGCTGAAAAAGATGAAAGGAATTATAATACTATATCTGAAGATGAGTATGAGATACTATGGGCCCTTCCAAGTGTTGGAGAAGATCCGCAATGTGGCATATTGGTTGAAATTACCTCCACATTGGTGGATACACAACACAATGCCTTTCATGTCAGTTTATTCACCAATGTCAAATGTAAAGTTTTTAGGAGATACTTTGTGAAATTTCAGAATTATTCACCAATGGATGCTAAATGGATGGAAGAGGATGACTTGGTAGACCATCCTCAATTGTTGCAGCTTTACCTAGATGCCTTTCAATTAGAGCTGACTCTAGTTTGGACTCAATCAAGTTTAGTAGAGCAAGGGTATGGAGTATTGCTTGATGCTCAAGGCAAGGTAAAACTTCCACTCTGCCAATTGTGGATAGCTCTAGTATGTAGTGGATCTCGGATGTATTTAGCATGCATTCAAGGTATTGTGGGGACAATATGTCTGCCATGAGGTCATTACTTAGTGAACTGGTCATTGTGAGATGTATGGAGACGAGTATGAGTTTCACCTAGGCATTGAAAATATACTTTGACATTAGCTTATGATCAGTTTGGCATGAACTTTACCTCAATTTTGAGACAAAAATTCTGATAAGTTTCGGCCCAGTTTTTGATCTGTTTGAGAATCATTTATGATCACTTTTGGGATTAGTTTTGCATAAATTTTTGCGTTGAATTGCCTGTTAGTTTTTGCAATGAGTTTGTGATCAGTTTGGGGTCTCATTTACAACAGTTTGTGATCAATTCTCAAATCAGCAAGTGATCAGATTATGCCAAGTTTTCAATGGTTTACAACTGGTTCTACGGATAGCAGTATGTTAGTAAATGCCATTGATAGTTTTAGCCATGATTTATGTTGAATTAATGCTTTTCTATGGTTGATAGTCAGAACAATTGAGAAACTTGAGTTATGGATGCATCCAATGATTTTCTAGCAACAGTTGTGGATTGATTTTTAGTTTTATATTATGTATATGCTGGTTGGAAATTTTCAATAGGTATGGGGCATATGGCATGGTTGGACAACGGCGACGAATGTTGTAATTGTGATGCCTTATGGAAATTCTAGTGTAGTATACTTTTTCTTTGACACAATGTAGAGCAATCGAGGACGATTGCAAGGATCCAAGGGGGAGGTCTACAATGGGAACGTGAAATTCTGAGATGCTTTAATCTTGCTAATAACATTTGATTAAGTTATTAATCAAATGTGCAAGGTTGTTTGAGCACATGTGATGCACATGGTAGATATTTCATAGTAACAGGTCAAGGATCTCGAGGCAAAAGTTGTGATAAGTTATGCCAATTGGGTTTTTGTGGCTAGTTTATATCAAATGTGACCTTGTGAGAGTGGTTTGGCCAATAAGTGCCAGTGGGTGATGACACTAGGGATTATGCCAATCTAGGGGTCAAGAGGGGTTAGGGACCACTTCAGGTTGCAAATGGCCTAGTCAATTTAATTATAGATGGGGACATTTAATTTTTGGTAGGGTTAGAAGGGCTAAATTTAATTTTGAAAATTAATTAAATGACTGGATAATGTTGGAAATGGGTTTAGAAGGATGCCACTTGGCAAAAATGCCCATGCAAGACCTTAAAACGTTTTTGGAGGCTGGAGAGAGAAATTTAGTTCATTTAGGTCGAGGAAAAGAGAGAGAACTGGCTGCTGGTTTGAGTTTTCTGTTGTGCAAGACCTTCTAGAGGCTGAAGCAGCAAGAATCAAGCCATTTGATGCAGGTGACAGCAATTCTAAGATCTTCAAGAGTTGGCGACAACAATTGATTGGGCTCAAGGCACCTGATTGCAAGCCAAAATTTTTGTGCTAGTGCTGATTTTTGCTCTCAGCTGAGAAATTACAGCAATATGTCTTCATATAGAGAGATGCAATCAAGCGGTGATGATGCCTCTTATTATGAACTTTCACATGAGAATGAAGAAAATGCAATGCCTAATCTTGGACAAGGTTGTAGACCATGGAGAGCAAGCTGAAACTGTTGTTGTTGGGCAAGGTGCATGCAAATTCGGAATAGATAATGGTGATGGCTTCCGTGCCAAGTTGTGATTGTTTGATCTCAAGGTTTAGCATCTCCTCACATATAAATAAATAACTTGCTTCACCCATGTCTAAAAGAAATGCCACATAAGCTTCTCAAGGCCAAACCTTCACCGTAACGCCCCATAGTTGGTGCATATGTGACTCCTATAGAATAGTACCACTATAAGTTTCTATTGCAATTAGACAAAATCTATCACAAAAATGTATCCATCCATTTTTAGCAGATAATGTGAATGAAGACCTTTCATGTATTTTTTGCAACTTTGGGCCAGGTTGAAGTAACTCATTAGTGCATGTGGTTTTCACCTCATGGATGTGTTGCTCCATCCTCCTTTCTACACAAATGCAATTGTTGAGGAGTAATATCTTGCCGTGATAGTGTGAGAAGATAGCGTAACACTTGTTGATTAGACTTGATATAGAAATCCACCCAATCAAGTTGTATCTCCACTTTAAGTTATGAACAATTGCCAAGAGTTCTTTGTCATAAGTGGAATATTTTAACTCAATTGCCTTGACTTGCATCACAAATCACCCCAAAAGATTTATTGCAGTCCAGCAATCTTGACATAGGATTTGAAGAGTACATAGCCTTCTATCTCCTAAAAGCTTGGTTCAACTTCCTTGTCCATGTTTAGTGGAACTTTTGTTATGTGGCATCTTTAAGAGGCAATGTCACTTCTGCATAGTGCTCCACAAACTTACAATAGAACACTATCATCCCAAGAACATGTGTATCTCCAATGCATCTATTGGACTAGGTCACTCCATGATTACCTTGATCTTCTCAAGATCCATTGAAATCACACCATCAGAAATGATATACCCCAACAAGAGACCAATATCATATAGACTTCTTTCGAGATTTATTATAGACCAAGATATTGTTGAGGA
Organism: Lygodium microphyllum; assembly: GCF_053477565.2. Taxonomy (NCBI): domain Eukaryota; kingdom Viridiplantae; phylum Streptophyta; class Polypodiopsida; order Schizaeales; family Lygodiaceae; genus Lygodium; species Lygodium microphyllum. The sequence goes on along the minus strand of NC_141154.1, from coordinate 111,277,240 downwards.
AAACAATAATGCACTTCTCAAGAAGAGGTTGCAATGCTAGAGCCACAAGTTTAGAAAAGTAAGTAAGTGCATTGGATGGCCTAAAAGGAAGTACCAGAAACTTGAATAATCAAAGCAAATCTGAAATGCTGTCTTTGGAATATCTCTTGGAGTAATTTGAATCTGCGGACTTCAAATCTAGCTTGTTGAAAATATCAAGTTTGCCAGCTGATCCAATAAGTGATCTATTTGTTGCAAGGGAAACTTGTTTTTGATTGTGAATTGATTGAGGGCCTTGTAATCCACACATAGGCATGAGCTCCCATCCTTTTTGATCTACAAGACTGGAGCATCAAATGGGTTAGAACTGATCTGAAGCAATCTCACTCCAAAAGGTCCTCAATTTGTGCTTGAAGCTCCTTGACCTTCGTTTTGATCATTGTGTAGGTGCCTTTGAGGGAGGTTCCACTCCCAGAACTAATGCAACAATGATAGCCTGTCTTGTTTGCATCTCCTTGTTGTGAAGAAGAAGAAGAGTCCTTCTCAAGCTTCCACAAATGCACCATCATAGCTTGCCCGCATTAGCATTTCATGTATTTTGTGTTGTTCATCTCTTGGTTGTAAGCTTTGTTAGAGTCTGATGTAGATGTTGGAACTATGACAATTAATGCATTTCATTTTGGGTAGCTTGTCTATTTATAGAAATGCGGGCAAGCAATATCACCTCCTCCATTGCGCTTGCGGCCTCTAGTTGCATTGTGAGATCTATGTATAAAGCATCTTTGTATAACACATCCATGGTTGGAAAAGAAAAACTGCTCCAGTTGCTCCTTGCTTATCATTTCCTCATGTTGGGGTGATTGTGAGTCTTTAGTGACATCCTCTAGTGGTTCATGTTGGTCTAGCTGGCTTAAGCTTAAGCCATCTCGTACTGCATCAGTTTATTAGCATTTTTAAACAGCCCCAAAACACGCTTAATTAATGGAAAATGCAAATTTGATGCATGGTTTGAGAGAGTTTTAGTGGTCCTGTAACCAGCCTTCCTTCTCGGACAGGGTGGTTTAACTTGATTAAGCACTTAATTATAGCAATTAGTAAATGAACATAAACTGAAATGCTCACTTTACCTTCATAAACTTGGACAATGGACACCCTGTTGGCCCCAACACTGGCGCCCCTTTCGGTATTTCTTTAATTTCAATTGCTGATAGATAAATTACAAGCCGAGATTTCACAATCTCCTTGGCTGATTCAAAAGCCCCTTGCTGTTCCAATAATCAGTGAAGCATTCGGGCAAATTGCCCCTTGATTTTCACCCAGGACTTGCTCTAATGGAACCCCAATTAGTCAAATGCTGCCCCAAATTCACAATAGATGGGTTGGCATTTGAAATCCTCACAATTCCACGAATTTTTGGTGCTGATTTCAGCATACAATGCCTTTGACTGGTGGCACGGGTCCGAAGGTGGTTGCTAAACCCTAATTACTACTGTGATTTAGGGTTTACAACAGTAAACTCTCTGCTGTCCACCAAACCTGGCTGTACTCTGCTACCCATGGCTGAGAATTGCTGAGAATATTTGAGCATAGACTGGAGGAGATGAGAGAATGTTGTAGAAAGAGAGAAAATCAGCTGAAATGTATCTCCTGATTCGTAGCTCTGATGACAAATCTGATGGCACCAACAGCTTCAAAAGGGGGGGTAAAACACCAACTCGGTTGGCGAGCCCTTCTCTCCTAGCGCTGCCTCTCTTGAGGTGGAAGAGAAAACCTGCTTCCCCCTGTCCTGTCGTGGCGCGCGATCAGTCGTCGTCGCCTCTCAGAGCCAAATCTGATCACCTCCTCTCCCTCCACCAAGCTCCGAATGGCTGCCATTCAGCTTCCACCACCCTCCAATAGCCTTCTCCCTAGTTGCATAGGAAAGTTTTGCCAAGTGGCAGCCTTCCTAATGCATTTTTAGCCATTAAATTAATTTTTCAGAATTAATTAATTCTGAAAATTAATTTCAGCCCTTTTGATCCTACCCAAAATTAAACATGCCCATCTAGAATGAAATTGGCTAGGCCATTTGCAACGTGGAGTGGTTCCCAATCTCTATTGACACTTAGACCAGCATTAATTAATTAATTAATGCTTGTCCCTAGTGTCACCACTGACACTTAATGGCCAAACAATTGTCCTAGGGTCTAGCCTGGCACCAACTCACCACCAAAACCCAGTTGACTTTTGCCTTTAACACCCATTGCATCCTCGGGGTCCTTGGCCCATTCCCATGAAATAATTCCCATGTGCATCACATGTGCTAAACAACCTTGCACATTTGATTAGTAACTTAATCAAATGTTACTAGCAAGATTAAAGCATCTCAAAGTTTCATGTCCCCGTGATAGATCCCCCCCAAAACCCTAATTTTTGGGGGCACCGTTCAACATCTATAAATAGATAGACTGCCCACCATTCAGCCTAATCCTTTTGTGTAGGTTTCTCATTCTACCGGGCAGATTTCAGCCGTCAACCACCTACCATCTGTTGTCCATCCATCATCGATTGGAGCCCATCACCATCCAGCCTTGGGTGGCCTGTTTTTAGCCATCGTCTTAATGTTTGGAGGTCTCCATCTACAATGTCATTATAGCACATGATCAGCTTGCGTTTTTAGCATTTGGTGGCAGGCGAGAGATTGCTGCCATCTCCTCTACCACGTGACTACTGCAGTATTTGCATTTTTGCTATCAAGCAGGCCTTCTTTATTAGTAAACACCTCTCTTGTTGTCACTTAACAATTCTTTGCCTCAGCACTCTCTTATCTTTGACTGGTGGTTATTGCACTTGGAATTCATCTTTGGTGGATATCACTCTTCGACACTTCATTATTTTGCCCTTGGGCATTTTGTACACTCTTACATTCATTTACAATATTCATTCACACTTTAGAGTTTCTTCTCTCTATGTTTGTCTTTGTGTTTGAGTTTTGAGTTTTTGCGTTTTGCGTATTGTGTTTAGGGCTTGAGTTATGCTTATCCCTATTTGAGTCTTTGAGTTTTAGTCTTGGTTGTCTATGCTGTGTTTCCTCAGTGCAAACTCTAGCATATCTTCACATGGTATTAGAGCCGGTGCTCTTCTAAAGAGTATCTTGCAGTGATTGTGAAGGCTAGTCTTTGTGCAAGACTCACATGCGACTTGATTTTGACTCATAATATCTTAGGCACCTTCTTCTTCAGATCCTATGATGCCCTATCAGGGTTCTCCATCATTAGAGGCTTTAAGAAGGCATTATGGTCTTGAGGAGGAGATAGACACACCTTTACCTTTACCATCTTCTTCTTCTCGTTTTGGTTATCTTACCAATGAAGAGTTTGAGAAGTACTTGTGTTTCATGTACAATTCAGTTTACACTTCTCCAACAAATGCTACTACTCTGTTTGGATTGATTGGTGAGACGAGCCATCTCTGTGATCTTGGAGGGATTATGACATTCAGTACGTTTGGGGATCCATCTCCTTTATCTCAGCCAAGACTTGTGTCAAGTTCATATAACCCTTTTGAGTTGTATGAGCCAAAACCCTCTCATGTTTTTTCTTTTGGTGTACAGGAGCGGGATGGTTTTCAATATGTTAACTTTAATAGAGGAGGCTATTGAAGCAAATACCCTTCATTAGGTATGTCTCTACCATTTGTTTCATTTAAGGAAGTAAACCACACTTCTTAACTCCCTCCCATCCTAGCACTGTCTTCTCCACATTTTGATCTACTCACATCTTCATTTCAAGATCTTGGATTACATTCTACTTCCGCTCAAAGCAGACTAGGGGTTGGATCTTCCATCTCCGCTTCTAAAACTCTCTCTTTCTCCATCCCACCATCTAGCTACCCTCCATTCGCTCCACCTCTTGGTGCATCGCTAGGGGGAATGCCACCCTTTAACATTGTACATTCCACATACTCCCACTTTATCTCATCTTTCCACTCTGGGATGGTTGTGATTGGAATTCCCCTCAATATCCCTGGACACTCACGAATATCCCCCGCATGACCTTTCGAATGCAAGGATATTCATCCTTTGCTTATGGATTGTTGTCACACATCCCTTGGGTTACTCCTATGCATGTATTTCTATCCATTGCTCCCTGTGTCCCTATCCCTCCACCTTGGGCCCTAGAAGTGGTTACCATGCCCATACCTATTTTTTCCTTGCCCACATTTGGATCGGCTATGCACACTTCTCGTATGTATGGTGGGCACTTTGGGATTACTTCCTAAGTATATTCCACTTTACCTCCCTATCCTTCCTATCCACCCTACCCCCATTACACACCTTGTTCATCTCCTAGCACCACCACTCCTATTGCAAAAGAATGCCTTTATAGATAAGACTCGCTTTAATGGGTCAAATTTCATCACTTGGTCGAACTTCATTCAACAAGTGCTTGAATCTCAGGGACTTCGGGACTTCGTTGCTTGTACCCAGCCTACGTCAGGCGGACCCTCGATGAGCTTACCTTGATCAGATCTATCAATGGAGAGTCTACAATGCCACAGGAAATGTTGAGTTAATGCAGGGGTTGCTTCTTGAATTCCACTCTCAATTACAGCATGTTTCAATTTGGATTTTGAGCTTCAACAATTTTCCATTAAGGAAGAGAATGATCTTATAGTCAAGTTGGCGGAGTGTCGGCGGTTACTCGCTGAGTTTGCCACTATTGGCTCCCCCAAGTTAGACAACAATTAGTGTAGGGACCGGTTAGGCACGGAGATCGAGATAGACTGTTGCTACCCACAGTGAGAGACAGAGAGAGTCAGAGAGAGCAGAGTAGAGAGTAAGCACGTTTTCAGGTATAATGACGAGTGTGTATCTTTAGGTTTTTAGATAGATATATATGTGTAAGTACAAGTGCTAAGGGAGTGTTCACACCCGAGCACATTTAAAAAGCACGAGGCCTTTATTCCCAACAATCTCCCACCTAAAGGTAATGATCCTTAAGAGGAGAAAAGAATCAGCTAAGTCTAGGTATGTACAAAGCTGAAATACATATATCTATCCAACTCCCATCATCTGTCGGCAATGAGCAAACCGCTCTGTTGGAAGACCCTTCGTGAGAAGGTTTGCAGGGTTATCATCTGTATGTACTTTGACAAGCTCAATGCTTTTGCTGTTAAGTACATCTCTAATGAAGTGGTACTTCACCTGTATGTGCTTTGTCTTTGCATGAAAGACAGGATTCCATGCTAGCATGATAGCACTCTGAGTATCACAATGGAGAATAGGTAACTCTGTGATACCAAGCTCTCCCACTAGACGTGAAAGCCATAAAGCCTCCTTGCATGCCTGAGTGGCAACCACATACTCTGCCTCTGCAGTAGACAATGCAACACACTTTTGTAGCCTGGAGATCCAAGAGACTGCTCCTCTTGTGAAAGTAAACACATACCCAGAAGTGAACTTCGTGCAGTCCGCATGACCAGCATAGTCTGCATCCGTAAAGCCAACAACAGATGTCTTCTGCTTTCCAAAGCAGATGCACAACTCCTTTGTGCCTTTGAGGTATCTCATAATACCTTTCACTGCATCCCAATGCTTCTTGCCAGGGGTTGCCATGTATCTGCTAACCACTCCTACTGCAAAGGCAATGTTAGGACGTGTAGCGACCATAGCATACATCAAAGTACCAATAGCTGAAGCATATGGTATCTTGGCCATTTCAGTCTTCTCATCTTCAGATGTAGGGTTGTCCTCTGTACTAAGTTTCATATATGGAGGTAATAGAACCCCAATTGTTTTCCCCCCCTCCATATTAAAACGTTGCAAAACTTTGGAAATATACTCCTGCTGAGATAGATAGAGTAAGCCTTTCGATCTATCTCTGAGTATTCGCATGCCAAGAATGTGATTTGCATCACCAAGTTCCTTCATGTCAAAGCTGCCATGAAGACTTTGCTTCAATGAATCCAAGGTACGAGTATCCCTGCCAGCAATTAGCATATCATCAACATACAAAACCAAGATAATCAAGCTGCCATTTGCTGCCTTCTTGGTGTATAAGCAATGATCCACTTGATTTCTATGAAAGCCTTGGGACTACATGAATGTATCAAACTTATGATACCATTCTCTTGGTGCTTGTTTTAGCCCATACAAACTCCTTTTGAGTTTACATACCATCTTTTCTTTCCCTTGTTCAACAAACCCTTTAGGTTGTTGCATATAGATGTCCTTATGCAGATCACCATGTAAAAATGCAGTCTTTACATCCATCTGTATGAGCTCCATATCCTCATTCGCAACAAAGCCCAAAATGGTTCTTAATGTAGTCATCTTGACTACAGGAGAGAAAATCTCATCAAAGTCAATTCCATGCTCCTGCTTGTATCCCTTTGCAACCAATCTTGCTTTGTACTTTGGCGATGAACTAGAAGTGACCTTCATCTTGTAAACCCATTTGCACGGAAGAGTTTTCTGCCCTTTAGGCAACTGCACCAAGTCCCAAGTGCCATTTTTTTCAAGAGATTCCATCTCTGACAGCATGGCTTTACACCATTTCTTGCTGTCCTGTCTGTCCATTGCTTCCTTGAAGCAAGATGGTTCACCACAGCTTGTCAACGTGACATAATCAGCCACATTAATTGCACTAGGAACAAACCTGTTAGGTTGTCTAGTAGCCCTAGACAATCTCCTAACCCAATGGTCATTGTTTGCTCGCTGTTCCTGCAAATTTCCATTTTCAGCATGCTGTCCTGGCATTTCAACTTGCAAATCAGCATTAACAGCTTGCTATCTTGGTTGTTCCTGCACTTTTCATGGGCAATAGCTGACTAATCATTTCTTGCATTTACAAGTTCATTTACAGTAGGTATTTGTTGCTGTACAGTTGGCACATTTTACTATCCAAAAGGTATTTCTTCCCAGAATACAGCCCTATGGACCTCCTCAGTCTTTTCAGGCTATTTATGCATGTGAACTTCCTGGAAGGTAACGTCATTGCTGTGTACTACTTTCCTTTTCTCGAGATCTCACAATCTATACCCCATTTCACCCTCGTCACCATATCCTAGGAAAATGCATTTATAGGACTTTGGCTCAAGTTTGTTGTGTATTTCTTTACGAATGTGTACAAAAGCCTAGCAATCAAACACTTTCAGATGAGCATATGAGGGTGGCTTGCCTGACCACGCTTCTTGGGGAACTCCCCTCCAAAGATTTGTTTGGTGACCGATTAATTAAGTGAACAGCTGTCATAACAGCCTCTGTCCAAAAACCATGGGGTAATGCAGCATGAGATAGCATCGTACGGACCTTGTCTTGTATGGTCCGATTCATATGCTTTGCAACTCCATTTTGGGGCGGATTATGAGGGGCAGTGAGCTCCCTCTTTATCCTTTTGCTGTCACAAAATGCCTGAAAGGCCTTGGACATATATTTCCTACCATTGTCAGAGCGAAGACACTTAAGTGTCTTATTTGTTTGATTTTTAGCCAATGCCAAGAATTTTTTAAACTTATCAAGCACTTCATCCTTGCTACGAATGGGATAAACCCATACCTTCCGTGTAGCATCATTGACAAAGGTGACAAAATATTTCTTTCCCCCTAAAGATATTCCTGGCATTTGACATACATCCGAATGTACTAACTTTAGAGGAGAAGATTTCAAAGAAAGAGACTTTTTGTGAGACGTCTGTGATGTTTGCTATAAATGCAATGATCACAATGCTCAAAATCAGCATAACGAAGACAAGGTAAGTAACCCAAACGAGAAAGCACTTTCATTCTTGTTTGACTCATGTGTCCCAACCGGCTATGCCACAAAGAAACGCTTGGCTGCTCAGTCACAGCAACAGCATGGTCATGCACACTAGATATACAAAGTGGATACAAAGTATCACTCTTGCAACCTCTAGCAATAACCCTAGATCCCTTACAGATCTTTCATTTTCCATCACCAAAGGCGGTATGAAAACCATCATCATCTAGCTGCCCTGTGCTAATTAAGCTCTTCTTGAGCCGAGGTACATGCTGTACATGCTGAAGTGTAAAGACAAAGCCATGTTGAAACTGTAACTGCACACTGCCAATACTTGCAATCTCATATGCATAGTTGTTTCCAAGATGGAGAACACCATGTCAACCCCCTGTATAGGCAAAAAACCACTCACGATGAGGGGTGATATGAAAGGAGGTACCTGAATCAAGAATCCAGGTATGCATGTCATCGTCCGTATGTGCAAGTAAAGCATGTGCACCAAAGTGTGAAGAGACAAAGAGTACATCACTCCCACTGTCACTCTCATGAGTGACTACATTCACCTCTTCAATTTTTACACTGCTCTTCTTAGGCTGAGTGTCCTTCTCTTCCTTGCTATCATCTGTCTTCTTGCCTTTTCCTTTCTCTTTCTTCCATTTGTAGCAATCACGTTTAAAGTGACCCTTCTTGCCACAATGATGGCATTCAACATCTTTGCTATGTGATTTACTGTGTCCCTTGCCATCATATTTGCCCTTTTGTTGTGATTTTCCCCTAGTATGCAAAGCACTGGAAGACTTATTGGATGCATTGTTCTACCGATTCATCTCTTCCATAAGTAGAGCACTCTCGACATCAGCATACAAAAGGATTACATTAGAATTGCTCATATCAGTCTTGAATGTATCCCAACTCTCTGGTAGAGTGCAAAGCAAGAAAGTAGCCTTAAATTCCTCACCAATCATGAACTTTAAGGCAATCAGCTGGCTGAAAATGGAGTTAAACTCACTCAAGTGAGTAGACATTGCTGTACCCTCTTTCATACGCAAATCCATAAGATTTTTCAGCCAATACACTTTCCAAACCTTCTAGGTTGAAGAGCAAGGCATCAGTAATTGATAGCTCTATGGTTGAGCGTGCAAGCTCATTTAACTCATCCCAATCGTCCTGATCCATGTCCGTGGGCTTTGCCCGTTTGGTTTTGATCGGCTTTGCCTGCTTCTTTTGTAATAGGATATTGTAGCATTGCTTTTGCCAAACTGCAAAGTTATGTGTGCCTTCAAGCTTCTTTATGTGCATCAGATTACTGCTGTCATTGCTGCCAGCCATGATTTTTAGCCCAAATGTGACCAAAAAACCAGCAAATGCAGGCCCAAACTGTCACCTGAGTGACCAAGGTACAAAACAAGTACCAATCAGCAATAAATGATCACGCAGAAGCACAGATTTCAGATCTGTAATTAAATTTTCAGAAGCACCAAACCATGTGCTATAGCATTATCCAACTGATTATAGCTGTTCCAAGGGCATGTGTATCACATTACATTAGGAATCCCAAAATTTCAGCTGCAATTTCTGTTGCACATGTACCCATGGGCATAAAATTTGACACGAACAGTCGAAAGCCCCAAAATTTTGTGCTCAAAGGATCAAACACACATATGCATTTTCTCTGTCATGCATAGAACAGTCCAATTTTTCCAAAATAGAGTAATTTCAGCAAAACCCCTAAATTTTAATAAGTGTTGATGTCCAAATTGTGTGGAATTCAACCTGCATGTACATAAAATGACCAAATGCTGCACAAATTTTGCCCAAACTGCAAAATCCCCAAATTGCATGGGGTCCAATGTGCATTGATGTCAAGAAATTGGGTAATTTTCAGCCCAATTTGCACATGTACATGAAAAGCCCCAAATGTCGGGGACAAAATGTCACGAATTCCTGCAATTTCTGAGATAAATTTTCTTGTCTTGCATCACAATCCTCAAATTTGGGAAAAGCCCCAAATTTTATGGCCAAGATTGCACAGATTTGAGTGAAGTTGACTCATCCAAGAAAAATCTTACTTGCATTTGAGAAGCCCAAATTTTTTTTTTCCTAAGGTTTGCGCATTCAATGTCCGCAAGTTGACTCATCTAAGAAAAATCTCACTTGCATTTGAGAAGCCCAAAATTTTTTTTTTCCTGAGGTTTGCGCATTCAATGTCCGCAATTTCTGGTTCAAGAACACTGCAGTGTGTGTCGAGCACAAATTTGGGAAAACCCCCAAATTTTAGGAGAGAAATTTGCACAGATTCGGGCTCTGTGCTTGCTCACGTAAACACTCGGAAGAAGGGAAGTAAATCTTATTGAAATTTTTTGATTTCAATTTAAAGAAAAAACAGGCTGCGTAACATCCGTCACTTGTGCAACCCTCCCCCGTTGCCCATTACATGCGAGTCAATCGTGGAGCGCCCCCCGTCATGCAGCCCCCTGACCTTTTGCAGGTTGACAGTCGTGTAGTCGCCTGTCAGCAAAGCCCGCTGGTGTAGTGGTCCACGTTGGATCCTCGACCAGTCGCTTGGGCCATTACGCCTGCACCCGACTGTCCCGTCAGTCCGGACTGGTCGTCACCACGCTGGTCAACTCGTTTCGTCAGTTGCTGTCGCCCATTCACGACTTGTTGCACCTCGTTCAACAGTTTGTTGACTTGGACTTTGTTAGTCCTGTCGCCCACGATGCCTGTAGCCCAACCTGCAACCGTGACTCTGTCGTTGACTCTTGCAAGATTGATGGAGTGTTGAGCACCTGGGCTCTGATATCAGTTTGTAGTGATGGGTTTGTCACGGAGATCGAGGTAGACAGTCGTTACACGTAGTGAGTGACAGAGAGAGTGAGAGAGAGCAGAGTAGAGAGTGAGCACGTTTTCAGGTACAATGACGAGTGTGTACCTTTAGGTTTTTAGATAGATATATATGTGTAAGTACAAGTGGTAAGGGAGTTTCATACCCTAGTACATTTAAAAGGCACGAGGCCTTTATTCCCAACAATTAGGTCATATTCTTCTTGAACAAGTTGTCCGACAAATACTTCCATTTTATCCAGCACATTATGACACTACTAGATTGCCGACCTTCTATAGGTTGGAGTGTTAGTTCTTGTGTTACTAGGGGGTGCATGATCAAGTCCATGTTGTGCCAACAACTACAAGATATGTGGCACGTGGATAGCCTCAGTAGCCTATCTCCTTCACTACTCTTAAAGGATTCATTGATTTGTTTGCTAGTAACTCACCTATTGCACTTTAAGTATCCATTTCTAGGATATCCATTGCACCTTCTAGGACTTCTTTTCCACCTCACCGTATGCGATCATGGCCACACACTGAGCCTTTCTCTTTTTAGACTTCCGCTGCATACTTACATACTCATTGCATTTTACTTAGCTTAGCTTTGTTTTATTTTACTTTCAATTTTGTTTTTTAAAGCATCTTACTACTCACATTTGTGCTTGCAAATTGATATCTTTTGTAGGGTTTTGTATTTTAGTGTAGGGCTAACATGTAGGCTTACATTAGTCCTTTTTGAGCTGGAGATAGGAGATGTGTGCCGTTTCTTTCATGGTTTCATCTACTTGGAGTTTTCCCCTTCTACTAGCATGGAGGATTTTCCTCCCGTAGCCGATCATGCAACATCTCTCTTTGATGCTATCATGGCGGTGGCTTCTATCCTTGCTTTTCCAATAGGGATGCTTCGTTATATTTATCCACATGGTTCTTGGCACCACACGAAGACCGATATCCTAAGGCTCCTCTTCCTTCTTCGGCATCAACATCTAGGTTGAGAGGGGGTTCCTATCCTTCTTGGTATTCTACAAGTTTCGGCACTTGTCTTCGATATTGGCCTCTCCCTCGTTGTACTTTCCCCTATGCATTGCATGATTTTATCATCTTTGTATTGGGGCACTTGGGCAAGTGAACATTTTTCCTACGAGGGACAATGTCTAAGTAGCATCTGTTGCTTGTGCATTCTTCAATATGTAGCATACTATGCATCCCATTGTGCAGAGCACCACGGGATGGATTCTAAGCTATTTCCATTGGCAGATTACACCACCATTCTTCTTACATGATACTTCATCACCTTTCCTCATCATCAATATCCTCAAGTGGTTGGATAAGCTTGTACTTTTTGTGATGTGTTGGGTGTACTATTCCTACTCTCCGCTACCCCTCAAATTCACTTTCGAAAAAAAAAAAAGGTTTAATGTGGCTCCATCTATCTTTGTAGGGCTTGGTATACTACTGGGCAACTGACGAGCACCCTTTGTCCGATGCCCTTTCCTCTCTGGGGCAACTACTTGGACTCCCTTGGTAAGATAATCATCGCCTGTGTAGTGTTGGTAGGCCACTGAGTAGCCGACGTACACCCTTGGTCCGATGCCCTAGCTGATTTGGGATGGGATGTCTTGGGGTAAGCATTGTAGGCGAAGGCTTAGTTTTGGGCTTGAGAGGGACTGTTGAGCTAAAACACACATTACAGTTGATTAGAATTGTAGGGCTTGGTATGCCATCGGGCAGCCGACAAGCACCCTTTGTCTGATGCCCTGTCCTCTCTGGGGCAACTACTTGGACCCCCTTGGTAAGATAGCCATCGCCTTTGTAGTGTTGATAGGCCATTGAGTAGCCGACATGTACCCTTGGTCCGATGCCTTGGTTGGTTTGGGGTGGGACGCTTTGGGGTAAACATTGTAGGCCTTCTCTTTTAGGCTTATTTCTGGGCTTGAGATGGACTGTTGAGCTAAAACTAGCATTAGCATTTTTAAACAGCCTCAAAACACGCTTAATTAATGAAAAATGCAAATTTGGTGCGTGGTTTGAGAGAGTTTTAGTGGTTCCCCAAAACCCTAATTTTTGGGGGTACCCTTCAACATCTATAAATAGACAAGTTGCCCACCATTTAGCCTAATCCTTTTGTGCAGATTTTTCACTCTACCGGGCAGATTTCAACCATCAACCACCTACCATCTGCTGTTCATCCATCGTTGATTGCAGCCCATCATTATCCAACCCTAGGTTGCTTGTTTTCAGCCATCGTCTTGTTGTTTAGAGGTCTCCATCTACTGCATCATCATAGCACTTGATTAGCTTGCGTTTTTAGCATCTGGTGCCAGGCGAGAGGCTATTGCCATCCCCTCTACCACGTGACTGCTGCAGTACCTGCGTTTTTGGTGTCAAGCAAGCCGCCTATATTAGCAAACACCTCTCTTGTTGTCGCTTGACTAATCTGTGCCTCGGCACTCTCTCATCTTTGATTGGTGGTTATTGCTCTTGGGATCCGTCTCTGGTGGATGTCACTCTCTAACACTTCATTGCTTTGCCCTTGGGCATTCTATACACTCTTACATTCATTTACAGCATTCATTCACACTTCAGAGTTTCTTGTCTCTGTGTTTGTCTTTGTGTTTGAGTTTTGAGTTTTTGCGTTTTGCATTTTGCGTTTAGGGCTTGAGTTTTGCTTGTCCCTATCGGAGTCTTTGAGTTTTAGTCTTAGTCTTACATGCTGTGTTTCCTCAACGCAAACCCTAGCATATCTTCACAGCAGGTTGATGTGCTAGGGAAGCCACATGGTTGATGATGCTAGGGTGAGTAGTATGATCACATGGACTGTCAGCAAAACATGGCAATGCAGGCCACAACAGTTGTGGGTAGAAGATCATTGCCTTTGCTCAAGTCTATAATTGAAGAAAGAAGCAAATTGTATCTTTTGTTATGTATAGTTTGTGGTTGGCATTTTTCCCTAGGTGGCAATTAATGTTTTAAAAGTCAAAGTATTCGACATAAATGGTAGAAAAAAATGTGTTGGTTGCATGACTATGAAAGGACTATTACAAGTCACTAGGGTGGACTGCAGAATGCATCATGGTGGATTGTTTTTCAATGACGTGATCTTCTTCCTTCTCCTTGTTCGTGCCTACTATGATGAGCAATGAAGAAATGACTTGTGGGCGAATTGGAATGTTTGTGAGATTGGGTGATATTGGAGTGTTTATGGCTGATCATGGTTTAAGATCAATTGACCATGAAGGAGATGGGGGTTGAAGATCTGTCCTAGATAGGACGGAGAGGCTTTGGGAGCCATGCATGTACAAATATCTATTAACTTCTATATATAAATATTATCGGATTGTGCCTGCCTATGAGTTTTCTCATCTTTTTTGTGAGTTCTACAGATTAGGACATTCTGCCTTACATTTGGTATCGGAGAGGACTCTTGACAACTGAGGAGTGATTGGACGTAAGAGGATTCAAAAATTTTTGCTGCTTGTCTACAAAAGGTTACATGGATTTTCCTTTTCCAATGATGGAGGTTTTACCAAAAGAGATTGTGTCACTCTTAGAGGCAACAGGTAGGAAGCCACAGACAATGCACTAAAAGCAACGGTGCTAGGACACAGACTCACTCTTCTCCGAAGCCATATGAATTCTTAAAATTGATGGTCTCCCAGATTCAAGGGGAGGTGGCTGATTTTGGATGGACGGCACCCCTCGAGCAATTTGGGGTTCTAGAAACGGTGGACAAAGTTAGCATAGTATACATGTGTCTGCGTTAGCTTGAACGCATTGAGTGTTGAGAAGGCCACCACCATGGTTCAGGGAGATTTCCCTCGTAGCATGCATGAAGGAACAAAGCGGGAGTTCTCATTGACTCCTTCAAATGCTTCAGCCTCTTTTATTCTCTCATTGACTCCTTCAAATGCTTCAGCCTCTTTTATTCATACAGCCTATTCCTTTTGTCACAATCACACAGGTGTCTCTCAATCAGTGCCTACCATGGGAGTAGCACCCTACAGGTTGAGTGGGTCTCCAGATGTCTCTTTGAGAAGGAGCAAGTGGTGATGACCAAGAAAATCATCAGTCTGAAGTTCAACAGCAATCGGGATGGGAAGCTTGTCTATAATTGGGGCATGAAGATTGATAGTGCCCTTGGCTCCATATGGCAGACAGAGGGCCTTGAGATATTTCATGCTCATAAAAGTCTAACTGATGATGTGGTTCTTTGGCTTGTCTTCTTTGTCTCACTTGGTCCCATTACAGCCTACTGTAATCTTTCTCAGCTTCTGCTTTGCAATGAATGTTCAGGGATGGGCCTATGCTCTAATACCATTAAAGAAAATGGAATGCAGAAACAGAGTCAATTAATGTACAACAATGAGGGAGAAATGAATATGTAAAAATGAAGTGTGTCTAACTATACAATTAATAGTTCAAGTTCCAACTAACTGAAGTGTGTGATAGAACTGGGCGATATAAATATTTAATGACGGAGCCACTCATGCATCAAAATGTGCCCAAAACAATGTAGAATAGCTGGGATCTTGGAAACAAAAATGGGTGTCTTCAATGGAGCTGGAAACTATCCCAACAGCACTCTATGGGTATTGCTGAATTTTGCTTTGCTGAATCTGGCTATCATGGCTGCTGGAGGGATTAGAAATGATGAGGTCGTCTATAGCTTTTATAACATGCCCATGAATTAGCTGAACTGATTACCTCCTTACTAGTCTAACTACACTGTTGATGACATCCACCAGGAGCAGTGTATATATATAACAACTTTTGTGGTGCCATCTCTCATGAAGTCTAATGAAATGTGGTCATGTTTATGGACTGGCAGTATAGGATAACTTGTGTCTTTTGGTTTGTAGGATGTGAAAGACTTGGTAAATGACAAATGTTGTCCAATTCACCAAAAGCCCTGTGAGCTTCGAAAGGAAGATAACTATTTTTTTGCTCTCAGACATTACGAGAAGAATCTTGAAGATCTACTATCTTCAAAGTCTCATTTTGTGCAGCCCATTTTCCGCATGAATGAGGTTGGTATTTGACAACTTATACAAGTTATATTTAATTGGCCTTCAGACTCTTTTTTACAGCCTATTTTTATATGAGTGAGGTGTATGAAAGGAGTTAGCGTCTAGATTTTGGTAATTACTTTTTGGGATAGGGGTAATTGCTTTTTGGGCGAATGGAGATTAAGAGAAATACAAGACAAAAGTTGTAAAGTCCGCTCAGTTTGAAGATTATTTTGATTTAATTGACAGGGAACTTATGTCTGCTGAGGCTTCTTTGTGCAGGTGATAGGTTGGGTCAAAGAAGGTTTAAGAGATTTTTCAGTTTCTCGTGCAGCAGTTGACTGGGGCATTCCTGTGCCCACAGACCACAAACAAACCATCTATGTTTGGTTTGATGCTCTTTTAGGGTAAGGCTTTACCCATGTATGTGATGTTTCTTTTGGGGTTTTACTTCCTTTTCTAGTTTACCTTAACACACCTTGTAGGGATTTTGCTTGTTAGACTTGTTACTTCAAAAGTTTGCTGATGGTGTATTAAAAAGGGTATCAAAATATTGGGTCATGAAGTAAAATCCATAGTGAGATGGTACATTGGTATGTGTGTGTGGACAAGAGATCCTAGATTTATAGTGTACAAATCCTAGGTGTATCTAGTGGCTGTTGATCAGCATACAAAAGCCATATGTACAGCTAAAGAAAGCAGCCAAACAAACAACACGGCTACTATCAGAAATGAAATTTGTTGGAGTTCCATCCTTAACATGAGAATAATCATATATTATTATGCACAAATAGCGACATAAATCGTGTGAATAATCTCAAGCCCTAAAGCAGCCACATCCCAAATAACACCACCTTGAAATATCAGAGAAACCATCTTTCACAATGATAATGCTCTAATGCAGTCAATACTACCATCAATTTATAAAAACGAAAGGCATTTCATGTTAGATGTGCCAAAGTACAATGCAACTCAAGAAATGAAACGTCCAAGAATGTGATACTCCATGTGAGACTAGATTGCCTACTCAAGGACTTGGAAGCAATGGCCCGCTTTGGGATCTTTATGTAGATTACCCCTCCTAGACTGGAGTGCCCTCCTTTTGCAGCTTACATGTCTCGTTGTGAGAGAGAAATGTCCTCCTTTGAATCTTTAGTCGCTTGTCCTTATTATAGTGACGTAAACTTGTAATATCATAGTCTGGTGAAAATGAGATGTGTGAATAGCCCCTTTGAAACTAGAAGCTTAAATAACTTTCTCTGCATCATGTAATTCTGTATTCATATTTCAAGCAATACATTCTCCAATTCATCCAAAACATCAAACAAATATCAGTTCAATGTAAAAGAGATATGTTGATATGTGACCAATGTGGAGAGTATCTACCCTACTAAAATATAAACTCAAGAAATACCATCAACTAAGGATCATGAAGCAAGCTGGGCTTTGCCCATATAACATCAATCTTAAGGGACAATATACATCCAAACATAGCCTTATCCATACATGCATCTGCAAGCCCCAAAGAGAGAATGTTGGTACTAAATTGTGACTGATTAGGTCATGAACTAGACAGACATATTTAAGTACCATGTTGTGCATGCGAATGTGCATCTCATTTTGTTTGTCAAAGGAAGTAGATGTTTGTGCTTCATGCAACCATCGCGTGTTAAGCCACCAAAATTTGCCACTAATTAAGCGTATTTTATTGGCCCTTGAAATCATTCCAAAGAAGAATCAAGTCATTAAATGTGAGAATCTAGAACTTTGGTAGGACAATCGACTTAGGAAATTCTTTAAAAGAATCATCATTCGCTACCACTTTCATCTCTTGTTCTCCACCTTTAGTGTCATCCACATGACCTTAGCTGTGGGAGATGGTTATTGTACTAGTAGTCCCCCAAATGATGGCAATGGCATTTTCATTTCCAAGTGATGGCAATGACAGTAGGCAACAATACCTCCCGGTAAAGATGACGATGGGATGAGAGAAAGCTGGATTGGCAAAGTGGGAAAGTTGAGACAAGTGATAGGTAGGATGGTTGCACCTTAGAATTAATTTACATTGAAAGTTTCGACCAATATGCAGCTCACTTAGGGCACTTAAGTTGCTACGCAAGCACTAAGCTAAACCTTTATCTAGTGGGAAGCTCACTTATGATATATGATCAAGTCATGAATTAGGCCTTAATAAAAAATGAGATTTGATTAAGAAGCAACTGATTGCTCATTTGGAAAGCTTATGTCAGCCATTTGGGGATTCTTTTCTCTCATTTGGAGTAGCCCAAGTTTAGACTTAGCCATTCTTATCTTCTTTGGTACATTTTCCATGTTGTTTGGGCCTTCTATGAAGCATTTGGGGCATCCACAACTTCTCTTTGTAAGATGTAGCTGATTTTGCCTCTGTTTGGACAGCTTGACACCAAAATGTAGCATATTCCTATGTATTCGTAGGTTTCTTTGAAGAGTTATGGAGTATCACTAATTTGATGCTTTTGATGACTTAGATAAGGAGACCATTCAAGCTTTCTCCGATAGGCGGTCCCATTAGTGAGATCGTTGTAAGGATCAATGTTTAGAGCCATGTTTTCTCTGTGATGGATTGGGAAGATCAAAGCACCCTTTTCCTTGTGTTTTTCTACATGTTTTCAAGGGGCTCATATTATAGGTCCTTGCATAGTTGTGATGATGCCTTTGTGAAATGCTAGGGGTTACTCTGAGGAAACTCAATATGTACGACCAAGATTGAAACAAAAAGACTTAGATAGGGGTAAACCCTATACGCAAAATGCAAAACGCAAAAACTTAAAACTCAAAAGCACAGAGACAAATATAGAGAGAAGAAACCACCTTGAAGTGAATGAATGCTGTAAATGAATATAAGAGTATATTGAATGCCCAAGAACAGAGCAATGCAATGTCAGAGAGTGATGTCCATTGGAGTTAGATCCTAAGTGCTGTAACCACTAGTCGGAGTGTAGGAAATACCAAACGCTAATCACTAGAGTGTCAGGGAATCAAGATGACAACATGAGAGGTGTTTGCTGATGTAGACGGCATGTTGGAGAACAAAAACGTAGGTACTACAGCAATCCCCTGGTGGGAGAGATTGTAGCAACGTGTTGCTTGACACAAGATGTTGAAAATGCAGGCTGATCAAATGCTATGATGACACAACAGATGGAGATCGATAGTGATGGGCTACAGTCGATGATAGTCGAACAACAGATGGTAGGTGGCTGATGGTTGAAATTTGCACAGTAGAATGAGAAACTTGCACCAAAGGATGAGGGTGAATCGTGGACAGCTTGTCTATTTATAGATGTTGAAGAGTGCTCTAGAAATTAGGGTTTTAAGGGACCGTTGAAACTCTCTCAAACTGTATATCAAATTTGCATTTTTCATTAATTAAGTGTGTTTTGGGGTTGTTTAAAATATTAATTTGCTGTAAAGTGTGTTTTAGCTTAAACATCCCCTCTCAAGTCCAAAACTGAGCTTAAGAGGGAAGGAAAGGTCAGTAATGTTTACGCCAAGGCGTCTCATCCCAAAGTAGCTAGGGCATTAGACAAAGGGTGCATGTTGGTTGTCCAGTGGTCTACTGAGACAATAGAGGCAATGGTTATCTTACCAAGGAAGTTTAAGTAGTCACCCCAAGAGGACAGTGCATCGGACAAAGGGTGCTCATTGGTTGCCGAGTGGCCTACTAGGCCCTACAAAGGCAGATGGAATCACATTAAACATTTTTTTTGGTGTTGGAAAGTTAGTTTGAGAGGTTATGGCTAATTAAGTAATAGTGACCCAGAAGGTGGGAGTAGGGATTGTATACCCAACACATCACAAAATAGTACAAGCTTATCCATCCACTCAAGAATGTTGATAATGAGGGAAAAGGTGATGAAGTAGCATATGAAGAAGGATGTTGGTGTAATTCGCCAGTGAAAACAACTTACTAGTAGTGCTTTGCACAATGGGATGCATAGTATGCTACGTGTAGCAAGTGTCACTTGGACAATGTCCCTCGTGGGAAAATTGTTCACTTGCCCAAGCACCCTAGTATAAAGATGATGAAATCATGTAATGCATAGGGGAAGATACAACAAGGGGGGGGGGAGAGGGGAGGCTAATGCCGTAGACAGGTATTGAAACTTGTAGAATATTTAAAAAGGTAGGAATCCTCTCTCAACTTGGATGTTGATGCCGAAGAAGAAAGAGAAGCTTGAGTATGTTGGTCTTCATGTGGTACTAAGAACCATGTGGATAGAGATAATAAAGCAGTCCTATTGGAAGAGCAAGAACAGAAGTCACTGCCATCATAGCATTAAGAGAGACGTTGCACGATTCGCTGTGGGAGGGGAAGTCTCTAGGTTGGTAGAATAGTAAAACTCCAAGAAGATAGAACCATGAAAGGAACGACACACATTTGCTCTCTCTGGTTGAGGAAGGACTAGTGCGAGCCTGTATGTTAGCCCTATCCTAAAATACAAAACCCTACAAAAGAGAGAATAAAATCTGCAAGCATAGAGGTAAGTAGTGAGATGCTCCAAAAAACAAAAGTGAAAATAAATGAAAGCAAGCTAAATGCAATGCATTGAGTATGTGAGTATACAATGGAAGTCTAAAAAAAGAAAAAGGCTAAGTGTGTGGTCACCATCACGTACAATTAAGTAGGGAAAGGATCCTAGAAGATGCAATGGATGCCCTAAGAATGGATATGTAAAGTGCAATAGGTGAGTCATTAGTAGATCAATTAGCCAATCCTTTAGTAGTGAAGGAGATAGACTGCTGAGACTATTCGCATGCCACATATCCACTGGGGTAGACGGAATAGATGGCAGCAACGGGAGGCATAGCACCACTCGATTGGCCAACCAGAGTGGAGTTAGTTGTAGTAGTCTGCCGTGTTTTTCTAGATAGAAGTCCTTGGGCCTTGGTATGACACTCACTCGTCCACATGGCCCGACCTGTGGTAGTTTGTGCAAAATCTATTTTTCTTAGGAATTTGTTGTCGAAGGGGTCGTGTTTCTTTGGTTCTATTGAAGAAAGGGAGTTACCCTTGTTTCGGCTTGCCTTTGCATCTTGTGAGTTCTTGCCATTGGTGGTTTTCCCTCTCGAAGAAGAGACAACCAACCCTCAGCCCTCTGAATGGATATGTGTGAAGTACTTTTTGTGGACTTGATTGTGTAGCCTCACATAATGCAATAACTGACACTCAAACTTGTAGAAGGTCGGCATTCTAGGCATTGAGATACTGTGCTGGATAAAATGAAAGTATTTGTCGGGTAACTTGTTCAAGAAGGACGTGATGTGATCATCATTTTACTTTGGGGAGCCAATAGTGACAAACTTGGCTAGTAAACGCCGATACTCGGGCAGCTTGACTTTCAAATCATCCCCTTCCTTAATGGAAAACTCTTGAAGCTCAAAATCAAGACTGATATGTCGAGTGCGATCTTGAGCCGCATGGCGGTCAATGAGATGACTCCAACACTCAGATACGAGGGGAAAATGCTATAATTGAGAGTGCGATTCAAGAAGCAATACCTGAATTAACTCAACATTGGTTGTGGCATTGCAGGCTCTCCATTAACGCATGTGATCAGGGTGAGCTAATTGAGGGTCTATCGGTACCAACGACGAGGTTCCAAAGTCCTTGAGATTCAAGTACTTGCTGTATGAAGTTTGACTAAGTGGTGAAATTCGACTTGTTAAAATGAGTCTTATCAACGAAGGCATTCTTGTTCGTGGCAATAGGAGTGGTAGTGCTAGGAGATTGAGGTGTGTAATGGAGGTAGGGTGGATAGGGAGATCGAATGGAGTACACTTGGGAAGTAACTCGAGAGTGTCCACCATGCATACGAGAAGTGTGCATAACGGATCTAAATTTGGACAAGGATGGATTTGGTATAGGCGCACTAACCGCCTATGGAGCCCATGGTGGAGGGATAGGGACATGGGAAGTAGAGGATGGAAGTCCCTATGTAGGAGTGACACAAGGGATGTGGGACAATAGTCCTTATCAGAGGATTGATATCATTACGTTTGAAAGGTCGTGTGGGGGGTTTGTGAGTGTCTGGGGGTAGCGAGGGGATGCCCATCACAATGGTCCCAGAGTGGAAGGATGTGGTAAAGGTCGTGTGGGGGGTTGGTGAGTGTCTGGGGGTAGCGAGAGGATGCCCATCACAATGGTCCCAGAGTGGAAGGATGTGGTAAAGCTGGGGGGGTTATGCAGAAGGTATAGTGTTAAAAGGTGGCATTCCCCCTAACGATACACTAAGAGATGGAATGAATGGAGGGTAGATAGATGGTGGGATGAAAAAAGAGAAGCTGTTAGGAGCAGAGATGGAAGATCCAATCCCTAGTGTGTTATGAGTGGAAGTGGAGTGTAATCCAAGATTTTGGAATGAAGAGGTGAGTAGATTAGAATGTGGAGAAGGTAGTGGTGGGATAGGAGGGAGTTGAGAAGTGTGGTTTACTTGCTTAAATGAAATAGATGGTAGAGATATACTTGATAAAGGATATTTGCTTCAAGAGCCTCCTCTATTAAAGTTAATATATTGAAAATCATTTGGATCTTGTACAACAAAAGAAGAAAAAATAGAGAGTTTGGCTTGTACGACTCAAAAGGGTTATATGAATTTGACACAAGGCCTGGTGGAGATAAAGGAGATGGATGGCCAGTTTTGCCGAATGTCATAATCCCTCCAAGGTCAGAGAGATGGCCAGTCTCGCTAATTGGTCTAGATAGAGTAGCACTCATTGTACTCGTCAAACTCTTCATCTATAAGATGACCAAAACAAGAAGAAGAAGGTGGTAAAGGTGAAGGCATATCTACCTCCTTCTTGAGACCACAATGCCTTCTCAGAGCCTCCAATGATGGAGAAGCTTGATAGGGTGTCATAGTATCCAAAGAAGAAGGTGCTTGAGACATTATGAGTGAAAATGAAGTCGCATGTGAGTCTCGCACAAAGACTAGTCTCCACAATCACTGCAGGATACTCTTTAGAAGTGCAATAGCTTTGATATCATGTGAAGATATGCCAGGGTTACACTGAGAAAACAAATGTACAATCAAGATTGAAACACAAAGACTTAGATAGAGACAAGCAAAACTCAAACCCTAAATGCAAAATGCAAAAACTCAAAACTCCAACATAGAGATAAACATAGAGAGAAGAAACTTTGAAGTGAATGAGTACTGTAAATGAGTGTAAGAGTATAGAGAATGCCTAAGGGCAGAGCAATGCATTGTCAGAGAGTGACGTCCATCGGAGACGGATCCCAATGCTGTAACCACCAGTTGAAGTGTGGAAAATACCAAACGCTAATCACTACAGTGTTAGGGAATTGAGGCGACAAGAGAAGAGGTGTTTGCTAATATAGACAGCCTGTTGGATAGCAAAAACGTAGGCACTACGTCAGTCACCAGGTGGGAGAGATGACAACTTGTCGCTTGGCACTAGATGCTTAAAACGCAGGCTGGTTAGGTGCTATGATGAGACAACAGATGGAGACCTCCAAACAGCAAAGTGATGGTTAAAAACAGGCTGCCTAGGGTGTGTGATGGCTGGACAGTAGATGGTAGGTGGGCGATGGTTGAAATCTGCATGGTAGAGTGAGAAACGTGTACCAAAGGATGAGGGTGAATGGTGGGCAGCTTGTCTATTTATAGATGTTGAAGGGTGCCCAAAAAATTAGGGTGTTGGGAAACCATTGAAACTCTTTCAAACCTTGTACCAAATTTGCGTTTTTTATTAATTGTGTTTTGGGGCCGTTTAAAAATGCTAATTGGTTGTGAAGCATGTCTTAGCTCAACAACCTTCTATTCAAGTGCCCTTTGGTCTTGCAAAGTGGAGTGTATCCTTGACATCTTAAACTTATGGGACTTTGTAACTAACCCAATCCCTCATCTAATGGAGGATGGTTGCACTAGTTCTACATTGGACCATGCATCCTTTTGAGATCGGCCTAATTCTAGAGCATGATCTTTTCTCTTTATGACTTTGCAAGATTCTGTTGTTGTGCATGTGTGTAGACTTTGGACCAGAGTGGAGGTGAAAACGAAGTTCTCTTCTCTCTATCATCAAAAGTCCTTTGCCTACCATATCAATATAGAGAAGGAACTTTGGATGCTCTTAGTTGATGATTCCCCTTCTATGTAGGATCACATCAATAAGATGGAGGACATGTAGGATGAGCTTGTATCCCTTGGTAGGACAATTGCATCGGAGGACATGGCAATGGTTCTCATTACTCCATTGCCATCTCCCAAGTATGATGTCTTTTGTATCAACTTGCTTACCTATGAGGTCTTAGAAACTCTTCTATAGGATGAGCTAGGTCTACTTGTTTTGGAGTACAAAGAGCAACTCAAAGAGGTTGGTGACAGTGGATTATTCGACCTTTCTAAGGCTCTTTCAAGAGGGGTCAACAAGAAGGACAAGAACAAGAAGAAGAAACATGCTAAATGTTCAGAAGCTTTCTTGGGCCTTGATACAAATTCAAAGAAGCTTAAATGTCCATACTATGGGAAGGGTACTCATCTTGTGGAGAAGTGTTGGAAGAAATAACCTCACCTTTGTTTGGGAGTGGAGGATGGAGATTAAAACATTGGAATCTTTCTCTATTTCTTCACAAGCTGTTACACACGAGTCCTTGTTCGTTCAGATCCATAAAATGGAGCCCTCTTCATTAGAGGTCTTAGCTTATTGACAGCAATACTTTGAATCATACAACTACTCCAGGAGATTTGTTGCAAGATCTTCATCCATCAAAGGGTATAGTCATTGTTGTTGACATTTTTTTGGTGCCTATTAATGGTGGTGGCACTTTGCCGCTATTGCTTAACCGTCTATCGAGCTACGTTTTGGAAGTCCTACATGTTTTGGACTCGGGCTTCCCACTTCTCTTAATTCATGTCCTTACTAGACATGGTACTTGGGTTGTTTTCATTGAGCAATCCATCTTTATTGAGGATTTCTCTTTAGGAGCCACTTTAGCGATAGGTTGACAGGAGAGTGGGGTTTACAAGCTCCATTCCCCTTTCATTGTACAGGGTCCTTCGAGGCAATTGTTCCTTATTATCCATCACCTATCATGCAGGTTCCATTCCACCCCCCCCCACCATCTCTTCTAGCGGTTCCCTTGTACATCCTATAAAGAAATGCTTGTCTACAGAAAATAGACACAAATTGTATGACAAATGTTCATATTGGTAAGGAAACATAGTTAGGGTTAGGTTTAACACAAAGATCATGAACACAGAAGATAATGAAATTGAATAATAAATGAATAAGTATAATGCTAAATGCACTAAACACACTATGCAAGGTAAAATTTGTCAGCAGTCATGTGTGTCTTGTGTGGTCATCTCTTGCGTGTGAGCCTCAATTTGAGTCAAAACGAGAACATTAGGAGCTTTGACATTGTATTTGTCTATCATTTAATGTGTTTTAGACACTTTAGATGGAGGGCACATTAGTGCATTTCTTTTTGGGAACTTTTGGCCATTTTTAGGGTTTTCACCCTATTGAGGGTGTTACCACTTTTGCCTATATATAGGTGGCTTGCCTTCCCACTTTCATTTATCTATCATTGATCCTTCATGATCAGCCAGCCATCCTTATTCGCATTGTGGCCTTGTACCTTCAGCCATTTGTAGTCACATTGTTCCTTCTCTCTCCTTCATTCTCTCTTTGTCTTCTTCTCTCCATGTTCCCTTTCCTCTTTTTGCTGCGCACTCTCACATGGCATTAGAGCCATGTGTGGGTGTGAGAAAAATAGGACCAGCAATGGAGGAGAGAGAAACGAGACACTGATAGTGAGCCGGGTGCAACAAGAGTGTAGAGTGTACTTGCTGAACTGAACTGAAAGAGTGAAAGTACAACCTAGTTTAGGTCGTGAGTTGACCTAACGAGCCTTCCACTGACTAACTAGAGTTAGGCTAACTTACTCTAGTTTCTAGTGTCACTAACTAAATGTTTAAAGACACTAGGTACACATATTATGTTGACACTTGTATAAGTGTCCACATCACACGAAATACATTGGGCACTACCGAGAATTACCGAATTCTAATACTCCCTTGTAGTGCCAATGTCATGAAGTACAAGGATGATCAATCACCAAAGGGTAATAAGTTTAAGGACTTTCGAAAAGTCTCAAACTTCTCATGTGGTTTACAGAATATTGTCAATCACATAAATTATGGTGGGCTGCATGCATCTTTGGCAGAGAGAATATGGTGTGATTGCAAGATGCCAATGATCACATAATTATAGATCCTCAATCTATTATTCAGATGTACAAACAATAATATATGGATCTTCTTAGTTCACAGCAGCTTGTGAAACCAGCCTTCCTTCTTGGCAAGGGTGGTGATCAACAAGAATAAAAAAACACAAATCTGAAAATACACACTTGACCACTTAATCTTGGACAGTTGACACTTGATTGGCACCAACATCTAGTGCCTCTTGAGGCATTTCATCATCTTGTATTGCTCTAAGGTGGAAGTACATTGAGATATAAACTGATATCCTTCAATCCTAAATACATTGACTATCATAAAATGACCAGCACTGCTTGGGAACAATTTTCCCCTTGATAGTACAACAATGTGGGCCTAGACTAGGTCAAAATCTCATTCATGTGGGCCACAATATTTGGTGAATGGACCCTTGGTTCAGCTACAAATCGCTTTGCCTTGAGCTGTAACACAAGGGTTGGGTCTTCAGTAATTGGACATAAATCCCAAGGTGGCTGTGGAAATCCTTATTTCTACTGTAAATTAGGGTTTCAAGTGCAATTTCTGCAATTGCTCTTCACCCCAAGCTGGAATTGGCTAAGAACTGCCGAGGGCTGATTTGTAGAAAAGAGATAAAATCAGCTGAAAAGAGTATCTTTCGATTGGTAGCTCAAAGGCAACTCTAATGGTGGGAAAAAGTTCAAAAGGGGGGTAAAACCCCATCGTGATTGGCAAGCTTTCCTCCTCTATTGCCGCCTCTCACATTGAGGCTAAGAAGGAAACGTGCTATCTGCGCCCCTATCATGTTGTGTTGCACGATGAGATGTCACCTCTCTCAAAGCTCATTTGATGGCTCTTCCTTTCTCCTTCAGCCTTTGAATGTTGGAATGACCCTCAACCAGCCCCCAAATATCCTCTTGCAGTTTGCTTGGGAATTTTTGACAAGTGGTATCTTTCCAAAAGTAATTTCCAGCTTTAATTAATTAGATTTTAGAATTTAAATTCTAAAAATCAATCAATTAACTATTTGACCCTTCTTAAGAATTGGTCAGTGTCCATTCACATTAATTGCACTAAACCTCATGGGACATGTCTCAACACTAATTGGACTTGGACCTAGCATTAATTTCTTAATTAATTTGTAGTCCCTCTAATGTTGCCACTGGACATTTAATAGCCCAATTGTTGGTTTAGACCCAAACTGACATTAGGCATCCACAAGTACCTGTTAGGCATAACTTTGTACAAGTTACAACTTTTGCCAATGTCACCCATTGATCACCAGGGTTAGTTAGGTTTGTCCCTTAGTTGACTTGGATTTCACATGTGCACCTCAGATGTGTATAACTTAATAATGCCAAAGCTAAGCATTAAAACTACGTGTCCTTATTGTAGCCTCTTTTTGATCAAATTGTTAATGCACGCAGGACAAAAGTCGAGGGTGGGATGGACTCGCAAATGAATTCTTTGAGACTCATGCTGCTCATTTGGCAAAACTGTTGACAATCATGTGCCAATAGGTTTGAGCCATTGGAGTTATGCCTGCATCTTGGAAGGAGGGAATTATTAAGTTGATTCCTAAGGTCCCTTTGCCATCAATGCTGAAACATTGGAGACCAATCTCATTGATGGGCACCATGCATAAGCTTTTCTCCGAGTTTCTGGCTAATTGCCTCCATAAGTATCTCGTGGATATTGTACACCCTCATCAATATGGTTTTATTAAGGGAAGAAATATTTTGCATAATAATTTGAATGTTTGGAATGGCATCGATTGTGTGCAACATTCTCACTTGGAGATTGTACTTATACAACTGGATTTGGAAAAGGCTTTTGATTACTTGGAATGGTCATTCTTGGTAGAGCTCATGCAAACTATGGGCTTTGGGCCTCGCATGTCTCGTTTGATTTACACTATTAGCTGCGATGCTTCTCGACTTGTGCTGAATGGTGGCATCATTGAAATTTTTTTTCTTGTACATTTGGTTAGACAGAGGCTATCCTCTCAGTCCCTTGTTTTGTATCTAGTAGGCACTTTGTTGGGCATGCATTGGCTAATGATACTTTTATGACGTTGAAAGCTGATAGTAATAATAGTCTTAAGGGCATTGGAGATTTGGGACTTGTTTGGTTTTGCTTCTGGGCTGCATATTAACACATCTAAGTCCTCCCTCACCAGCTGCATTGAATTTGACTTGCAGGCTTTGGGATGACAAGGAAAAGTGATTAAAAAGGGCATATTGCTAGACATCTAGCTCACCCTTTGGTTGTGATGTGGCACCAAAGCACTTACTGCAATGGATCTCAGATAAGCTGAATACCAAGTTTCTCCAATGGAAATCTCAAGTGTGGCCCTTCCATGTATGGATCTAGACGTGATGTAGGCTTCTAGTGGTATTGATGTTGAATTCTTAGTTAGCATCTTGGATGAGGGGACGAAAAAGAATTGAGAGATTTTGATGTTGACACTTTGGTTGAGGACTTTCATGAGCCAATGGAAGGGGATGAGGCGGGAAAATGCTGCAAGCTGATTGTTCATGCTCCGGTTTTGGGTGTTTTGGAAATGCCTTAGTAGAGTGATGTGTTCCTTACTCACAGGTAGATGAGTTTAGTATATGCTTGTGACTACTAACAATCTCATGAATGACTATGTACATGCTAATAAAGGTAAAGTGAACTCTTTACGAGATGATCATGTGGTGGCTGTTTTGGGCACATATATAGTGTTACGGTAGATTGTTGCCTTTCATCAGAGGGAAGCCATCTTTTATTTCATGGAAAGGACTCCCTTCATTACTCATATTAGAGCATGGCTACAATCAATGCTTTTGAGTGGAGATGTGTATTAGAATGATGTTAATGGGCAAGTGCAGGCCCCTCGTGTGGAGGAGATTTATGATGGACCAAAAGGGTTCATTAAGATCCTCTTTTGTACTTCAGATGCTGGTGGATGGAGAATGTAGCGTATCCCTTTGTTTTTGGATGGTTAGTTGGTTCATATGGTCTCATGGAAGCCCATGGATGAATTTCAAGATGTTCTTGGGCTGGCATGCCCAATTTGGGTGGAGGTGGTTAATTTGCGTTCACATCTTTGGCACCTCCTTCCTCTAGTTTTGAGATCTCTTGGTCAGGTTTTGGTAGAGGCTCATTTGGCTTATTGCAATAGAAACAAAGCTTGCATGCTCTGGGATACTGGAAAACCTTGGCTCAATAAAATTCAATTTGAGGCACTTGGGCTGCATGTGTTGGTTTTTGAGCTGAAATGGGTCACTTTTGTAGGACAATGTTTTAAATGTGGCCAATTGGGCCATTTCATTTTTGAATGTGATCGTAGTCTTGAGGTTTTACAGTGTTCTCTGGATCCCGAGGTGTATATGTGGGAGCACATTCCCCAGAAAATGTCTCAATAGCAATGTTTTTTTCACCCCTATGTCTTCTTGGATTTCATGGAAATGGTAATGGAAATAAGGATTCACATCAAGTTGGGATTGAGGGTGAGTCGTGTCTTGCTTGTTACAAATAGGCATTGAAGGATGATTCTTGGGTCATTGTCATTAGATGCCATGCTCGATAGGAATCTCATTCGATTCTTGCACATTTAGCTTCTAATGCTATCACTTAGACTTTTCAATGTAGGGGTAAGGGATTTTACTCTAAACCTCAATTGTCATGCGTGCCTATAGTTGGGATAGTTGATCAAGGTGATTCAGATTCTGCTTTGAGATCGGCTACTTGTGGGAGGTTGTTACCGTCTCAGGATGTGTTTTATACTTGACAAATAAGACTTTCCTCCCCATGCATCGATTATTAGTTTGCAAAGAATGGATCTAGTGGATGTGATCTATATTGAAATGGAGAGATTTCAGGTTGCCATAGCTATGGATGCTGAAGGGAAAGCAATGATTTAGTAGTGCGCTGGCCCCCTTTCTTTTTGTTCATTAGGAGACTTGCTTTATGGAAGGCTAAAGGGATTCCATTGGGTGATAGGCAGTAACGATTATACAATGTTTTGTAGTGATCGGGCTCGTTATAAATCTAGAGCTATGTTGGCTGTTAGACCTTTGTTGCAGCCATCCTTGGTTTGTTATAAGAGGTTCGGGGAAGATTTTTGATTGTGGAGATTATGTATAAGGAGGAGGTTTTGTGGTTGGTGGGAGTGTATGATCCTAATACTGTTGGGGAACATCGCTAGGTTTCAAAAGATTTGTAGTGCCTTTCCACGGCCCGTCAAGGCTTTATTATGGGTGATTTTGATGTTTGCATGTTTGTGGATCAGGCGACTTTACCTCACTTGTTTATGTATGGTCCTAAGCATTAGGCATGGGATGCTCTAGCAACCTTGTCATCTAAACAAGACATGTGGTCTTGGTTGCATCCTTCTCAGTCTAGATTTACATACGATCTCTTCAGTATTTGGATACTTGGGTGAGATTGGATAGGACGTACATTTGCCAAAGTGAGTCCTTTCTTTGAACAATGATTGACATGTGGGTGGAGAGGCATCATGTTTTTTCTGATCGTTATTCCTTGGTTTTGGAAATGACTCATTGGCCGGTTCATGCCTTTAAGGCTTTACTTGCTCGCTTGCCCTTGTGTTTTGATCAGTCTTTTTCGTTGCATGATCAGTTTATGGGGCGAATGCAGCAACTAATTGCTTTGTTTAGCATGCAGGTTCTATCTGCGGGCACTGATGCATGGTCCATTTTTTAGGGATAATGCACGTGCTTTGTCCCAACAATATGGTATTCAGCATGCATCTACTTTTTGAGCTGAATTGCAGCATTTGCAATCTTTGTCGGAACATTCGGTATGTATGCAACAGGCGGGGGATACCTCTGATGACTTGATCAAAGTTAAAAAATGAAAAAGGTGGTAAATGGTGGCATCAACTCTACTAGCTTGATGTGAGTGAAAGCAGCATGTATTCAATAATTGACTGTACTCTTTGATTCTCATGTATGATGGCCACCCATGTCCATCTGTTTGCTAGCATATGTGTGTTGTGACATACTAGAATAGTCAGGTTCCAAGGTTTGCACACTTTCCTGATAAGTTCATGGACCAAGGAAGGTCCTTGAGGGTTGCTAATGGTGTAGGGATTAACTCTTGTGGATTTTTATTGGGCAGCCATACTCTTATGACAAACTCTAATAGAGTGACCATTGGGCATGTCTTTATGTCATTATTTTCTTCAGCACTTTTGACTGCGTTTGCTAGCTAAGTACGGATGTAGTT
Organism: Lygodium microphyllum; assembly: GCF_053477565.2. Classification (NCBI taxonomy): domain Eukaryota; kingdom Viridiplantae; phylum Streptophyta; class Polypodiopsida; order Schizaeales; family Lygodiaceae; genus Lygodium; species Lygodium microphyllum. The sequence continues at coordinate 111,246,209 of NC_141154.1, read as the reverse complement.
GTAATGAGATCATGCTAGAGGCAGTCACATAAATTTGAACTTTAATGGCAAAACCAGTCTGAGGTGCCACTGTCCATTCTGTTATCCTCATATTCTCTTTGTTGAACAGTTTCCCCTTATTCCTCTCGTTTTCAACATGTGCTTTCTCCTGTCCTTTAATACAGAAGATAATGTATTTTTCTGCGATTATCAAGATAACCTGTGTCTGACGAGAGTATTGTTGTTATCCTTAGTTGTTTTTTCCCTTAATATATCCAAGGTAATGTTTGGAGGCATATTTTATATATCCAGTTTGTACATTCATATAATTTTATCTATTCAGTCCTTAAACTCATATAATTGTTTTTGGCATCTAGTTACATCTCTGCATTATTGCCTGAGGAGTTGGAACCCACTCTGACAAATGCCATCACTGCTGGTTGGCCCGCCTCTGTTCACATAATCGGAAAGGTATAGTCTTTCTTAGCGGTCATACTTTTGATCATGTGATATTTGTACAAATTTCAAGGCTTACGAGTACAATGCCTTACAGGATATTCTCAGGTTTCATGCTGTTTATTGGCCAGGCATGCTCATGTCAGCAGGCTTACCATTGCCAAGAATGGTTTATGGGCACGGTTTTTTAACAAAGGCAAGTGGTCGATTAAAACTTTGCTATCTATGGTATGCTGATCTTCTAAAGGTTTTCCCACAGTATCTATGATTATTGAGTGTGGATGTGAACGATGTGTCTTGTGTTTTGAAAAGTAATGGTGCTTGCTGTACAGCTGGGGTAGGTTTTAAGCATTCTATTGACACCCCTTGGCTTCCTGAACAGCACAACTGTGCTAGCTGGTTTGCAATTTCCTTTGGCCTGGATTTGATGGTTCAAGGGACTTGCTAGACCAGGGTGGCATGGCATTATAGACCATGAATTAGCACATCTCAGTGGGGGGTGATTTGGGCACCATCGATCCAAACTAGGAGAGTCATGCCAAGCTTGTCCTTAGCAGCCAAACCTGGAGGCTTCCTGCAGAAGGGCCTTGAGGAGTATCGCACTGCCTTGGTGGAGTTTGGAGGTCCTTTTTTGTGCTAGATCTTACCATGGGTCCTCTCACTGTCCCTTGCTCCATTTTCTCTTGCAGCTTCAAGACTGTGGCAGTGTCTCCGCTGGGTGCTGATGTAAGATCCCTAACGTGTTAGAACATGTCACTGAATTCTGTGCCAACATCACACTGGGTGCCCTTGAACTGAAAACACCATCATTGGCAGAAAGGACATCTTTTTGGAGACTGGAAGGACCAAATTTCGCCTGATATGAATTATACTGAACTAGAATGAATGCAGTTTCTTGCCAAGAAATGTCAGCTCATGTGGGTCTAACTGATCTACATCACCATGCCTCCATAGGATGCCTTCTGTCCTTGTATAGAAAATTTTGTAGTCCTCCAAAAGCCTCTTTGTTGGTCCTCGTCCTTCGGATTTGCTTTGATATGAAGGGCAGATCTGAGTTGTAAGTTAAAAACTGCTAAGGATTGGGCGTTTCGAGCATTACACACAAACATACCAAGCTTTGTGTACAGTTTTCTGTACAGGCAGATCCCTATGCTCAGCCTCTTGCTGAGTATAGCTCTCTCTTCATGCACCTATGGTGTTGTCTACCTTGCTTGCCACACAAATGCCATTAATGAGAGCCTTGATTAAAATGCCCAACCAGATAGTCAGCTAGGCTGACTTATTTGCCAACTAGAAGGCATACCATGTGGGAGCTTTCCTTTGTGCCTCCTATGTATGTGCCTGTTGCATGTTAGCTGCATTGACTTTGTTTCCTCTCATTATTTTGGCCACCTGACTCTGACAGCCTTGTCATATGCACCTTACACCATCATGCCATCTTGCTCGTGGCCTTGTCTTGGTTAACGGCCCTTTGTTCTTGGCTGCCAATAACATAAATAAGCCATGGTGTTATGGCCCAACTCTCTGTTGGCCTGTTGGCCTTGTCCCATGTTCAAACATTTCCAATCTACACTTTCGTTCATCAGCTATGCATTGTGCACCTGTTACATTGTGTGAGATGCTGCAAACGTGTTATGTATTAGGTTATGAATCACTTGTTTCAGGAGTATGACAGCCCTGTGTACTCTGATCATGCTATAAATGCCAATGCTTCTACTTGGAAAAGATTGTTTGTTTGTTGGGGTTGATACTTAATAAATTGATAGTCTTTTCATCGTTTTCACTGTTAATTTGGGTTGATTTCATGACATGTTCTTCTTATTACTAGTGCAGGATGGGTTGAAAATGGGTAAATCATTGGGGAATACAATTGAACCAAAGGAACTTGTGGCAACAGTCGGTAGTGATGCAGTGCGCTATTACTTCTTAAAAGAAATAGAGTTTGGAAAGGATGGGGACTATTCAGAGGAACGGTTTGTCAGCATTGTGAATGCTCATCTTGCCAATACAATTGGTAAGAATATGTGATCTGCTATGGAGGCTATGAATGCTTGACTTTGTTGTAGAATGCATGTTTGCTTCACTTTAAGAGATTTAAGGGCACTGAAATTGGCGGTCAGGACTCACGTGTTATGCCACCTGCCAAGTGGTAGATCTGTAACCAGACAATCTCAAGGCCACCTTTATGTTAACAGGTTGAAAGTAGTTCTAGTGGATGCTTTTTGGTTCCTTGTACTTATGTAAATATATCGCTGAATGGAGAATTAGACATTGCTTTGTACCAGAGACACTGCAGTCTGCCTAATATCAAATGCCTTTCATTTTTTTTGATTCGTAGATCCTACCCCATCAGTGGTGATTATGCTGTTAAGCAAGTTAATTTGATTTCAGTGGACCTAAAGTTCTTGTTCTTTCTTCCCCCAAGAAGGCACAATTCCATTTGTGAAATCTCTGACAAAAACTAGTAATAAGCTTCAGTTTTCCATGTGGGAAAAACTGGACTGAAATCTAGCCTGCTTATAGAACCGAGTTCTCTTCACAAAGGTAGCCATTTTTCATGAAGAGTAAAGAGATACGTCTAACGTGAGCTACAGCTAATAGAATTAATCTCCCTAAAAGGTTTTCTTCTTGCAAACTCAACTTGTTATTTTGGAGGTGACATGTGTCACATGACCATGGCATGTGGCAGTTGACTGCCACTTCTGGAAATCGAAGACTATTTTTGGCCAGCTTGGGCTGATTTCTGCCTATAAAACAGTTATTTTGTCATCACTTTTCACACACCACGTTTTGTTAAGCTCCTCTTAACATTCTTTGTCAAGTGGTGCTCCTCTCCAGAGATCCTTCTGCCGTTGATGCTGTTTTAGTCTCCATTCATGCTATACATATCTGTCACAGCAATTTCCTCAACACTGAAAATCTGGTCAATTTTCTTCATCTGTTAATAGTGCATGGATTTTGAGGAGCCGTCTTCTATTCAACAGTCAAAACTTAACAGCAGACTCTCTCCCTTTGTTTTGCTTGAATCTTTATATATGTACAGAATGCATTTCTGCCTCTTTATGTATTGGTTCATGCATTTCCTTTAGTAATACTAATGCACAAAGTTGTATACATTGACTCGTGCTCGGCTGATAGAGGAGACCCTCTCTGACTTGCATGGTTGAGATACTAAGGAGGGTTGGTAGGGGTAAGCGACTTAGTGCTAAACTAGACAAGATCAAACTTTGACACAACCACTCCGAGGTTTTCTTCTAGCAAACCTGAAAGACCCCAAGGATAACAACAATGGTCTCCTCAATGGCAATGTTCTCTTTTAGTCTCACATTGCCTCTAAGGCCTAGCCCATGGTAGAACGTCAATAGGTAATCCTTCTTCACTCTAAGATCTCTCAATAGGATGACAAGTCTTATCACAACGGCAACATGAAGCCTCAGTCATGAACTCTTGAACTTACCTCAAGTAAATGGTATCCAACCTCTCTAGCCAAGGAAATCTCTTTATTTCTCTTTCTTGGGTGATGCACCAATGAGATCCCATTAATGGCATCTAAGCATCTAAGTAAATTATATAGTTGCATTCGTACTACGTACGGACTAGTTCGTTCTGTACGGTTCGTACCGTACCATTTCGTACCAAAAAACAGGCTATTTTTGGCCTCTGAAGACTAGACCATACAATATCTTCCAACTCCTAAGCCTTATGTTTATTATCATAATTCCAAATCTCTCTCTCACACACACACACTCTCTCTCTCCCAACTTCCAAGATGAGTATGCAATCCCCCCCCCCCCCCCCCCCTTTCCAAACTGACTGCCAAGCCTCTCTCTCTTGTCCCCCATACACTCACACACACAAAAGAATGAAGAGCGTGTTTGTCCATCCACCCTAAACTTTGCTTTGTTCTTTGATGTATTACATATACACTCCCATCTGTCTTTTAGTAGCGCATTATGCATATTGTGCGTGAGGTTTTTCCTTGTTATCCTCATGTATTCATCCTATCACTGAAGTGACATTGCTATTTTAGCTCTCAACATGTGTCCTATTATCTATAATCCAAAATAATTATTTTTTTTTTTGTTTTTTCTTTTTCGTACTAATATTGTACCGTACCTTATAAAATCATAAGGTACCAATTAGTACGGTATTTTATCATACCGTACGTTTCGTACGTGACAACCTTGGTAAATTAATAAGACAACTCGAGCGTGATATCCCTTATGAAGCAACACAGTATCCAAGCACCATGATGCAATTCTTGTATGTTATGAACCCCTCACTAAGTTTCTTTAGGTGCCTCACATGCCATCTTTGGGGAAACTTATATCAATTTACAAGGACGCTGACATGCATCCAGCGTAATATCACAACATAGCAGCCCTCAAGACACCAAAGAATGACCACATTCAACCCTTCTTTATAAAAAGACAAAGTAGGGAACAATTATGAGCCCAACGGCTTGAATTCTACGACACACTAAGTATCAAAAGCTCTTAAGCATCAATCTTCTTTGAACAACTATAAACTCATGTTAAAAACCATACTTTCTCTCTCTCTCTCTCTCTCTCTCTCTTGGAGCAGCACTGAGTTTGCAAATGTGGCAACCATAAAAGAACCTCTTACAACCTAACACATTTCTTTCAAAGTCAACAATGCATAAGCCTTTCTAACATTGCCTTGCAGTGCAAAACATCAATCACACCTTCACAAACAACTATGAATGTTTTAAACCAAATCATCACATTACCTCAACCATACTTCTATCACAAACACATTCATGTATGCACTCAAGCTTCTCGACAACTCTCTAGTACAATGTAGAGGATTTGCAGTCGTTCTACAACACAATCAACAAGGATTCTTCTCTCACCACATCAAGGACGAGGTTACTCTTTCCACCAAATTCCAAGAGGGAGAGGGGAAGGGGTATATCCAGAAGTTACGTCCCAACTATCTTTGCCAAAACTTAGACTTTGAAGAAAATAGCCTTGCAAATGTGAAAGGAATACACAATGCCAAAACACCTGAAATTTTGAGGTACAATGACTCCAAGAAGGGTATTTAATGTTTTATTGACCATCTTGCCTGAGAGCTGTTAGTTGCATGAAGGTTAAGCAAGAGAGAACATATTTTACACAATGTCCTAGAACACTAGCGCAAGACAAAGAACACCTCCACTTAATCTTGTGTGAAAGGAATACATAATGCCAAAACACCTGAAACCATGAGGTACAATTGACTCCAAGAAGTGTATTTAATATGCTATTGTTCATCTTGCCTGAGAGCTGTTAGTTGCTTGAAGGTTAAGCAATAGAATTGCAATAATCACAAGATACTTGATCCAGCTTACATCTCCTGGTAGCTCATAATTTCACGCTTTCTTGCAGCTTCTTGTAGCACTTCCCTGATTAATCTTCTGGCAAATACCCAAACATGGATAGTTGTAAACGATTTTACAAGCCTCTTGATTGCTTAAATATTCCCACAGGGCATCTATTGCTGCTTTATAGTTGTTCTACTGAAGTCAAGGTCATCTGCTGCCTCAGGCTGAATGCTACTGATCATGAGTTGTCCATTGCTACTACAAGCCTGTAAATCCGGAATTACACCAGCAGCCTGAAAATGCCTCTGCCACCTTCCTTTCACAGCAGCTCGTCAATGATCTCCATATGAGCTTGTTGCTGGGGTGCTTTTACAGTCTCCATGTTTCTCAAGCCTCTCCTCTTTTCGCAGATCTCCCTGCTGATGACACAACATTCAAGCAATCTGGTAGATCCTCTAACCCTTCCTGGGCTTCAACATATCTCCTCTCCCTACACAAACTGCTTCCCCCTCCATCTGCACACTTGTAGACCGTTCTTCCAATAGGGAAGATCCCGATGCAATGGAAGTTGACAGGTGCTAGCTAGTCAAGCTCATTGGTGGGATGGACGATGTTGGTCTACCAAAGTGCAAACTACCCTTTTTTCAAGTTCATCCAAGCCCAGACTCAAGAGCTGTTCTAGTACTCAGTTGAGAGGCATTCTCCTGCCAATGATCCAGGAGAATCTTGAATTGACCCCCCCTTTTTAATCACGATCCCGTTCAGAATGCCGCCCTGAGAACAGCTTTGGTTCTCACAATCTACCTTACCTCCTCCATGTGTTGGCAGGCTTCTTTCCTTCTAGGCCTTTTGGATAGGGTGTTTTAGGTTCTGTTCACACACCAAATATGGACAAGCACTCTTGCACAACCAAGCACAAACACACATGCACACATATATAGAAGACTTACCATTATGCATTGCTTTTCTCCACACCCATGAACACAAACCTCACTCTATCGTGCACTCACTCCAACATCCAACACAATCACACCAAAACAAAAACCCCGTACTTCCAACAAAACGAATATCCATGTATATATTTTCTATGCTCAACACACATGTATAGTAGGCCCAATAAAGCACACAAAAGTAAAAATAGTACTCTAGATATCTAAACACAAAATTACGTAGGGCCATATCTACATAGGTATCACCTAACATAAAGTAAAAAAAAGAAACTCTCTTATAAATCTTGCCTCTCATGATAGAATTAAGGACTTGCACTCAACCCATGATCCTTGCATTACTCTTTGAATGGATAAGAGATCCATCACCTCAGCCTAGGCTGATTGGACGTGACCCTTGTGCACCTATAAAATAATGCGGATGCTCTTGATGTTGTATGACGTGCTCATGCGCATCAACTCCTTGAATATCACACAAAAAATTTTTACTCTTGGAACCCCACCTCTCAATGGAACAGATCTAACTTCGCTCCACCCCTACTAACAAATCCTCTAGAAGAAAGTTGTGGATTCTCCAAAAAAACTCTAGCTTAAAGTTGTAGCCCTTCATGACCCTCGACTTTTCTAACCTCTTACTTTGTCTCCCTTGAATTTCGAATCAGTGTTAGACTTTCCCAATGTGTCGTGCCAAAAGATATGTGCTCAATGAAAGTGTAAACTCTTATGCATGTGTATGAAATTTGGCTGTATATAGCCACAACGAGTCTCATGCCGTGTAGTGTATAATGAGAGTGCATTAGATGCCTCATCTCTCCATGGCATGGATGTGCTTGAGAAGATGTGGTATAGGAAGCCCCAGTGTTGCATACAGAAACTCAGTGCTGCGTAGTGTCAATGACCCTTGTAGTCTTGATACTTTTATACAATTTAATATAATTATTCTTTATGGAGAGAGAGAGAGAGAGAGAGAGAGAGAGAGAGAGAGAGAGTAATGTCATGAGGACATGTATTTTTGAAATCTCATTTAACATGTGGATTAACTTTTAATCACATGATTAAGTAAATATTGCATATGTGAGATGCAACTGGGATTAGAGTAAATTTACGAGCTCGGGACCTGAGAAAATAACGGGATATCAAAGGCAAAAGTTGCTATAAGTTATGTCGCATAAGTACTTGGTGGTATTTGGTGCGAGTTGTTGGCCTAGGTCATTCATTTGGCAATAAATGTCAGTTGGTGACACTAGAGAAGTAGCGTTTAATGGTATCTAATGCCAATCTGATGGTCAAAGATGGTGCACAGACACTCCGGAATGGAAGATGCTTAGTCAATTTAATTGTTGGTGAGTCAGATTATTTGTTTGGGCATGGAAATAATTATTAGATTAATTTTCAGTATTTAAAGACTGAGAATTTATATTTAATTATGGATAATGTTAAAAAAAACCATTTGGAAAGATTGCTACTTGCCAAAAATGCCCATGCAAGATTGAAAAACGTCTTTAAAGGCTAGAGAGACATTTTTAATGTATTCAGCCTGCAAGAGAGAGGGAGGAGAGGGTGCTGGTTTGATATGCAACCATTGGAGGACCTTTTGAGGCAGCTAAGGGCAAGAGAAGACCAATCAAGAGCAGGTGACAGCATCTACAGGCTGTTGAGATCGGGCAATAATAGTCAATGATTGATTTTCTTCAGTTCTTTGCATCTACAGTGGTAGGGCAATAGCTGCATTTGACTGATTTTTAGTCATTCTTTGGGACAAAACTTTGAATTTTCTCTCTCATCTCCCAACCTTTTCATAGCCTTGCTCCAAAGATCTCATCATTTAAACCCTTGGAGGCTGAGAAATTGCAAATTTCTTTGTTGTAAACCCTAATTTATAGTAGAAATTAGGGTTTAGCAGCAGCCTCGGTAAGCATGCCAGAAATTGAAAGCTCCAAGACTTGGATTTTTCAGGGTTGAAGGTGATTTTCAGCTAAATTAGATGGAGGACTTGCCAGCCATTGAATTTGGGGCATTTCCATCGTCCATGAAGTGGGTGAAGGCCAATTAAGTTTCCGGATCAAGGGGCAAATCAGATTGAAGACTTGTTGGTCACTTTTGGACAGTAAGGGGAGTTTGGATTATGAAGGGAATCAGGAGAATCCCTTTGTAAATCAACTTTTTCTTCAATAAAGCTAAAGAAATACGTAAAAGGGCGCCAATTTTGGGGTCAATCAGATGTGCATTGTCCAAGATCAGTAGGTAAATTTGTATTTTCAGATTTGTATTTATTGTTTGTTGCTGTAATTGAGTTGTAATTAGGGATTTACCACCCTTCCACGGAAGGAAGGTTGGTTACATATTAATGACATTTTTGGTTTGCTAGATTTTCCAAAGACCAGTCCATTGCGTGAAGTGAAAGAGGCAAGGAAAACCTGGCCGTAAAAGGCATATTGCCTAAGTCCCAAGAATGGATGGGCATTCTTTGACTTGTCATCGAGGTTCACACTCTAGAAATGAAGTGCCAAGCCTGTCTGTCAAGTGGGCAAGAAATGAAAAGATGAACTAGGGTCTCATCACAAGTAGTACAAAATATACGTTTGCCAAGGGATATCTTTCCAGCCCACAGCACATTGCTTGTGGGAAGACCTCCAATGAGAAGCCTCGAGAGAAAAACTTTCCCTTGATATGGAAGCTTTGACTCCCATAAGTGAAGCAAGTGATTGTGCCACTTAGCTCCACTATCACAAATTGACCAAACTTTGCTAGCTTTCTTAGTAATCCATTGCTTATCTTCTATGGCAGATTTCTTCTATGATTTCAGCTGGCCTCATAATTGGAGAGGTGGCTGCTCTATGCATGGATACTATTCACTCACCCTTGTTGTGCCCTCTTGATGATCCCCTTCCTTTGTTCTTGTGAATTGGTACTTGATAGCTTTTTAGAGAGTTTGTGTTTATACAATATTTTGTTCTGATAGCTTTTGGCTTCATATGAGTTGCCATTCTGCTTGGTTGGCTTGAAGGCTGACATAAATTTTGCCAAACATTAATTTACAGTTCTTCACAGAAAAGAAGAAGAGAAAGATATGTCTGCTAAGGTGAAAAACGACCTATGAGACAAACTATCTACAATGATAATGGTCACTAGACATCAAAGTGTGAAGTGCTAAATGATGATCAACCATGTTAGTTGACCTTGCCATGTTGGCGAACAAGATTGTATGTAGTGGTAAACATGCTTGAGATCTACATGAAATCATTGTTGAGTGCTTGCTAATAAAAATGTACAATGAATATCTCCCCAGAGGTGAAGCATCCGCACTGAAATGATAATGTATCCTGTAACCAGGACAATTCATAGGTTCTGTCTGATGAGTCATACAAGAGTAACATTGATTTTTTAATCTGCAGTTGATTAACATCTCTGTCCCGTGTTTCAGGAAACCTTCTCAATCGGACACTTGGCTTGCTGAAGAAAAATTGCAATTCTTGCATCGGGATGGATTCAATTATTGTTCCCAGTGACAACCCTGTCAGGATAGCTGCAGCTGAAGCAGTTAGTTTCCCATTGCTTGCTTGATACATTGTGCTAGGCTAGTCTTTTATACATCAGCACAATTTCAATAACTTCAATCTTTTCTCTGTCTTTTGTGTGGAGTTGTTATTTACACAGTATACAGACTTGCATACTTTCTCTCTACTAATCATGATCAAGTTGCTCATCTAGGATGATGATTTAAAGAGAGAAAAGTAATTTCCTTGTTGTAACTGCTTTTACAACATAATCTCTGTACAGGATTTTGTTGATGAACAGATCCCAAGATATAATTGTGTTTCCCATAAAACAGACTAACACAAATGTTTCTGTGTAACAGGTGAAAACTGCAAAAGATGCATTTTCCTCTCTGCAGTTCTCATCAGCTTGTGAAGCAGTGCTTTCTGTAGCGACTGCTGGCAATGCATACATTGATGAGCGTGCTCCCTGGTTCCGTTTTAAAGAAGGTGGTGCAAGTTCAGATGGTGCAGCTCAGGTTCATTACAACTTGACTCAAAGTCCAGTCACTTTTTTTATCAGCATCTGTATTTTGGTCACACAAGTCTTCCCAGCTTTTGAAGACATTAATATAACTTTCTATGTCTGCCAATTATTCTCCTGGTTTAGAAAGGTGGTTTAAAGCTCCCACAAGAGCAACATACATGTGTATGCTATTGTGCTCATCAGGTGCACACAAATATCTAGTGTGGTGTCTTGGCTGCTGCAAGAGTCAAACACTCATCTTAGCATGTTCGAAGCTGGATAGTCTTAGATGATATTGAATGGTCTCAGCTGGATGATAGTAGTGTGAAAGTGGATGTAAGTGACGTTTCGGTGATAACAACTAATTATTATGGGGATATCTCTTGAATATTTTATTCATCTGGTAGTAAAGTCTGTCCAGTTTCTTTTGCCTTAGACTATATATTTACTGACCTATTAACTTAGCATACCGGAGCTGGGGATAATTTGACAAGGTAATGCATATGTGCACATGTCTGCATGTGTGCACTGCTCTATTGTCTGCTTTATGATGGTTTCTCATACCTCACCTCATTGGCCATAGTAGAAATGATGGTCTTTTTGGTAAAATATCACCTCTCTTCTTAATATTGAAACCTCCCAATATGCCCTCCTTAGTTTTCTGTTCTTGGGTCAATTTTAGGCGGTTTGACTTTTGAGATCTAGTGCTAGAAGCTCTGTTCTTGTAGACCATTGTAAGGCACCTGCATATGACCATGCTTTTGAACCATTGGGCTGTTCTGGCTTAGACATAAAGCTGGATGGTGTGGACAAAGACTTCCAAAGTTTTTTTGCATCTTAAAGTCTAAAGAGTCCATGGATACATCTTTTCAAGGTCTGTGTGCATCCCACTGAGTTTGGTGGTCAGGACTATCTGTGCATCCCGCTGAATTTGTAGTCCAACTGTTTTGCCCAATAATAAGAACGTTGTCCTTAAAATGAATGAATAGAAGAGAAATTCGCTGTAGGAGTCCCGTGTAGGAACTCCAAATGGATGGCTGAGATGAAGACGCTCAGTGCTAATGAATGAAGAATATATAGATACAGTGCTCAATGCAGTAAACACACTGTGCAAAGTGGATACAGAACCTCAAACTCCCGTGTTCCTAAAGGCCGGGGTAGAGACTGTGAGTTGGGGAGTGTGTCGTACTTTGTATGGATCCTGAAACTCAGGAAGCAGCCTCTGGATGTGATCAGCAGCTGCAAACATAGATTTGGAGAGCTGGAAACTGAAAACACAGCATTATGCTGCCCTTGGAGAGGCTGGCGGGTGCTGCAGAATGCTGCTAATGCAGTTGTCAAAAGGGCTGGATGCAGGAAACGTAAGCAGGGAGAGGCATTCAAACAGTAGATGATGGTGGGGAGATGAGGCTGGAAACTGTGGCTGATCAGCAAACACAAGTTTGGGGGGCTGCAAAATGTTGCTAGGAGCTGATGAGAGCTGGTCACCACCATGCCCACCCCAGAGAGGCCAAGACATCAGAAGAAAAGTGCTTGTTGGTGGTTGCTTAGTGGCCTAGAAGGATGTACACAGGCAATGGAATCACTTTGAACCTCTCTCTCTCTCTCTCTCTCATGATGAGTAGTTATATTATATCAAATCATAGGAGTCCAAAAGTTAGATCGCAGGAAAGATATAAAAGTCACAGTAAAGAAGTAGAAGAGATTGCTATATGCCAAGGAGCTAACTTCTTATTCAGCCGACCTTTCATCATGGTCATTTTCCACCAACTCTTAGGAATTGGCTTTGGTGACCAGCCAATGATGATCCTTAATCATGAGATGATACACTTGGTTAGTAGAAGCCTTTAACTTCTCTCTCTCTTTTTTTTTTCCTTTTTCCGCCACTTCGTAGGACTTAAACCTGCAACCCCTCTATCATGGGATGATACTCTATCAACATAGCTATGGGCGTGTTCCAATTTCTCTCCTCTCTCTCTCTCTCTATCTCTCTCGTTCATTTGTTTGTTTTGATCCCGTTAAGTATGTGTGTTCCAAGGGAAAATAAATGGGATGGTTAGATCTAACACATTGTAATGAAATGCCCTAACATAGAAACTCAAATACAATCTAATAATATAACACAGTTAGGGATAGGGTAACTCAGAGACAATGAACACATAGAATATGAATGAATCTAAATACAATGCTCAATGTAGCAAACACACTATGCAATAAATTAATGTTGACCTTTGAACTCTCGTATCTTGAGGATTGTTGTAGTGAGTATGAGCTAGAGAGTGTCGTACTTTGTCAAATCTCGAAACACAACAAGGCAACCTTTGAAGGTGTTTGGCAGGAGAAAATGCAACAAAGTAGAGCCTGATCAGTGTGTCCGATGGGTAGCGAGGAGAGAGAACTGCAAATGCAGATCTAAATGATGATGTGGCACCTTGGTGGAGTGCACAAGCTGCAAACACAGAATTTGGGGAGAGTTTGAAGCAGGGTGACAAGTGATTTGATGAAGACGGTAGTGGCTGAGTTAAAATGCAGCTAGAAAACTTATCACTAGCAGTAGATGACTTCTCTAGGTAGTGCATGCAGCAATAGATGGGCCGCTAGCAGCAAACATGACCTGTTGGGAGCTGGTAGACTGCAAATGTGGACAACAGACTAGGAGAGAAGGTTGCAAAATAGGTGCCAGATGGTAGATGATGATCATGGATAGCTTGGGCTGAGATATTCTCTATGAATGGGTTGTGGACAGTGAAGCTTTAGCACTTGCAAACTGCAAAAACGAGATTGGGCTGAATGGAGGGAAGCTTATCTATTTACAGAAAGTTTGGGGCCTCCCAAATTAGGGTTTTGCATGTGGGACACAAGAACTCTCAAGGATCATGTTTCTTTTAATAAAGTTTGGTAAAATTCATTAATTAAACATGTTTTGGGGTTGTTTTAAATAAGCTAATGCAATTTTAGCTGAACACCCCTTCTCAAGCCCAAAACTGGTACCGAGAGGGATTGCAAACAAGCACAAGCCCATTTTTGTTCTTTTACCCCAAGGCATCTCACCCTAAAGAAGCCATGGTATTGAAGTTCGAACAAAGGGTACACATCAACTTTCCAGTGACAATTAGCTTTCATTCTATTGAGTATCCATTTCCCAAAGGGAGAATGATAAGGGATTGTAGCCCCAAGACCTTCACAAAACAAATAAGCTATCCCTACCACTATTAGGTGTCAATGACAAGGAATAGTGGGATGAGCGAGGGAGATTGCCATGGGAGATGCCATGAATATGGTACATCTAGAGTCGACCACTCAAAAGATTAAAAAAGGATAAATGTGTACAGATGCATATTTACAAGAACAGAATGCCGATACATTGGAGTTATATAAAATGCAATGTAACTTGTCATGCTCATGCAAAATGCTATGTAATAGTACCACTTAGACAATGAACTCGAGGAGGCATTGTTTACTTGCTCAAATGCCTTTTTACAATCGTGGTTATCTTGATGATGTAGATGATGATGCAAAGTACAATATAAAGACATAATCTCTGAATCAATGTGTGACCAATATCCTATCACCATCAAGAGAAGAAAAGCTACCCCTCTTGAAGTGGAAGGGAAAGCTGAAGGGAGTCACTCTCTCCCTGTCAATTTGAAGAAGTAGGGGAGGGTGTAACCAAGCCAATCTTGGGTAGTAGGTACTGCAGAACTTTCCGATTGATTGTCTTGGTCAATATATTTGCAAAATTGTCACATGATGGCACAAATTCTAGGTGAATAGTGCCTAGCTCAACTGCTCTTTGGTAAAGTGGAAACGTACTCCAATGTGTGTTGTCTGTGGGGTGATGATGATGGGCTTACTACCTAATGCAATCGCAGTTTGGTTGTTGTAGTAGATAATAGTCGGAGCAATACAAAGAAACAGAAGTGCCGCTTGCAAGCTTCTTAGATAGATGGCCTTGGTGGTGCTATTGTAAGGAGACCTATACTCATATCGTCTCTTTGGCTTACGACTTGACTAAGAGATGGGAGTTGTGTCCAAGGTAAAGAGATAGCCATCTGCTATGGGGACGTCGGGTGTCAATATCTCTTGCCGAGCTAGAATTAGTGTAACTTGGCAAGCATAAATCATGACCAAAAGTCAATCCATAAGACTAGGTATATTGAAGGTATCTTAAAACACGTAAATAAGTAGTCCAATGGGACATTCTAGGTTAAATGAAATACTGACTAAGCAAGCTAATTGAGCACGCTAAATCTAGCCTAGTGTGAATCAACTAAATAAGCTTCTCTAGTATAGGCCTATAGGTATACTCATCGAAGGGTTGATTGAGAGTATCCTTAGGTAAGTGGATAATGGGGTTGAGTGGCATGAGTGACACAAAAATGCAACTCTCAAATTGAACAATCTCCATCTCCCCAAGATAAGACAATTGACCAAGATTTTTCATCTCAAAGGTACTTCTAAGCTGGGCCTTAATTTATGCTGTGGTAGGAAAATTTAAACTAGTGAGAAGTAAATCATCTATGTATAGGAGGATCTAGTTGATCCCCTTTGAAGTGATATAGACATATAAGTTCGAATCATAAGAAATAGAATGGTATTCATGAGTCCTAAGAAACTCATCTGTCTTTTGGAACTAAGATTGTGGTATTTACTCCAGCCTAGAAAGAGCTTTTTGTAAATGAAAGACCTTGTCTTTTTGGTCTATAAAGGAAATTTGGGTGATTGCTCTACATGAACTTCTTTCTCTAGATAATTATTCAAAAAGGCACTCTTGATGTCCATTTGGTAGGTCGGTCAATTGTGGTGAGCATCTAGCGTGACTAAAAGACAGAATGATGTCAACCACATAGTATGAGTAAAGGTCTCTTCATAGTCAATACCTTGCTTTTGTTGAAATCCTTGCACAATGCGCACTTGTCTAAAGTCCCATAAGCTTTTAGCTTGGCCAATGTGAATATAGATGAGGGTGATATCATGATAGATCACCTTACTCACATACAGGATTTGCGTGAGGAGCTACTCAATGTGGACGAAATCATTCAGGATGCTGAATTGCTAAACATCATAGCGAACTCTCTTCTAGAGTCCTATCTTGGTTTCCATACCTCTTTGATGTTGTCTTTGAGGGGGGGGGGGGGGGGATTGTAGCCCCTAATATTTGTGGAGTTGGAAGGCCTCTTATTGCAAAAGAAACAAAATCAAAAGAATGTTGCATTGTGTTCAGGAGATGTGGCTATGCTTTCCAAGTTCAAAGGGAAAGAAAAAATCAAGCAAAATGTAAAAAATCAACTAAAGGGTGATGTTGGACAGCCATAAAATAAGGCTGTCCAAGACATAGAAAAGTCTAAAAAGAAAGAAAAATGCCATTATTGTAAGATGCTAGGTCACTCTATTGATGAATGCCGTAAGAGATTAGCCAAAGAGAAGAAAAAGGGCTTCGGTTTAGCTGTTTAGGAGACGTCCGCTAGCAAATCTACTGATGGTGATGCTTCAGCCAACTTTGTGGAGGAGGACTATGCATTTTTGACTCGTAGTTATGATTCTTCAATGGCTGGTTCAGCATTTAATGCTATTGAAACGCAGCAAACATGTTATTTTGACAGTGGAGCTTCAAAGCACATCACTTTTTAGAAGTGTTTGTTTCCCTTTCTGCATTCAGTCCCTGTTGGGAAGTGTGTTACATGTGCTAACGGCAGCAGCTATGATGTTTGTGGCATTGGGACAGTCACTAGTACTATTACTATTGCAGATGGTTTTGACTTTATATTTCTAGATGTCTTGTTTGTGCTTGGCATTACAAAGAACTTGTTGT
Source organism: Lygodium microphyllum (assembly GCF_053477565.2). Taxonomy (NCBI): domain Eukaryota; kingdom Viridiplantae; phylum Streptophyta; class Polypodiopsida; order Schizaeales; family Lygodiaceae; genus Lygodium; species Lygodium microphyllum. The sequence goes on along the minus strand of NC_141154.1, from coordinate 111,229,687 downwards.
GTATCTTTGCTTTTAATAAGCATGGTTCCCAGGTCATCTTTGAGGATGACAAATGCATTGTCAGAGACAGGGAGATGGATTATGCACTTAGCCTGTTTGGGACCGTGTATAAGGGTTTGTTTTTGTTGGATACCTATGATGTAGAGTCTCATGATGCTTTGGCAATCACTACTTTATTGCCCACTATACAAAATGTGGAGCTATGGCATGCCTTCTATGGATATATGAGTTTTAGGAGTTTGATGACCCTTTAGAGGTGTCATATGGTAGATGCATTGCCTCCAGTGGGGACTCCACCTCCTCATGCATGTGAGGGATGTATTTTGGGCAAGATGCATAGATTTTGCTTCAAAAAGGATGGTGTGGTGCATGCTGTCCGAAAATTGCAGCTTATTCACTCCGATGTTTGTGGTCCCATGAGGACATGTGCAGTTGGAGGTCATCTTTACTTTGTTACATTTATTGATGACTACTCTCGGTATACATGGGTGTATGGGCTGAAAGCAAAATCTGATGTGTTTATGCATTTTAAACATCTTGTTGCAAAGCTTGAGGCTGAAACTGACTTGAAAGTGGAGACACTTCGCATGGATAGAGGGGGAAAGGTACATGTCTTATGCTTTTGAGACATATTTGCTTGATCATGGCATTATATATGAAGCCACTATTAGAATGACTTCTCAGTAGAATGGTGTTGTTGAAAGGAAGAATTACACTCTTATGGTGATGATTCATTATATGCTCAAAAGCAAGGGGTTGCCTCATAAATTTTGATTAGAAGGTCATTGGTATGCAAATCATGTGTTGAATCGTGCACCCAGTAAGGCACTGAAGATGATCACCCCGCTTGACGTTGGCATGGCAAGAAACCCAAGGTTGACTACTTTCTGGTGTTTGGTTGCATAGCTTATGCACATGTTTTAAAAGAGCTTCGTGGGAAGCTTGATGACAAGGCTGTAAAATGCATATTTATTGGCTATAGTTCGGAAAGCAAGGGTTATCGCCTATATGACCCATGCACAAAGAAAGTGTTTGTCAATAGGGATGCCACATTTGCTGAAAATGTTGCATTTTCACATGACCAGTTTCAAATGCCAGCCACCCATGGCATTGGTGATGTCTTTGAGGGTCTCTTGTCACTTTCTTTGGAGTCCATGCCTGTTGTAAATGGCCGGACAAACATAATACAAGAAGTTGTTTGCTGCACCATATGTGTGTGAACAATAGGGTATTGATGATGGTTTGCCATATGTAGTGGAAGATGCAGTACAACATGAAAGGGCTGCTGTATGCAGCAAAAACAGTCCCAAGATGACTGTTGTAAACTCTCTAGGAGAGTAAAATGGATGCTCCTTTAGCTCAATGCACTAGAAGGGCTGCTAGACATGCAACACATAATGTAGGGGGAGCCCATTTGGCTGATTTTACGGAAGTAGATGATTGTGATGAGCATGTATTTATGAGCTCACTATTGGATGATGACGAGCCTATTTCCTTGGATAAAGCTCATCAAGATGTACATTGGATACATGCCATGTAGGATGAGTTAGACTCTATTTCCACTAACTCTAGATGGGATCTTGTGGATATACCACTTTGCAAGAAGGCCATTGACACAAAATGAGTTTTTAAACTCAAATGCAAGGCTAATGGTACCATTGACAGGTACAAAGCACGGTTGGTAGTAAAAGGTTATGCATAGAAGAAGGGCATAGATCATGAAGAGACTTATGCTCCTACATTCCATATGAGTATTGTGAGATGTATAATTTTTATGGCTGCAAATTATGGTTGGAAGGTACATTAGTTGGACATTAAGACAATATTCTTGAATGGGGATTTGCACGAGGATGTTTATGTGTCACAACTTCCATGGTTTGCAGTTAAGGGGAAAGAGCACATGGTATGCAAGCTAAACAAAGCTCTTTATGGTCTCAAATAGGCTCCTTGTGCACGGTACTTTAAAATTGATGCATATTTAGCGAGCAAAGGGTTCAAAAATAGTCCCATTGCTTCTACTCTATACATTAAGAATGAAGGGGGGGACTTGTGGATTATCATTCCTTATGTAGATGACATGTTGCTTACTAGACCTTCAGAAGCAAAAATTATAGATTTCAAGGATGAATTGAAACATGCATTTTCTATATTAGATATGGGCTGTCTACACTATTATTTGGGGATTCAGTTCACCCAAAATCAGCATGGTATCATCATGTCACAGTCACAATATGTGGATAAATTGTCACATAGATTTAACATGCAAGATTGCAAACCTATGTGCACTCCTATTGAGTCAGGCTTAAAGTTGTCTATGCATGATGGTGAAGAGATGTCTAACGTTGCAATTTATAGGCAGGTCTTATTTATCTTTGCAACACACGCCTTGACATTCAATATGTAGTATCTTAGGTGAGTAGGTCCGTGTATAGTCCATGGAGTATACATTGGCAAGCTGTTAAGTGGATCTTCAGATACTTGCAAGGTACTCAGTCACATGCATTATTATTTCCTAGGAAGGAGACTTGCAATTACAGGCTTAGAGTGATTCATGTTGGGCTTATTGTGATTTAGATTGGGCAGTCTACTAGTGGATACTATTTCTTTTTGGGCCATTCATGCATTTCATGGCTAAGCAAGAAACTGCCTATAGTGGCTACCTCGTTTTGTGAAGCTGAGTATAGGGTAGCCTTCACAGCAATAGTGGAATGTGTATGGTTGTATAGATTGTTGATTGATCTACATGTACCATTGGAGGTTGCCTTCACAGCAATAGTGGAATGCGTATGGTTGTATAGATTGTTGATTGATCTAAATGTACCATTGGAGGGTCCTACACCTACTCTTTTTGATAGTCAGAGTGCTATTGAAGTGGCACAAAATCTTGTGTTTCATGCTCATACGAAACATATTGAGGTGCATTATCATTATGTCAGAGAGAGAAGCTATGCAAGAGAGAGCAGCTTGATGTATGTTCCTACATAGAAAAATGTTGTAGACATTTTCACCAAGGCAATACCTTGTGAGAAGTCTGAGGCTTTTTGCAAGTCTTTGAACTTGCTACCCTTTGGTGATTGATCATTCTTCTACTTTACCACATTGGCACTACAAGGGGGTGTTAGAATTTGACAATTCTATAGGCAATGCCCAATTTTTTAGTCTTTAGTTCTTTTTCAATTCTTAGTGTAAACACAACTAAAGTTATAAGTTGTGTCACCACTCTTAGAGTTAGAGTTAGATTCAATTAACTCTAGTTAAACCTCTTCCCTTCCATTATCTCCAGGGATAATTTACTCAAATCGCTGGCAAGGCAGCTATTCGCTTCAAATGCCGCCGGCGAGACGCTCTATTTTAGACCTATCTTGTATCTTTCATTCTCATTCTTTCAGTTCAGCAAGTACACTTGACTCTTTTGCTTCAGCACACTCTCATTGTCTCTCTTTTCTGTCCTACATAGTTGGCTGTCATTTTCCAACAAGACGCTCATTGTTAGTAAGCTCTTGTGTGGTGGCTAAAGCTTGGAAGCAATGGAACTTAGAGCCCTTAGCTATTGGCTCAGAAAGAAACTGGGTCTTGTAGTAGAGACCTCTAGGCTATGCCTCATCATGAGGAATCGCTAAATCGGTGTGTGGTCTTTGTATGCAAGACTGCTCAACCTAGCTGGCAAAGTTGTTGAATAGATAGGAGTTGTTTCTGATTTGGACACGTTCGTTTGTGTGGCTCCACTATTCACAATCTAAGCCGGAGATGAAATACTAGGTTGTGAAGAGTGGGCCTCTATAGTCACCTCATTAAGGGATAACTCACATACGTCTCATAAGATTTGACCAAGTTGTATAATTAGACCCATTGAAGCGAGTATTGTCCAAAAAAGCATCCTTGGCCGATGAGGAAGATGCACCATGAGGTGTTGGATAAGATGGGTAAGAAGGATAATGTGGGTGGAAAGGAGGGGGATAAGGAGTAGGAGATGGGTAGGCGGAAATAGGTTGTGGATGTTCTTATACTACTGATAGTGGGAGCATTGAAACATGAATGTTTTCATAATGTGCCGATGGGGGCATTGGAACACGAAAGCCTTGTCGAAATGTCGGCTGAGTGTAATATTTCCACGCAATAAAAGTTAGTTGGCTAGTTCGAAAGCTAGTTAGTCAGTTAATAAGTCAGTAAGATTACTAACTAAAGACTAACTAAGGTAAAAACTAACTAATGTTAATACCTAATAATATTTATTTAATTATATATATATATATATATATATATATATATATATATATATATATATATATAAACCGAGAGTCGTAATCCGACATTTTTCTCGGATTGATAAGGACTGTAGCCACCCTTTACGGAAGTTACAATGTGAACGAGACTTATGAGCCATATTAATCACTAGTATTAATGTGTATAGTTTAGATGGTCCAAAGATATTAGATTTTTGGGGAAAAAAAAACTAGAATATTTTAGATATTATCCTAAAAAGATAGAATTGAAAGTCATTTAAAAGAAAAGACAAGTGATGTTTTAGTTAGTTTTGGAGATTTTATAAAAAGAAAAAAATAAAGAAAAGTGTCTAGTAAAATCGGCGCGCTGTGATCGCAGTCTATAGACATCACTTTGAATAGAGAAAAGAAGGAGTGAACTGAGAGCTTTCTAATCAAGTGTTTTGGGATTTTACCCCCCTTTTGGAGCCAATGCAACCATCAGATTTATGATTTGAGCTGATCACAGAGTCTTCCAAGAGCCCCTCCACTCTTGTTCTCAGCCTTATCCCCTCCTCTCTAATTCATTATCAATATTGGGCATGAAGAGGCATAAGGAAGCATAAAGAGACCTCGAGAGGCTACGAGAGAGAGGTAGGGATAAGGATACCTCTCCGAGAGATTGTGAGAGAGAGCTTGAGAGAGAGAGAGAGAGAGAGAGAGAGAGAGAGAAGAGTTACCCCGAGAGGTTGCACAATTCCCTCTATCTCGATCCTCGACTTAGCCATCTTCTCTTACCCTCTCCCATCTCGAATCTATTCTGTCTTCTTAATCTCTGGAGTCTACTTTCGGACGATGGCCTCCCAGCGAAGAATGTCGCGTGCGGATGGCAATCCTACAACAGGCAATGAAGCTTTGGGCGAAGGCATCACTGTCAATCCAACTGCCGGCTCCGGTCGTAAGTAATGTATTTTCTAAATTGTTAGATACTTGCTTTGATTCTCGCATGAGATACATTAGGCCCATGCTATGACATACGAGAATAGGTCATGGGAAGGGATAAACCTCTTCTCACACACTCGGAAGATGGAGTTTGCAAAGTGCATGTATCAAGGAAAGTTAATTGCACTAGTTGCGTATGGCTTATTCGTTGATAGAGCAATCAATCAGGAGTTATGAATAGCATAATTGTAAAAAGAATACATTAAGAATTGTGTATGCAAGTATTAAGTAAATTTTGCATAGAGTTGCTCTTTGACCCCAAGGGAGAGAGCAAATATGCGATGGAATTATTATCGCGTCCATTCTTGTATTGTTTGAGAAAAATACAATTAGTTTGTGGGATTGATTAAACAACACGCTAAATGATTTTTACAATCAATTGATTGTTGTATTATGATTTGGATAAATATTCCAAGTGATTGTGTTTGATGGTAAAAGCATGGCAAGGATCAGTAATGACAAGTAGCCATGGGGAATAAAGGAATGTTTTCCTAGAAGATGATATTAGGGCTGATTGCCTTGATTATGCTTGATTTTTAATTGGATTATATAAGGAAGGATATTTTGCACGCGTGAATCTTCTCCAAGATCGCACCGTGGATTATCCCGAGAGGGCGTTGCTTGATTCATAGGCCGATGGTCGAGTGGTGAAAAGGCTAACCATGGAAATGGCACTCCTAGACCGCTTGTGGGTCAGGTGGAGCTCTGGACACCCTTTGCTTGTCCAGAATGGAGTTGGAGATCCCCATGAGCCCAATGTCTGGGATGTTGGAAGATCCTATTCTAGATAAAGGATGGAAATTTTGGTGCCATGTGATTTGAACCAGGTATTTCTGTTGGATAGAAGGGATACATAATTCTCTTGTATGGGCAGGAGACAAAGATTAACTTGAAAATAAATTAAGGAACTTATTTGTAAAAAGATCCGCTTGCTCTGTTTTCATGTTTGTGCTATAAATTATGCGAACAAACCCTGTTTCCTAAAAGGCTTAATTAATGAAGCTAATTTTAAATGTCACATATAAATGTGGTAGGACCTAATTAGAAAACTAAAGTTATCAAGGGAAGTGGGTGGGCGGAATCCCTGACAGGTCCGTCCTATGGCTAGGTGGTCCCAGAGAATTGGGCGGCTTCTCATAAGGTTTTACGGACGATGACTTTAGGTATTGTTAAGTTAGAACTCGATTCATGCCGTTTTAGGGGACCGGAATGGGACTATGCCCTATGGATAGAGAGGTTGAGCGGCACATTCCTCTCGTTTCCCATTCTCTTTGAACCAAGTGCGGTATGGATTTGCTTCGGATGGGGTATCTTTGCGTAAAGTAGGATGTCCAAGATCCGATGCTAGGATGCTGTCATGAGACTTTGTTTACTAGGAACCAAAATTTCAGGTCGATCCTAGTGGGTTCGGCAGTGGACGTTTCGTTGCGAGGCGGACTCGGGAAACCCCAGGCGACAGACCCCGAAACATTCCATGGGAGTGCCGGGCGGCGGCGCCTAGAATTGTTTCTCGATGGACTACTAAAACATGCTTGGACAATCGATAGGCGGGCACGTTACATTGAGGCACAATATAATGACTAGTAGGTCCACTAGGTGAAGCCATGGAGGCAAATTGTGATACCAATTGATCTATACTTAGGAATGCCTCGAGGGTATCTCATGTGGGGGATATTTCGAAAGTGTGTGTAGTGAAGGTCCAGGCTCCTCCAAATGTGCATTTGTACTATCCAAAAATGGACAAGAAGAGATCTTAAAGGATGTATCAATGTTGTGTGAATTCCCTGGTGTAGTGTGTAATGTCATAGGTGGTGCTTGAATTGGAGATGTGAATGATGGAGATGAGCAAAAAAAGAGAGTGGGATGGGTGGGAATGAGAATTGTGGTGTGGAAGAAGGTATAGTGAATATATTAAATTTAGATGAAGAAGCACTTAGTTCATAATGACCTTGAGAAGCAATAAATAAACTTGGAAGGAAAAGATTGACAAGGTAGACTCACTGGAGATTCTTTCATCTTTTGCTTACCTTGTGTTGAGTTTATATAAAAGTGCGTGTCTTTCTTCGGACTCATAAACCAAAAGTTACTTTGGAGATGTCATTCTTCAAGAGCATCTCCCATGCCATACTCAAAAGAGGAATCAATTTTAATAGATTGAGAAGAAAAATAGGCAAACCCAACATAGGAGTAGTGAAGAGATATGAAGAAAGAGGTGTGTACTTTGTGCCAATTTCCACATGGAGATGGTAAGTGCTTAGTGGAGAATCCATTCTTCTTGCATAGTTAGTAGATTGGTGCATTGAAGCTTAAGGGGGAAACTCATGCTTACCTTCAATCTTTTGTTGAGCTCTATGCATCAAAATAAGGTTGTATTTAGCTTGAGTGATCTCATAAGGTCTTTGGACTCCATTGTAGCTTGATGTCTCTTCTCTCATGTTGGAACTTTGCGGGGCGAGTTGAGAGACCCACTCCCTCTTGTTTCTCAACGTGCTTGGTTTGGGAGACGGAAGTTGTGTTGTTGTGTTGGAAGTTATCTTCCCTTCTATAGTTCTTGGCTTCTTAGATGAGCTTTTAGATCAAGGTCTTGGCCAAAAAATGAATCATAACTACTTTCAAAATCACATGGGATGCATCCATTAACTCTACACCAAAACTATTCTGACCAAACAACCATAGTAAAGCATAAACTAAGCATAAACCATGGTGCAACTATCAATGGCATCCAATAACACTGTTGTCCATCAAAACCAATTGAATACCACTGATTATTGATAATCATCCACTAACACCCAACAACTCATCATCAATCTCTAATGATCATAATTATCCAAATGTATAGTTTTAGAGCCATGGTAAAAACTATACCCATCTGTATACCAACTACAGTAACAAGTATGTTGAATAGTGACCTCTTGGCAAACATACCATTAGCTAACAGTACCATGGATGCATGCTGAGTACATTCGAGATCCAATATACACTAGAGCTATCCATCATTGGAAGTGGAAGTGCTACCTCCCCCTTGAGCATCAGTCAATGCTCTAGACCCTTGCTTTGCTGAACGTGATTGAGTCAGCGCTGTAGAGCTGAAAAGCATGGAGGGAAAGCTGCAATAGCAAAGAGTGGTCTACCAAGTCACTCTCTTCCATTCATTTTGTATTTATCGGTGAGTAATTGTGAAACTCTGCCAAGTATCTCCTAGAAACTTCTCTCTCTCTCTTTATGTGCCAAAATTTGCTTAGGTATCAAGATCTCATCCAACTTCTCAATCTTTATTGAGTTTCAGCAGATATATCCTTTTGCACATCGCCACGAAAAGGCCTCAACAAGCTAACATTAGTGATCTTCTCCAACGCTTGGAAAATTCCATAGTAACACATGCTCAGCTTTGGATACAATCTCTCTTTGCCTTCCATCTTTTTTAGCCTTGCCTTTTCAAAAGGCAGCAATACATGATCACCCTTTCCAAATTGCAAAGCACATCTATGGCAATCAACTGCTCTCTTTTGTTTTTGTTGTCATCTCTGAAGTGCATACTTAACCTGTTAGCCTGCTTATGTTAGTTATATTAGTATGTTGTCAGAGTCTAATGGAGACATAGGAGCTTTGGTTGTTTAGGTGCATTTTCTTTATTTGTGAGCTTCTTGTGTACATTTCTATGCTAGTTACTGCTTTCCACAGTTTGCCTATACCTACTAGACATTGTCATTTTCATTTGGGATTTTCCCAGGGTCATCACTACTATCTTGGCATTTTTTTTCAGTGACCACCATTAAATGCTGGTTGGCTAGTATTTATTATCCCTATAGGAGCAAGTCGGCTAGTTTTTTGGTGATTTGGCTATTTATAGCCAGCCCCTCCACTTGGCAGACACGCACTCTTCAATCTTCAGCCTTCCCCTTTGCAGGGGCACACTCAGACACCCTGACTCTTTGTGCTTGGTGCTGCCACCATCAGCAGTTTGATTTGGTGCTTTCACTGATGCTTTGGGCTGCTTGCAAGGACTGATCAATCCATCTTCATTGAATCAACATTCTTCTTGAGTCAGTGTAGTATTCTTCCTTTATCTGCTTCCTCTCTCTCTCTCTCTCTCTTTGTACTTCTCTCTATGTTCATGTTTCTCTTCCATTGCAGACTCTCACATGGTATCATTGCCTAAGTGAGGACAAAATTTGGAGATTTCTTGCAAAAGAGCAGGTTTTCATTGCGGAGGAGCAGCCCATATTTTCAACAGGTAGGTTTTCAGCTAGAGTTTATTGCGTTTATGGCCTGTACAAGTGCTCTAGAGCCCAATTGACCCTTTCGACGAGGAGGCTATATCATCCAAGACTAGGCGACCGTGTCTAGTCATCAAGCAGCCCTAGCTTTCTATGTTTTGTAGAAAACACAAATTCGCGTTTTGTGGGCAACAACATCCTAGTGCAAGCGACAACATCCTTTTGCACGCAACAGCTTCCTTGTTGCAGGCGATTAGCTTTTTCGTGATAAAAGATGCATCTACAGTCTCTATAGCTGATTGCCTTTTGTCTTTCTTGCCACCTCCATTAAAACATAGATTTTTGGGTGATTGCAGAATCAAGGATGTGTTACTAGTTCACGAGCTTTGATGACTCAGAGGAGAAGCTTCTTTCCAAACACTCTTTTGACCGGGAATGCGATTATTGCATTTATAGTTGGCGAGAGGAGTTCCCCATTCACACCCATCTCCCTTCTATTCATCTTTTAGAGAAGGCTTCATTCTCAGTCAAGATGCCATCCTTGATACTCTTGGTACGGGTGACTGTCTTACCTTCATTACCCAAAGAGGATAAACTTGATGATTCAAACTATTCGTTGTGGTCGTGTAAGGTGGAGTGCATACTCGACACCTTTGATCTTTGGGCTCTTGTTTCAGATTTCGTCCCTCGTCCTACAAAGGATTCAACATATGTGACTTCTATGGACCATGCTACCTTGTGGGATTGGCTTAACTCTGAAGCTTGATTCTTTCTCTTTATGAGTTTATAGGATTTTGTCCTTGTGCATGTTTGTAGGTTGAAGACCGCGGCGAAAGTATGCAAGAAGCTTGTGTCTTTCTATCAGGACAAGATGTTTGGCCACAAGATTTCCCTTGAGAAGAAGTTGTAGATGCTCAGTCTTGACGATTCATCCTCTATGAAGGAGCACATCACATAGATGGAGGACATGAGAGGTGAGCTTGCCTCTCTTGGTTGGATGATATCATCTGAAGACATGGCTATTATGCTTTTGACTCAGCTACCATTTCCTCGGTTCGATGTTTTCTACACTAGTCTTATCACATTAAGGAATTGCAAGACACTCTTATGGGAGGAGCTGTCACCGCTTGTCTCGAAGCATGAAGAGAACTTAGAGAGGTTGAGGTCAATGGTTCAGGCTCCATCAAGGCATTTACTGTATATATAGGTGGAGGAAAGAAGAAGGCACAGGCCAAGGGCAAGTTGGAGGACAAGTAGGATGTGAGGAAGGAGAAGGATCCCAAGTGACCACACTGTGGGAAGGGTACTCATCCTAAAGAGAAGTGTTGGTAAAAGTTCTCCCATTTGAAGCCACAGGAGAAGGATTCGAAGGCTGCCCCTACAATGACGGTGTGCGCCTTTGTGCATGTATTTGTTGAGAAGGATACAACTCTTGCTTTTTTTTTTAGGAGAAGCCTTGGCTCTTTTACCCCTCTTCTCACATGACCTATAGATAGGATTGGCTTCAAAATTTGAGTGGCAGAGGGGGCACAATCACCATTGGTGACAACTCTACTATTCTCGTTCGAGGAGTGGGTACTATTTTTTTGTTGCCAAGAAGGTTGTCTTCTTCGATCAAAATTCTCTATGTACTGGATTTAGGTTTTAACATTTTGTCTATTCATGGTCTTACTACACAGCTTGGTATCCGCGTGGTATTTATACAGGAGGCAGTGACAGTGGAGTTGCTTCTATAGGTGCCGTTCTTTGGACAAGATCCCAAGAGGGTGGGCTTTAAACACTCATAGCCTTAGATGAAAAGTCTTTCCATGAGCTTGGGCTGCTTTGGCATGCTCATTATGGTCATCTCAATTTTGATGTGATAAGACGGGCTTCTCGGAAGAAGATGGTGAAGAGACTTCTTGACTTTTCTTCTATTCACACTTTGTGCCCTAGCTGTTTCAGGGGCAAGCAACACAGGCAACCACATCCCCAGGTTGCCACTAGGAGGGCTTCTACCCTGCTTGAGTTGTTTTCACATTGACCTTTGTGGCCCTATGGGCACGACCTCCCTTGGGAAGGCCAAGTATCTGATGCGGATTGTAGATAACTTTAGTGGATATGTGTGGCCTTATTTTTTGCAATTCAAGGTGTGCTTCCATTTCTGTGAGTGGAAGGTATTTGTGGAGATAGACTATTTCCCGAGTTGGTGGATACGAGTAGATCATAGTGGAGAGTTTACTTCTAACCTCTTTTCTTAGTTTTGTAGGGATTATGCCATTTGGATGGAGTATACCCATTTGAACACACCTTCGGAGAAGGGTGTGGTGGAGGGTGCGAATCGCACCATGCTAGAGATGGCCGGATTGATGTTGGAGCATTGGGGTCTTCCTCATTCCCTTTGGGGTGAGGCGGTGGCTACTGCAGTTCACATCCGCAACCATCCCCTGACTTTTGCTTGTAGGACATGACTCCCTACGATGCTTTCTTTGGTCAAAAGCCCTGCATGTCTCACTTTCCCATCTTTGGATGTGATGCCTTTATCCATGTGGACAAGAAGAAGAGAAAGACAAAGCTTGACTCGAAGTCCAAGATTCTTACCTTCGTGGGCTACAATATTGCCACGAATGGCTATCGACGCTACAACCCGATGATACGGAAGCTTGAGGTGAGGAAGGATGCGATCTTTGATGAGGCTTCGGCTGCGGAGGATTCTATTGATGGATCTATTCTAGGTGATTCTTTGTCATCAATTGACCCTCCCTCACCCTCAATTCCTCTCCTTCCTTCTAGATTGCCTCTTGGCACCCCTTCTTTGTCATTGGCTCCTCCCGTCCCCCTCCTCCACCTCCATTTTGGCTTCCCTACTACCTTTGATTGTGCGACTACTACTACTACTACTACTTCGTCGCATACTTCAACCCCTTTAGCCTCCCCTCCGGAGTTCTCTAGGGCTAATTATTCCACCGTTAGAGAGGGAGTTTTTATCAAAAGAGGATGATTTACCTTCCCTTGGTGAAGGGGAGTCCCTACCCTAGATAGGTGCATTATAAGTACCAGAGGCTATTTAATCTCCCTCGTAGTAGGATGAGCCTATATGGGTTGCTTGTTGGTATCGACTGCTCATGCAGGATTCACTTGTTTATCACATTCTTGCTTCTCCTATAGGTCCATGAAGATCCGCTCTACTTGCCCAGCAGAATAGTTCACTTTGTGTGAACTATGCTCTTATGTCATAGATTCTTCATGCCGGTGACCCTATTACAGTTGAGGAGGCTCTTGCACAGGATATTTGAGGTTAGGCCATGCATGAGAAGTTTGATTCTATTGAGTATAATCAAACTTGGGAATTAGTTCCGCGTTCCCCGAAGCAGGTGTTAGGTGTGAAGTGGGTCTATAAGACCAAGTACTTTGCAGATGGTTCCTTGGACAAGCACAAAGCTAGGCTTATAGCCAAGGGTTTTTCTCAGAGGGCATGTTTGGACTATTTTGAGACACTTGCACCCACAACTAGGATGTCTACTATTCGGCTTATCAAATGGACGTAAAGTTTGCCTTCTTGAATAGTGTCCTTGAGGAGGAGATTTATGTTTCTCAGCCTCCAAGTTTTCTTGTATAGGGGAAGGAGGACCATGTCTACATATTGTGGAAGGCGCTCTATGGTTTGAAGTAGGCTCCTCGTTCTTGGTACTAGAGGATTGATCGAATTTGTTTGCGGAGTGGCTTCCATCGATTAGCTCTTGACCCTAACCTCGACTTCAAAGTTGAGGGTGATAGGTATGTTTTGCTCATCTTGTATGTGGATGATCTTATTATTACATGGAGCTCTACTTAGGAGGTTCATCGTACTTCAGAGATTTTGTGATAGGAGTTTGACATGATGAATCTTAGGATCCCACATTTCTTCCTTGGTTTGGAGATCTATTAGATGGCACATGGCATTTTTATTTCGTAACACAGGTACATCTCCAAGCTTCTTTTGGAGTTTGGTATGGCCAATTGTTGGCCTCTTTCTTGCCCCATGGACCAAGAGTCCAAGCTTTTGCCAGCCGGAGCTTCCCTTATTGATGCCATTTGTTATAGGCGTCTTGTTGGCTCCCTCATTTGGCTTATTCACACTCAGTCGAATATTTCTTGTGTTGTGGCATTGTTGTCTTCTTTCATGAAGCCTTCTACTCAGGAGCATTGGAGAGCGGCCTTGCGCATTCTTCGTTATTTATAGGGGACTCGATCCTATGCAATCATGTATGGAGAGGGGGTTACTCTCTCTGGTTGGAGTGAATTTGATTGGGCAAGTGATGTGGATTTGCGATGGTCCATGGTAGGTTACTCTCTCTAGGTGGAGTGATTCTGATTGGGCAGCTGATGTGGAGTTGCGATGGTCTACCATTGGTTATGTCTTCTCCCTTTGGATCGGGAGTTACCTGGTGGAGCAACAAGAAGTAGCCTATTGTGGCTCTTTCTTCTACAAAGGTAGAGTATCGTGCATTATGTTCTACTGCTATGGAGGTAGTTTGGCTTTGCTGCATTTTTGTGGAGATTGGTTTTTCTTAGCCTAGATCCATGGCAATGTGTGTGGACAACCAGAGTGCCCTAGCTCTGGCAAAGAACCCTATGTTTCATTCTTGCATGAAGCACATTGAGATTCAATACCACTATGTTTGAGAGCGAATTTGGGATTCCATAGCGTTGGCCTACTGTCCCACGAAGGACAATGTGGTAGATCTCTTCACGAAGCCTTTGCCTAGGGCTTCCATGCTTCATCACATGAGGTTTTTGGGTCTTTAGATACTCCTAGGATCCAAGAGGGGGGTGTCAGCCTCCCTATGTTAGTTATGTCCTGGCCATGAGCTCTTCTCAGAGTTTAATGGAGACATAGGAGCTCTAGCAGTTTAGGTGTATTTTCTTTATCTGTTGGCTTTTTGTGTGCATTTCTAAGTGAGTTACTACTTTCCACAGTTTGCCTACACCTATCGTACATTGTCATTGTCATCTAGGATTTTTTCGGGTTCACCTCTATTTTTTGGCATTTTTGTTCAGTGTTCAACATTAAATGCTGGTAAGCTTGTATTCATGGCCCCTATAGGACTAGGGGCCCCTATAGGAGTAGGTTGGTCAGTTTTTTGGCAATTTGGCTATTTAGAACTAGCCCCTCCAGTTGGAAGACACTCACACTCTTTTGTCTTCAGTTTTCCCTTTGCAAGAACACACTTGGACTCTCCATGCTTGGTTCTACCATCGTTATTAGCACGATCTGGTTCCCTCATTGATGCTTTGGGCTGCGTGCAAGGATTGATCAATCTATCTTCATTGTATTGGCATTCTTCTTTAGTTAATATAGTATTCTTTCTTCATCTCTGCTCTGCATGTGTATGTGTGTGCATGCACGCGCGCTTCTCTTTGTGTTCGTGTTTCTCTTCCATTGTGCATTGTCACATAACCTTCTCATCAGCTACGTCCATGTTTTCCACATAATGATCAGTCTTAAAGATTTTATCCTTCGTGTGCTTTAAAATAGGAGGCACTTTTTTACTGCCCTCCACAACTTCAAATGAAGCCTTACTAGAGGAACTATGCACCATTCTCCACAATTGCAAATGGAGCCTTACCAGTGGAATTATACACTGTATTACTATATGCAAACTCTACCAAAGGCAAATATTGTTCCCATTGTGACTTATGCTTTGATACATATAGCACTTCAAGAGATTTAAAATTGTGGAGTTTGCCTCTTGGGGCTAACAATCTATTTGTGGATGGTGAGGACAAAGAAAATTCTAGTGGTAGTACCCATGTTCTCAAACAATCTCTTCCAAAACCAAGTGGTTATATGTGGATCTTGATCACTAATGATTGATCTAGCATGTCATGAAACTTAAACACATGTTGAAAAAATAATCATGACATATGATTAATCTTTATCTTCTTTCTCACTGGAATCAAATGGGCTTGCTTATTGAACTTGAAAATGATAGTCCATATTCCATTACTCCTTGTAGGTGTCTTGAAAGATAAAGTCCATAGCAATGCTCTGCCATGGTTTATCAAGTATAGGCAAGGGCTCCAATAGACGTGGCATCTTTTCTCTTTCATACTTGATCTTCTGACAAACAATGCATGTGTGCACAAATTGATCTACATCATGCCTCAAAGTCGGCCAATAGAAAAAGTGCTCCACTTCCTTCACTGTAGCAAAATGCTTGTATGCCCTAGATAAGGAGGAGCATGAATTTTTATCATCACTTTTGGCCTCAATAGCATTGTGACACTTAACCACCCATACATCAGCAAAAGCCACCTCTAAGCACATGACACTCATACCTTTGGTCACTACAAAAGCCTGATCATAAACTTTGGAGTTCGATCTTTCATGGCATCCTACTCATTGTGATAGACCATAATAATTACTGAAATTTGAGGCTTTCTTGATAGTGCATCAACTATCACATTCTTTTTGCCATCAATATGTACAATTCAAAAGTGAAACATTGAGAGGAAGTTTGTCCATTTCATATGCTTCTTAGACAACTTTGTTTCATTCAAACATGAATGCAATGTCTGATGATCTATTTGCATAGTGAAATTAGCCCCTAAAAGATAGTGTTTCCATGTGAAAAGAGTATGAATTACAACAAGTAATTTTTTCTCATAAACCTGCAAATTCTTCTTTGCTCCATGGACAGTATGATTCTCATAGGCCACCACTTGACCATCTTGCATTAAAACAATCTGAATGCTGTTACCACATGTATCATGCTGCACTATAAAAGACTTCTTGAGATCTAGCAATATAAGCACTAGATCTGAAGGCATCTTTGCATATAAGCACTAGATCTAGTAATATAAAATGGTTGATCCCCACAATCTATGCACGACATCATTGATCCTGGGAATCAGAAACCAATTTTTGATTGTGATCTTGTTCAAAGCACGTAAGTCAATGTGCATACGTCATGAGTCATCATTCTTTTGGACCAAAGACACTCCTTTATGAATCATATTTATCCATCTTCTTTAATGTGCACGTAAGTCAATGTGCATACGTCATGAATCATATTTCACACTCCTTTATGAATCATATTTATCCATCTTCTCTTCTCCCTCACCTTAGCCCTTACAAAAGGGAGCCTCCTCTCCCCTATCTCAACACACACATTAGTTTGTTCATCTTCTTTAATCTTCATTAAGTTTCCATCTTTTTCAATCACCCTAATCCCTCTCTCCCTCTCTCTCCTCCTCTTCCTCTCCCTTTCCCTCATCTCTTTCAAGTTTCTCCTCTCTCTCTTCCTCTCCCTCTCTCTTCCTCTTGCTCTCTCTCTCTTCAAGTTTCATTCATATATATTATATTCTCTGTCTCTTCCTCTCCCTCTTCTCCTTTCTCCTCATTCCTTTCAACAATGTCTAGGTCTCTTCATGAAGCTTTCGTCTCTATACGACGAATCTTGAGAATACCACGGGCAAGTCAAATTGCTACTATTGGAGTTGTAAGTTTCGTGGGAAGACGAAGATAAGTACTATGACAAGGCTAATCATCCATTTGACCAAGATGGGTGGTCAATGTGGCCTATATTCTCAAATCTCTAAATCCATGGTTGATGAAATCATGAAGAAGCACTCTTCCGTCTCCAATCAAAGCACTCATGTGTCATTGAGCATGGCAAAGGCTCAAGTGGAGGTGGTCATCCCGATATGGAAGTGGAAACTTTCGAAATTCCTAATCCTAGTCCATGCATCTCAATGGCCTCAAGCTCTGCCGCCATTGTTGGAAGCAAAAGGCCATGTAGACAAGCTTTGTGACAAGACTCTATGGGTGGTATCTCCAGTCCTTTGTCTTTTCTCAAAGAGAAGCAAAGGAACACAGAGATAGAGATTGCGCGCACTATCATTGAGTGTAATATTCTATTCCATTTGCTTTGAGTGGATAGGTGGAGCCAAATGGTCAAAGCTATGGCCACAGTCGGTTCATGTGAGGGGTGGTATGACGTCACCTACAATGATATACAGACCAAGAAGCTCGGCAAGGAGAGGGAGAGAATCAATAAATCTCTTGAGCCCGTGCGTGCCGCAGGGACAAAGTATGGTTACTTTTAATGGATGGAGTGATAGAAAGAAACGAGGTATTATCAACATCCTTGTTTCTTCACCCCTTGGTATTTTTTTCTTATGGGTAATGTATGTGGGGTAAAGAGAACGAAGAACAATGGGGGCTTTCATATACACATATATCTGACAAGTTATTATTAAGGTAATGTTAGAAAATTAAAATTAAAATTTTAGTCTATAGTTCATAATTCATTTTTCGTTTTAATCTATATTTTTTAGAATCTTTCAATCTAGATTACTTGTAAGGTGTCATGACTCCTGACTCATGAATTATGACTCGTGAGTCATGACTCACGAGTCATTCTTCTATCTCCAGTGAATCTAATTTTCATCTCTTATTTGACCATCTATTTTAATACCTCTTTATCTATCCCAATACCTCTTCCACTTCATCTGCACCCTTAATCTTGATTCTCACCTAGTTTCTCTTTTTCTCGTACTATGTAGGTTGCTATGGTGAACATGATACAAGTGGTCACCGACAATGCCTCCAATTGTTTGAGGATGGGATGCTTATATGAATTAAAATTTCCATCCATTGTTCGGACCCCATGTGCCACCCATTGCATTGACCCCCTCATAGAAGGCATTGGGTCACTTGATTGGGTGAAAAAGATTGTTGCAGATGCTTGTTGTATTGTAGATTTCATCATAAAGAAAGTAATAGTCTTGGTTATCTTTCGCCCCTACAGTGATGTGGAGCTAAAGAAGCCCTGCAGGTTCTATTTTACCACCATGTGGTTGCTTTTAGAGCGACTATATGATGTGCAAAATAAAATTCAATAAGCTATGGTCTTGGAGGAGTTCAAGGCATGGCTATGAGAGGAGCCACACTGGAGTATAGAAGAGGGGAAAGCCGTTTAGAGGCTTTTCTTGAAAGAGGTATTTTGGCACCATATATGTGCATTGATCATAATAATCACCCCCTTGTATAGGGTGGTACGTATGATTGACAAGAAAAGTATCACATTGGGGCTTCTTGTACACTTTATGAGAAAGGCCATTGAGGAGATCAAGGAGCGTACATCATTTGATGTTGAGGATCCAAGATAATTGCTTTAAGTTTTATACAAGTTGATTAGCTGCTTTAAGTTTTAAATTTCAAAGGTTGAATGTAAATCTTTTTAAAAATGTAGTGTTTATATATTGGATGCCTCACCAAGGTGTGATGACATCCTTTACTTGGTTGAGAAAAGATTAAAGTGGATGAGATGACCCATGCATAGTTTTACCTCCCTCTTGCATCCTACCTAAAAATCTCCATCTCTTGTCATACATCATGAGTTGGCAATCAATAGAGATGCCTATCTTCCGAAGGCATTGGATGAGGAGCAACACGTAGCACTGCTATAAGAAATCATCAAGTATAGCAACCAAAGGGGAACTGCTTTTGCCAGCACTCAAGGTTGGAAGAGACTCCCTTTGGTCAAGCTTCTATTTTGGCGGAAATTTTTTGTATATCAAATATCCAATGTCTAAAAAATTTCCCTTTAGACTTCTTACAAAGGTGAGCTGAACTTTTAAAGTTTGAAATTTGCATTTTAAACTCATAAGAGTTTACCTAGATGCTAGAACCTTAAGTGTTTATCATCTTTGAGTTTTGATTGCTATGTGAAGTTTCAACTTTAAACATTAAAGATTATTTTTTGTCCAATGTAGGATTGCTTGGTTGATGCGCGTGAGAGAAATTGGTTATCGTATTCTCTTATACATACTAAGATTCGGCTTAAGTTAAGCACACGACAATAGTTAGAGTAACTAATTTAATGTCGCCCTAACATGTCTTCAATAGTCAAGCTTAAATCTTCATATGCAAGTTGCAACAATCAATTGATCATTTTGCTTAGATTAGGTAAATGCTGATGAGTTGAAGTTGGGTAGGGCCATCTTGAAGAGCGTTAACAAAGAGGAAAAAGAGAAGTAGGAGGCCATCTTTAGGAGGCTCTACGTGGAGCTTGAGGAGATCGATCTTCAAGTCTCACGTACCCATTGGGGGCGTCGAGTTGTTGCTTGAGTTTCCAGTACTAAGACCCTCGTTGTACTAGCCAGAATCAAGACCTACATGAGGCAAGGCTTGGGGAGTTCGTGTACTACACATGTAGTTGTTGAAGAGGAATCTCTGGTTAGAGAGCTTCGGTATGATGATGATCGAAATGTCATTAGTGATAGGGGCTTTGGTGAGGTGTTGGAAGCCTTTTGTAGCAAGGGCAGCTCTTCACCTTCGAATGTATTTAGGCTTGATGACGGGTCCTTACGAGTGATCAACCATTTTGTATTTTGTCATTGATTTATCTTTAAGTTATACAGTTTATATGTGTGTAAGCTGATTTTATATATAATTGTGTATGTATTTTTCAAATAAACGTACCAAACAATGTATTTTATCCTTAAAATTTTTGTGTACATACTAAGCTGTACATATTCTTCTACTGAATGTATCTAACTAAACATACGAAACCACATTGTGCTAGTACGATATGTTGAGTACGCGAATATGTGCGGTTTAGTACATACATAAAAATTTTAAGGATAAAATACATTGTTTTATATGTTTATTTAAAAAATACATATACAATTATTTATGAAATTAGCTTACATATATAAACTGTGCAACTTAAAGATAGATTATCGAAAGCATACAGTTTTCATGGATTTAAGTTTAGACAACAATTGTAAGACCATGTAAGAATTGAAACTTCAAATTAGAGTCAGGTAAACCATAACATGTTTGATTGAGTAACAAATAAAGACATAAAATGATATTTGCTATGGCACATGCTATAGTCTATCACTCAATGCTCATAAAAAGATCCTAAATGGCAAAATACAAAATGATTGATCATCGATGAGGACTCATTATTAGGCCCAGATACATTAGAAGGTGGAGAGTGGCCATCACTAGAAGAGGCTTTCGATACCTCATCAAAGTCCCCATCACGGATGATGTTCTTATCATCATTATTCTCTCAACAAGTGTATGTGCAGTAGAACTCCTCAAGCCTTGCCTTATATAGGTTCTAATGGTTGGTGTAGTGATAATCTTGGTGCTCGCAACTCAAGGAACAACTTAATGCCCCTAATGAGTGCGTGAGTCTTGACAATCTATCTTTTGAAGCTCTATACAGAGCTCCTCGAAGATGGCCTCTTACTCTTCATTTCGCTCTTTGTTAACGCTTTTCAGGATGGCCCTGCTCAACTTCACCTCATCAACATTCACCTAATTGGAGCAAAATGATTAGTTGATTGTTGCAAATTACATATAAAGATTCAAATTTAATTGTGGAAGACATTAAACAATTAACTTTTTAACTTAGGGTTTACTTGTTTAGCCATAGGCATCTCATGCATAGTCCATAGCATATATAAGGTAGAGCGATAATAAATTAGTTATTGTTACTATCGCATGCTCGACTTATTTTGGATCTTAGTATATGAGAGAGTATGATGATCAATTTCTCTCACACGCACTAGTCGAGCAATCCTACATTGGACCAAAAATTAAAATAATCTTTAATGTTTAAATTTTAAACTTCACATAGCAATTAACTCGTAAAGGATGACATCACCCATTGCTGTAGCATCCAATATATCAACTCTATAATTTTAAAAAACATTATATTTAGCCTTTCAAATTTAAAACTTAAAAGCAGTTAATCAACTTGTATAAAACTGAAAGCAATTACCTCGGTTCCTTGACACCAATGCTTTACACGCCATTGATTTTATCAATGGTGTCTCTCATAAAGTGTACAAGAAGTCTCAAGGTGGTGCTCTCCATGTCAGTCATGCATAATACCCTATACAAGGGGTTGATTGACCAATGCATGTACATCGTGCCAAAATGCCTCTTTCAAGAAAAGCCTCTTAATGGCTTTCTCCTCTTCTACACTCCAAAGTGGCTCCTCCTACAGCCATGCCTTAAACTCCACAGAGTCCATGGCTTTTAATTTTATTTTGCACATTATATAGTCACTCTAAAAGCAACCACATGGCGGAAAAATGAGACTTGGAGGGCTTTTTTGAGTTGCACATCATTGTAGGTGCGAAAGATAGCCAATGTCTTTACTTTCTTTGTAATGAAATCTACAATCCAATATCTTTCATAAGGAGATCAATGCAATGGCTGGCACATGTGGTCCAAACGATGGATGGAATCTCCGCTTCAAGCAAGTATCTAATGTGAAAATAATTGTGTATCATTCGCAAACCCATGCTCCAACAGTTGGAGGCAGTGTCGGTGACCACTTTTACCACGTTAGGCACACCTACCTACATGGTGCAGGACAAAGAGAAGGTGGGTGAGAACCCAGATCAAGCGTGTAGATGCAAGTTGAAGAGATATTGGAATAGATAAAGAGGTATTGGGATAGATGGTGAGATAAGACTCGAGATGGAAATTAGATGTAGGGGAGGTAAAAAAATGACTCATGAGTCATGAGGCATTCATGAAGTCATGACTACTTGTAAGTAATCTAGATTGAAAGATTCTAAAAAATGTAGATTGAAATGAAAAATAAAATATAAACTATAAACTAAAATTTAAATTTTTGAGACTATCTCAATGATAGCTTGTCGGATATGTATGTATATGAAAGCCCCATTGTTCTTCGTTCTCTTTGCCCTGTATCCATGGTCTACAAGAAAAAGGTGCCAAGAGGTAAAGAAGCAAGGATGTTGATGAAACCTCGTTTCTTCCTATTACTTCATCCATCAAAAGTATGGTACAACCATACTTCGCCCATTCGACATGCACGGGCTCGAGAGATTTGTTGATTCTTTGCCTCTCCTTGTCAAGATTCTTAGTCCAAATGTTGTTGTAGATGATGCCATACCACCCATTGCATGGACCAACCGTAGCAATGGCTTTGATCATTCTTTTTCACCTATCCACTTGAAGCAAATGAAATGGAAGATTGCACTCAATGATAGTGCATGCAATCTCTATCTCCGCATTCCTTTGCCTCTCTTTGAGAAAGACAAAGGACCAGAAATACCACCTGTAGCTTCTTGTAGCGAAGCTTGTCTACATGGTTTTTTGCTTGCGATGGTGGCGGTGGAGGCCAAGGCCATTGAGGTGCATGGACTAGGATTAGGAGTTTCGAAAGTATCCACTTCCATGTCGGCGGTGACCACCTTCTCTTGAGCCTTTTGCCATCCTTGATGACACATGATGGCTTTGATTGGAGAGGGGAGAGTACTTGTTCTTGATTTCGTTGACTACAGATTGAGGGATTTGAGAACGTAGGCTGCATTGACCACCCACCTTGGTCAAATGGATGATGAGCCTTGTCACACTACTTGTCATCCTCTTTCCACAAAACTTGTAAGTCCAACGGTAGCAATTTGACTTGCCTGCAGTCTTCTTAAGATTTATGGTTTAAAGACGAAAAGCTTCATAGAGAGACCTAGGCATCGTGGAAAGGAGAGAGAAAGAGAGAGAGGGAGAGGATGTAGTATGGATAAATGAAACTTGGAAGTGAGAGAGAGGAAGAGGGAGAGGGATAGGTATTAGGGAGAGGAGAGGAAAAGGATGTAAGGAAATGGGATAGGGGATGTGATAGGGATAGGAGAAACTTGAGAGAGAGAGGGAGAGGGGAAGAGAGAGAGAGAGGTTTTACGGAGAGAGAGAGAGAGAGAGAGAGAGAGAGAGAGAGAGAGAGAGAGGTAGGGTGATTGAAGAAGATAAGGTTGCAAATGGCCTAGCCAATTTAATTATGGATGGACACATTTAATTTTGGGTAGGATCAAAAGAGATGAAATTGATTTTTAATATTATTTAATTGTGAGAATTAATTAAAGGGTTGGATAGTGCTGAAAAATAGATTTAGAAGTTTGACACTTTTGGCAAAAATGTCTATGCAAATTGAGAAAACGTTTTTGGGGGCTACGTCTTAGCCATTTAGTTAATTTACAGCTTTTGAGAGATTGAGACCGAAGCAATACATACAATGATGGTGTGTTTCTCATCTAGAACGAGAAAAGATGAAAAACATGCCTATAAGACTGAAAAAATGAAATAGTGTCCTATAAAAGGGAAACATTTCAATGATCTAAAAGTGAAAGTAGAAAAAGGAAAACTCTCCATCAATGATATGTTTGTTCTCTAAAGGAGGTGTATCTCTGCATGGCTAAGGCATCTCGGCATCTGTCTCGTGTGGTGCTCAATGATGGCTTTAATTTATTTGTGGTGCGGATGTCTAGGCCTTCGTCCGAGTGGACGTGGCCGCCTAGACCGGCTAAGTGCCACTGCTCTATCCAAAGGTACACCTACAGAAGATGAGGTCCAATGATGATGTACTCCTGTAGGCTGTGTGGCAGTAATAGTGGTGTCTGCCATACTCTGTCGTGTATCAGTGAGAAAGTCAGTGATTGCTCTCTGTCTATGTGAGCCGAGCTGTGGGGGCCTCCTACTCCGTAGAATTGTTGCTCTAGGCCTCTGGAGCTCCAAGAGGAAGAATCCCAAGCATCTCTGATCCTTAAACTGCATGATCCATCTCAGGGGTCCAAAACCCTCTCGAAACAGACAGTGGTATCTACCTCGTATATCATAATATACGGTGCATCGGCAAATGTAGTGTTCCTTTGTCTCTGGCTCTCTGTCGCATAGTAGGCATATATGTTCCTCTGTCTGTATACCCTCCCATTTACCCGTCTCAATCCTCAGGTGGTGGGATGAGGTGCGGACCTGACCAATAACTGTGCGTAGTCCATGAGGCAGCTGTGTGTCCATGTAATTGGGTTGGGTGATGAAACCATCCTCAAATACCTGAAGGAAGTGGGTCTGGTAGTCTGCCATCCTCGTGCCATGGGAGGAGGGGGGTTGGATCCAGGTCTTCTCTGTATCTAACTTCAGTATGACTGCTCTAATCACATGGTTTAGCTTTGATCGGCTTAGGTCAAGTGTAGGGCAATCCAGGCTATAGTCAAAGAGGGGTAGTCTATCAATCTGCAGCCCATGTAGACTCATCCATGTACTCATCTGAGCATACTAACAATGTTTGTCACCATCTGTTGCTAGTTGTCTAGAAGAGGCCAAGGCTAGCTATGGGTATCTATCTCGGGGGAGCTCCCATAGTCTATGTATGAAAGTCATTGCCTGGACCAAGGCCTCAGCCACCATGGGTGATGCTCCGCTTTTATAATCTCATGTGGGGTCGAGCTCTTCGCTCGTATTATACGTGAGATCATCATGACCAGTGGTCTTTCCATATGCTCCCACCCGTCATAGTATTCCTTCTCTGGTCCATCCTGGTCTCCCAAAGGCGAGCGAGAGAGAGAGAGAGAGAGAGAGAGAGAGAGAGAGAGAGAGAGAGAGAGAGAGAGTTGTTGGTCCATTTTTTGATCAGAGAACAACAATTAGCTACAAAAGATAGCTATCTAGGAGTCTCAATAGGTACGCGACCATAGGGAGACACCTTCTAGGGGCTTACAACAGTATTGCAGATCAAGTGACAGTATTTTGGAGATGTATGGCAATAGGTGATTGCATTAAATGCAGGATGGAGTAGGTAGCATGCAAATTTTAGGGTTTCCTAGTGAAATCTGATTTTCTAGTGAAGAAAATCAGATTTCTCTCTCATCTTGGCTTTCTCTCACCTTCTTCAACCCATTCTTAAGAGATCTTAGCATTTCTCAGTCATTTTCAGCAGATCTCAGACAAATTTGGTGGATAGCTAAGGAATCTTTGCTGTAAACTATACATTTCTCTAGAAATTAGGATTTACTAGCCACCTTGGGATCCATGCCAACAGGATAAGGCATTGTATAGTGAAATCACTACCTATAATTTATTGTATTGTCAAGGATTTTAAATGCCTACCCGTCCATTGTAAATTTAGGGGAACATTTGGCCAGTTGGGGTCCAGTTAGAGCAAGTCTTGGGTGAAATTCAAGGGGCAAATTGCCCAATTTATTTGTTGATTGTTGGATTAGCAAGGGGCTTTTGGATCAGCCAAGGAGATCATGGAATCTCGGCTTGTAATACATCCATTAGTAATTGAAGTTAAAGAAATACCGAAAGGGGTGTTAGTTTTTGGGTGAATGGGATATTTATTGTCCAAGATTATTGAGGTAAATTGTGCATTTCAATTTATGTTTATTTGTTGATTGTTATATCTAAGAGGAATTTGACACAATGTAGGGAATGGATGGTTGCAAATAAATGTTAGATTTGTGAACAGGAGGGTCACATAGCAAGGGACTATCCCAATGGGCAGCAGGCTCGAAAATCAAAACATTAGGGGGATCCTAAGAGAAAGAAGTCCAAAATATCAATGGGATTGGTGCCCGATAGTGTTACTGGTCAGCCCAATGATGATGCTATTGAGTTATGCTGAGCATGGGGCAAAATAGGGATCAAGATGTATTGATTTTCTTTGATAATGGTGCATGAGCCAACTTGATCTCTGTTGATATGGCAGCCCATCTAGGCATTAGAGAAGATGAGATGGAACCCATGGGGGAAGTTGGAATGGCATGTAAAGACCATGGAGAGCCCATTACACCGCTCATTGGAAAGCTTTAGTTGCTTATATCGGGATATATGGACAATGAAGAGTTCTTGATTGTTCCACTTGAGGGTTGTGATGTTTTGCTTGGAATGCCATGGTGCCAACGTATACATGTAGTGATTGATTCTTGTGTAGGTAGTGGAGCATTTCTTTTATTGGCCAGCTTTGAGGCATGATGTAGAGCAGTTTGTCAAGACATGTATTGCATATCAGAAGGTAATGCATGATAAGTAAAAGGTGCCAGACTTTTTGTAGCCCTTGCTTATTCCAGATAGGCCTTGGTAGAGCATTGCAATGGATTTTATTTTTGAGCTTTCTAGGATACCTATAGGGAATGATGGGATATGAACTATTATTTGCAAGTTTAGCAAACATGCCCATTTCATTCCCATGAGGAAGAAAATAAAGACTAATCATATGGCAAGCTTGTTTTTGCAGCATATCTTTGAGTATCATGGTATGCCAGAGCCGATTGTCAATGATCGAGACCCTCGGATGACCAGTTTATTTTGGAAGGGGTTGTTTGAAAATATAGCTACCACGTTGAAATTCTTGTCGTTCTTTTATCTGCAAAAAAATGGCCAGTCTAAGAAAGGGAGCCAATTTCCATAGTGTTGGGTCTTTTGAGGTGCTATGTTTGAGACCACAAGACATGGTGGGAGCAGTATTTGCCATTAGTTGAGTTTGTATATAACAATATAAGCCACTGGCAAAGCTCCATTTGAGGTGGTTGAGGGTGGTAAGAAACTACTACCTATCTTGCAGACTAAGGACAAGATCTTTGACACTGGTTGTTATGTGGAAAACTTGGATGCAAAAGAAGGCAACTCATCGCTATAGACGTGCTTTGCAATTTGCAAAGGGTGATTATGCATTGTTGCATTTTGAAAAGGTAAGGTTGGGAATGTCTTTTTTTTAGATATTGTTATTAGTATTTATCTTGCAAATTGAGAAAATGTTTTTGGGGATGGGTCTTAGCCATTTAGTTAGTTTATAGGTTGAGAGAGAGAGAGAGAGAGAGAGAGAGAGAGAGAGAGAGAGGAGGGGGAGTTGCTGGTTTGTTTTCTTATAAGATAACAACAATTTGCTTTGGGGATGGCTCTCGACCATTTAGTTAGTTTATAGCTTGGGGGAGAGAGAGAGAGAGAGAGAGAGAGAGAGAGAGAGAGAGGGGGGGGGAAAGGAAAGTTGTTGGTCTATTTTTTTATAAGAGAACAGCAATTTGCTGCACAAGATGGGAACAACAGGGAGACACCTTCTAGGGGTTGGCAACAACATTGCTGATCAAGTGACAGCATTTTGGAGGTACCTGGCAGTAGGTATTGCATTAAATGCAAGATGGAGAAGGTAGCAGGCAGATTTTAGTGTCTTTTTGCAAAGAAAATCGGATTTCTCTCTCATCTTGGCTTTCTTTTACCTTCTCCAACCCATTTCTGGAGATCTTAACATTTCTCAACCATTTTGAGAATATCTTAGCCAAATTGGTAGATAACTAAGGGATCTTTGTTGTAAACCCTAAATTTCTACAAAAATTAGGGTTTAGTAGCTACCTCGGGATCCATGTGAACAAGATCAGATATTGTACACTAAAATCAGTTTGGGGCAAAATTTGGGGTCCAATTAGAGCAAGTCTTGGGTGAAAATCAAGGGAAAATTTGCCCAATTTATTTACTGATTTTTGGATCAGCCAAGGAGATGGTGGAATCTTGGCTTGTAATACATCCATTGGCAATTGAAGTTAAGGAAATACTGAAAGGGGCGCCAGTTTTGGAGCCAACAAGGTGTTTGTTGTCCAAGATTATTAAGGTTAATTGTGCATTTCAATTTATGTTTATTTGTTGATTGTTGTAATTAAGTGCTTGATCAGGGAATTACCACCGTTTCCAAGGAAGGCTTATTTGAGTCAAGACTTGATTGGCCCCAATAGTTGGTGTCCCTTGTAGTATTTCTTTATCTAGTGTTGCTATAAGGTCAAAGTACAGTGCGATATAGGTTGATCTCCTTCAATCTTCAATAGAAATGGCTATCACAAATGACCATCATTGCTTGGGCATAGTTTGCCTCTCAATTGTGCAACAATCCAGGCTTTGTTTGAGTCTTCGATCTCTTGCATGGCACAATAATTTGGGAATGGGCTACCCTGGGGATCAATTGCAAATTAATACCTTTAGTTGCTACACCGAGGAAACCCTAATGATTGTTGCAAATTAGGGTTTTAACAGTAATCCCTTGAATTGTTTTTCACCAACTATTGGAATATGTTAAGAATTGTTGAGGAAATGTTAGAGGATGAGAGAGAAAATCAGCTCAAATGTGTATCTTTTGAATGGTATCCCTAATGGCAATTTTGATGGTGCCAACAGCTTTGAAAGGGTGATAAAACTCAAGTGCAATTGATGAGCCCTCCTCTTCTATCACTGGCTCTCACTTAGATAGAGAAGGAAACCTATTGCCTTTGTCCTATCGCAGTATGTAATTTCTAGGTTTAATTGACTAGTTTTCAGGATTTAAATTCTTTAAATTAATTCATTATTCATTTGACCTTGCGCAAGATTTGGCTAGTACTCATTCACAATTAATGTGCTAACCCTTTGGAACATTTAATATTTCCAACATTAATTGGTCTTAGACTAGCATCAATTTATTAATGAATACCTAGTCCCACAATGTCACCACTGGACATTTTATACCTCAATTGATGGCCTAGACCCCAAACTAACACCAAGTACCTATAAGTATCTACTTGGCATAACTTTATATAACTTTCGCCAATGTTACCTATGATTCACTTGGGTTACTTAAGCCATCATCGTGACTTAATTGACTTGCACTTCATGTGTGCACTTGACAAGTGGATACAACTTAATAATACCAAAGCTAAGCATTAAAAACAGACATCCTCATGACATTACAAGTGACTACGATGACACTTTGATGGTCGTAGAAGACCACCTTCGGAATGTCATATGGAAATTGAAGTGTTGCCAATAAGACTCTCAAACAGATAGCCTTAGTGGTGCCATCATAAAGAGCCGTATACTTTGCCTCTGCAATGGAGATAAGCATTGTCTCTTGCTTAGGGTTGGATCAAACAATGGGAGTTGTACCTAGGGAGAAGATATAACCACTATGGGAACACCAATTGTTGGGATCTCCTCCTCAATTGGAATCCATATACCCTCGCAAAATCAAACCACAACCATAATGCAGTGCATAAGAATAAGTGGACCAAACATATCTTAACACATGCAAGCAAGCAATCCAATGTGACATTTTGGATACATTAAAACATTGAGTAAGCAAAGAAAGAGAGTAAGCTAGATGTGACCTAGTATAAATCAACCAATGAAGCTTTTCTATCATAGATTGA
Source organism: Lygodium microphyllum (assembly GCF_053477565.2). NCBI lineage: Eukaryota > Viridiplantae > Streptophyta > Polypodiopsida > Schizaeales > Lygodiaceae > Lygodium > Lygodium microphyllum. Next base: position 111,200,304 of record NC_141154.1, on the reverse strand, counting down.
TAAGTTTGCTCATCGAAGGGTTGACCATGGGGATCCTTAGACAGCTTCATAGTGGGATCAATAGGCTATCATATGGTGGAAGGAAAAGCTAGAAGAAAGCCCCTCTACTCCATCATGCTAAAGTAGGAGGGAGCACCCTCCCCGATCGTGGGTAGCAAGTGTGAAGAATCGTTTGGCTTGGTCAATATGTTTATATAATTATCCAATGATGGTATAAACTATAGGCAAATGATGCATGTTTAGATTGCTCTCTAGTGAAATGGTAGTGTAGCCGAGCATGCCTCAACTTCGAATTGATGATGGGGTTACTAGCTAGTATAGTAGCACCTTGGTTGTTGCTAAAGACCATTGTCAGAATGTCACATGGGAACGAAAGTGCCACCAGCAAGCTACTCAAGTAGATGGCCTCGATGGTGCCATCATAGAGAGCCTTGTAGTGTGCAGCAATAGTGGAGGCAACTATTGTCTTCTGCTTATAGTTGGAGCAAACAATGCAGAGTATCGAAATCTCTTGCCTAGTGAGAATCTGCATATTCTTACAAAATCAAACCATGGCTATAATGTAATCCATAAGTATACATATATTACTCCGTGCTGGTTTCTTCAATAGGATGGTCAATTCCATATGGAGGTTATGTCCTTCTTGCAAAATCACTAGTCTATGCATCGACTTTAAAGGGTCATAATCAATATTACCTTCCTAGTTGTTGTTGGGCTTGATGCATAACAATGAAATTGAACTTGGTCCACAAAACCTCATGTATTTTGTAGACACCATAATAGGTAGATGTTTCTTCACCAACATTGGAATCTCCCAAAGCAAGCTGTGAAGCCTACTCTTGGTTTGTTCTCGACACATGTTCTAGAGACTAAAATGGTGAATGTTGGCGTTAAAGGCCCTTGGGCTTGCTCGTATACACTAACTGCCCATATTCTTTATTCATATATATGAGATAGTGCAATAAGGCTGTCATATCATTCTTGACAACATCTACATTGTGTGTGCTCTTCTCTCTCGCATCTTCCTCTTCTCCTTTTCCATTGCCATTGCATTCTCTTCAACTGGTATCAGAGCTTGATCGTGGAGCTTGGCCCATCATTACTTCAGCCCGGATTGAAAACCTAGAGCTTGGAGCTTCAATGTTAGCCATGGCTTCTTTCCCCTGAGGTAAGATTTCATCTCTTGCCTCTCCCCGCCCCTCATAGGCTCTTTGCAGGTGTTCCTTGGCTTCATTGGACACCTTCTATGCCCCCATTTGCCCCCTTATCCTCAGGATAACTAGTAGGCCCCACTGTAGTAGCTCACATTTCTTTTGTGCATGTTTTAAAATCTGGCTAAAAAATCCCATTTTTTCTCATATCTCGGGCATCCAGAATCTGATTTAGATAAGATAAGAGTCTAACTTGGGGTTTTGGCAGGCTCCGGACGTAATGGCAATGTCAGATCTATCAAATTCTGATTAGAGAATTTTCTGCAACAGATTTGAGTTGATTTACAGTAAGAAAATGTCATGCTCTTAGCTTATGTGATTCTCTCAAGGCTTGGTATTTGATGCCTAGATGCTTTGTGGATGTTGGCTCAATGTTTTAAATGCTTTTGGGGCTAAATTTACTCAGCCATTGATTGTTTTACACAATCCACAGGCAGTCCAAAACAGGACAGCCCCCTGTCATTACATTTTACGCTTATGCTACATGGTCATTTAATGTCCGATTATGCTTGGTTGGTGCTTAAACATATGGGAATGTTGTGAAGGAAACTACTAGGGTTTGCACTGAGGATACACAGAGTGTATAGTGTGCTCAAGGGCAAAGCAATGTTAGAGTGTGACGTCCACGGAAGACGGATCCCAAGTCTGTGACCACCAGTCGGAGTGTAGGAGTGCTGAATAGTGAATGGCAGCAGGCTGGTCACCTAAACGCAGTAGTCTTGAGGCTGGAAACTGGTAAACACAGCAATGTACCACCGATCGGAGGCTCGAAATTGCACACAGTTTGTTGTAAATAGCAGGCTGAAACAGTGTCTGAGAGTGTCAGGGCTTGCAATGCTGAAAACGCAGGTTGGCTGACCCTGGAGATGATGGACAGTAGGTTGAACAACAGTCTGGGACAGTTTGGAGCAATTGCCAGTAGCTAAGAGCTGTCACCTACAACAATGGACAGGTTGAAGATAATGTGGCTGCAGTCGATGATGGTTGGACAATAGATGGAGGTGGGCTGTAGGCTGGAAATTGGGCACCAATAGTAGCAGAGGGTGTGTGGGCTGGTATAACTTGCAAACAAGGATGATGGCTGAATGGGGGCAGCTTGTCTATTTATAGATATGGAAGGGTGTCCCAAAAATTGGAGTTTTCTCTAAACTCTCTCCAACCTCTTTCTGTTTTAGGGTTTCGACTGAACTCTCTCAAATTGCTTTCTGTTTGAGGGTTGTACTCTTAAAGAGCATTTTTAGTGTGTTTTGGGATTGTTTAAGAGGCTAGTCAGCAAGTAATGCATATTTTAGCTCAACACCCCCCTCTCAGGCCAAAAACTAAGCTGAACGGTTAGGCTAGCCATTGTGATGTTTATGTACCCCAAGGCATCACACCCCAAAGCAACCAAGGTATCGAACAAAGGGTGCACGTTGACTGCCCAGTGGCCTACCAAGACTATAGAGGCGATGATTATCTTACCAAGGGAATCCAAGTAGTCACCCTAGAGAGGACAAGGCATCATACAAAGGGTGTACGTCGGTTGCCCAGTGGCCTACCAAGCCCTACAAAGGCAGATGGAACTACATGTTTTTTTTTTTAATAAGGAAAGTAAATTTGATGGGATATGGTAGATTAAGTAAAAGTGACCCAAAAGACAGGAGTAGGGAGGGTACACCCAACACATCACAAAACAGTACAAGATAACTTATCCACTCAGGGTGTCGATGACAAGGAAAAATAGATAATGAGGTATCTATGTGATGATGAAGGATGGTGGTATGGTAACAACAGCCGCCGGTGGAAACAACTTAGGATCCGCGCAAGTGGTGCTCTGTACAATGAGATCCAAAGTATGCTACATGTTGAAGAATGCTCAGGCAGCAGGTGTCACTTGGATAGTGTCTCTCGTGGAGAAATTGTTCACTTACCCAAGTGCTCTAGTATAAGGATAATGTAATCATGCAATGCAAAGGGTAAGGTACAACAGGAGGAAGAAGCCGATGTCGAAGAGAAAGTGTTGAAGCCTGTAGAGTACCAAGAAGGATAGGAATCCCCTCTCAACCTGGATGGAGATGCCAAAGAAGGAAGAGAAGCCTGATGCCGGTCTTCATATGGTGCGGAGAACCAAAAGGAAGGAAAGAAGATGAAGTGGATGAAACACCCCGCTAGAAGAGCAAGATAGAAGTCACCGCCATGATAGCATCGAGAGAGATGTTGCATAATCCGTCTCGGAAGGGAAAACTGCCATGCTAGAAGAAGATCAAGCACTTCTATGATGAAACCATGAAAGAAATGGTGCGCATCCCCACATCTCTAGCCGAGGGAGGACCAAAGCAATTTGCAAGTTAGCCCTACACTAAAAGACAAAACCTTGCAAAAGAGATGAGAATTTGCAAACACAGAGGTTAATGGTGAGATGCTCCAAAGTAAAACAGAACAGAAAGAAAATCTAACTCAAAATAAATGGAATGAATATGTATGTGTGTGAGTAAATGCATCGAAAGACAAAAAAAATAGAAAAGCTAAGGATAATGAATCCTAAGGGCCCCACTCTAAGAGTGTGAAAAATGAATGCTAGACTGACCTAGGGTATCTAAAAGGACCTAGAGACATGCAAGTCGATAAAGGTGGCTACTATGGCGTATGGCCAGTAGCAGGGCTCTCCTAAGGGAACGCCTGACGAGGTGGAGAGGAAGGTGAGATGGATGCATAAAGTGCAACAGGATCGGAACCTGCAGACCAATTAGCCAATCCCTGAGGGGTAGTGAAAGAGATGGGCCGTTGAGCTTGTACTCGAGCCACATGTCCAACAGTAGCAACAATGGGTGTTGAAGGAGCAGATGAAGCAGGAGCGGAGGGCGTAGCCCCACTGGACTGTGCAGTTGCAGCGGTCTGCTAAGGCTTTTTAGGTGGAAGACTATGGGCCTTGGAGCGACACTCCTCGTCCACATGGCTTGCTCTCTGGCAAGGTGTGCAAAACCGGTTTTTCTTAGGGAGTTGTTGCCAAATAGGTCTAGATTCTTTGGTTCCATTTAAGGAAGAGGAGTCCCCCTTTGATTTGCTTGCCTTCGCATCTAGCGAGTTCTTCCCACTAGGGGTTGTCCCTCCCAAAGAAGAGGCAACCAACCCCCTCTACTCTGAATAAGGCTGTGATGAGGATTTTTTGTGGACTTGATCATACAGCCTCACGTAATGCAAGAACTGGCACTCGAACTCATTGAAGGTTGGCAATCTAGGTTGGGAGATGATGTGTTGAATGAAATTGAAGTACTTATCGGGCAACTTATTCAAGAAGAATGTAACTTGATCGTCATCTAACTTTGGAGAGCCAGTAGTGGCGAACTTGGCGGTTAGCGAGTAACCGCCTATATTGAGCCAGCTTGACTTTTAGATCATCCCCTTCCTTAATAGAGAACTCTTGAAGCTTAAAGGCAAGATTGATATGCTGAGTACGATCACGAGCCGCATAGCGGTCGAGAAGGTGACTCCAATGCTCTGACGCGAGCGAGAAGTGCGGCAACTAAGAGTGAAACTTAGGAAGCAATCCTTGCATCAGCTCAATATTGCCTATGGCATTACGGGCTCTCCATTGACGGATGTAATCAGGGTGAGCTAGAATGGGGGAGTGGAGTTGGGAATGGGCCCCAGAGTGCCTCCCAGGCATGCGTGCAGTGTGCAAGGTGGATCCATAGGTAGGGATGGGTTGACTAGGCATGGGCATGGTAGCCACATGAGGAACCTAAGGAGATGGGACAGGAACACAGTGAGTAGAAGATGAAAATCCTTGCGTAGGTGTAACCCAAGGAGAGTGTGAAGATGCACCATAAGCTAAGGATGGAAACCCCTGCGTATGAGTGGTCATAGGAGATGTGAAGCTAGGGATAGTAAGGGGGATGCCCATTATAGTCGTCCCAAGAGTTATGGGTGTGCTCATGTGCCGAAAGTGTGTGGTGCTTGGATTTATTGTAGGTTATTTTGGTCGATTAGTGGACTTTACAATGCTTGGGCTGCAGTTATGGCTTTCTTGCTCCTTTGTTGTCTAGCTTCTATGCTAGTTGGGCTATTGTTGCAACTTGCCCGTCCATTTTAGAGAGCAGATGCTATGTATGCTTACCCGTCGATGCATATGGTCTACTATTGTATACCTTACAGAGCCACTTATTTGGATGTTGTTGTACAGATGTTTGGGCTTCTATTGGAGCTTGATTCTTGTAGGATGCTTTGTCACTTGTCGGTCTTTACTTGACTTGGATGTTCCTAGGTGGCATGATGTACTGCAGAGCTATGTGTATGCGTCTGGTTAGGGGCTGATTTCATACTTGAATACCGTGTGCTCTTATGACAGATATCGTATGCTTTACCATACTGTGGTTGATAATGTCATGTAGTTAGCTATGACTCTTCTTTATATGGGAGCTTTTGCATCCTTGGTTGATGCCTTTATGTCCTCTTGTCTGTTGAGGTTTCATGAGCCTTTGCAGCACGCTTCCACCACTAATGTTCTTGGCAGATGATTGTCTTCATGAGCAGGTTCCCTCTATTGGGACAACCCTCGACTCCTTGAGCTCGGTGGATGCTATGGATAGCCCTATTCATGATAACTTGGATTCCTTGTTGTTTTCTATAGGTTCTTCAGTTATAGATGTTGTATGCTTCCATTGTGGAAAGCTTGGGCATGTTTAAAAAAAATGTTTTAGATGGATTAGAGAGCAGCAGAGACAGACGGACTCCACATGAGCAAAGAGTTAGCGATGCTGTAGGTGTTACCACTCTTTCTAGTGGTGAGGTACATGCAGTTACCCATGATGATGCAGTTGAGCATGTCCTCCTGTCATCTAGTTTCCCTACAACTTACTTGCTCAATGATCAGGCCTATGTCTTTGGTTGGATGTTGGATTCTTCAGCCTCTTGTTATGTTACCCCTCATAGAGCATGGTTCTCTTCTTACAGGGAGGTTGACAAATGTATTGATTTGGGCCTTGAGCAGACTTATGCTATTATTGGTACATGGGACATACACCTAGCTTTGCCTAATGGGACTTCTCTTATGCTTAGGGATGTTCTACATGTTTCCATGCTCAGTAAGAGCTTGATTTCTGTTAGTTAGTTGCATGATGCAGATTACTTTGTTTCTCTTCAGGATAGGTCATGGAAGATCTGACGTGATTGCTTGGTTTTGGCCAGAAGTTCTATAGTTGGTTCTCATTATCCAGTGCATGTCGCTCATGTGGGAGATTCTATGGTTGCAGTTATCCGAATACCACATGCATTGTTATGGCATTATCGCCTAGGCCATATGCACCATAGAGAGATGGAGATCTTGTCTCATTCAAACTCATTGTTGCCTCTTATGTCACATGCAGATCTTGATGCTTGCTCCGATTGTTCTTATGGTCCTTGCAGAGCCCCTTTGGCTTATGGTGATCGTGAGAGGCATGATCCTCTAGATCTTGTCCATTGTGCAGTTTATGGACCTATGCTTATCCAATTACTTGGTGGAGCTCCACATTTTATGACCTTCATGGATCATCCTACCCACCGTGTTTGGGCTTTTCCCTTGGTACGGATTGAGGATGTTGCAGTTATTCTTGACAAGTTTATGGATGCTTTTGGTTGCAAGCCTAGGTGCTTGCAGATAGATTATGAGAGTCATGCTATCTCTCCCAGCTTTCAATCCTATTGTCAGCAGTTTGGCATTGATTTCCTATGCCCATGGTATTACAGGATTGCTCATGGCATGTGCCTGACTCTACAGGCAAAGGTTGCTTCTATGCTTACCACAGCTAGGTTATCATATGGCTTTTGGGATGAGGCCCTTATGATGGCAGTCTATTTGCTTAATAGGATGCCGTATCTAACTTTGGATGGTATTACACCACACGAGGCATGGAGTGGCATGAGACCCTCCTATGATTACTTGAGGATGTTTGGCTGCCATGCATTTGTATGTATGCCAAATATGCCTATGTTACATAGATGTATCCTCCTTGGTTATGGAGATTGTGACTTTCAGGCTTACAGGTTATGGGATTTGGATGCCTAGTAGGTTATACGCAGCCGTCATGCTAGCTTTTATGAGATGTAGACATCTCTCAAGCCTCTTGATGCACGTTCAGTGCACTTTGTGGTTGATGCTACAGCCATATGTCAGTCTGCTTCACTGAGACCGCATACGATCTTGAGACCTCGTCTAACATGTGTCCGAGATGTTGACCCTTCTTCTATGATTGACTTTGGAGAGTCTATGTGCTCTCAGCTGTCTCCTATGCGCCACGCTGAAGCTATGCGCTACTCTGATGCTTATGCATTACAACCTTGCACTCATGAGTTGTGCTTGCTTCATGAGAAGCATTTTTGGATTGCTTTGCTGTATGGAGCTGTTGGATCGCTTATCTCCTGGACATTATAGATTCAGGGATGCTTGACTCTTCTTTCACAGAGATTCCGGCTTATTGCACAGCTCGCTTTCTGATTGGGCGTTAGGTGAGATGTCATGATTCCTCACCTTGTCTCTTTTCCTTTTTTCTTTGTTTTTTCACTTCCTGGCCCATTGGCCTTTTAGTGGGAGGTTGTTGGGGGTAAAAAGCCCTTGGGCTTGCCTATGTACACTGACCGCCCATATTCTTTATAAATATATATGAGATAGTCCAATAAGGCTGTCATATCATTCTTGATAGCACCTACATTGTGTGTGCTCTTCTCTCTCGCATCTTCCTTTTTTCCTTCTCCACTGCCATTGCATCCCCTTGAGTGAGGAAGTGTTCCAAGCGATCTTCCCTTTGAGAGTTGTGTTTTTGATGATGAGCTTTTTGATTGAGGGCCTAGGTTTCTTCAGAGTACCTAGTTCTAATACCATGAACACTGAAGACAAATACAATTGTATGACAAACCACACAATAATAATATAATTGAGTAGCGTTAGGGTAACTTGGAGACAATGAACACAGAAGATGAATAAAGAATGAATGGATACAATGCTTAATGCAGTAAACACACTATGTAGATTAAATATAGAACCTCGAACTCTCGTGTCTCCGGCAGAGAGTGTGTCGTACTCTATACGGATCCTGAAATGCATCAGACAGCCATTGGATGTGATCAGCAGCTGCAAATGCAGATCTGGAGAGTCTAGATCAGGCTGAAAACAATTGGGGCAGCTCAAACAGTGGCCAGTAGTCTGAGAAGTATCAGGAAAGTGCATGCATCAGCTGGAATTTGAAAACAAAGCAGTAAGCTGTCCCTGGAGAGGCTGGCAACTGCAGCATGCTGCAAATGCAGCTATTAGAAGGGCTGGATACAGCAAACGCAAGCAATGAGAGGCTTTTAGCAGTAGCGATGGCTGGGAGATGATGTATCCATGCTGGAAACTGTTGCTGATCAGCAAATGCAAGTCTGGAGGGCTGCAAACTGTTGCCATGAGCTGATGAGAGCTGCTCACCACCACAAACTAAGGCATCCACCAAGCAGGGGTGTAGCAAAGAAAAGAGGTGTCATTAGATGGAGAACATGAAAAGACTAGATAGGCTAGTGGATGTTACCTCTTCTTTATAGATTAGTAGATTTTCCCAAATTAGGGTTTGGCTCATGGGACACATACACTCTCTAGGAAAGTTTGGTAATTTATCGGGACTTTTGTAATAGACATGCTTTGGGGCTGTATTAAAGAGCTAATCAGTTGATAATGCTCTTTTAGCTCAAGAGTCAATTTATGGGTTTCGAGGCTTGGAATAGAAGGAATGATGCTTGGAACGGGGGAGTACTGTTCCCTAATTATTAGGACCTGGGAACACATTCCAAGAGAAAGGGAACGTTCTAGCCCATTCCCCATATGGACACAAAAGGATTTTTCCCACCTTAGAGTGGATCAGTTTTTCGTCCATGCTCCTTGATACTTATGCTTGACTTTCTTGCAGGACTGAGGGAGAGTGCCACTCTGTGTCATTCTGAGGTGATGGCGATGGGTTGCAGGATGCCAATGCCAACAGCAGCAGCACCTTGAGACACTCAGGTACTAGGGTGGCAGCTTGGAGAGGTGAGAAAGGATGACGATGATGTAAGAGGAGAGTAAAGGCTGCCAAGGATTAAGGCAGGAGAAAGAGGTTGGACAGCTGCCACAAAAGTGGAATGATGGGGATGAAAGTGGCTGCTGCTGGCAGTGGACAATGAGCCCCTTTCGTAGAACTTTTGAGCTAGTTGTCCTTCCAAATATTCCACATTCTTATATTAAATCATTTCACTCTCTTTGGGACTGTTTGAAGAACAAGAACAATATGATTAACTAAATAGCAATTTCTTGGTGGCTAAATCTCATGCTCATGCTGTATTGTAATGAGCTCCTATGTGAGCCTCTTTTCTGAGATTTAAAGCAAAGAAAATACTCATTCCAAGCTATTTATAGGAAACGGAGAAAAAAGAGGAATAAGAATGGAAGTGGCAAAAGTTTGGAGTTTCGAGGAATTTCCTGTAACTAAAGAGATGAGAAAGACGGGAACAAACAAGAACAAAATGAAACAATGAAAAGGTAGAAACAAATGGGAACACAATGGACTGATGAAAAGGCAGAAAAATAGAGTTTTGGGGAGTCTGGTCTCAACCCTACACTCTTTTCATTTCAGTCTGCTGTTGTAAATTATCTGGAAGCATGACAGGAACTAAGTTCATTTCCCTTGCAAGCTTCCAAATGTGACACTGATTGCAAAGCTTCAAGGCTTACAAGAGGCAATCTTAGGCATCCGGTGAATCAAAACAACAGGCAGTCGAAGTCAAAAAAGCAAACTACAGAAAATAAGAGTAAACACAATGATGCACATGCTCCACCAAAAGCGTGAAGTAGTTCCATGTTTTGCTGGGGATGTCCTTGTTTCTGTAATACTTTTATCTTACTAGTGTGCAATCTGGAGGACTCTCAATGAACACAACAGTATTATGTATGACATTGAGAAAAGTATAGACAAGACTGATCAATCTACTTTAATTTGAAGCGGTCATGCAAAGATTTTCCCAATGACTGGTATGCAGGCACACTTTTTCCGGGCTGATGCACACAAGCATGCAAGTGGCCATGGCACAGGAGGGGGGAGGTGATGGGAGAGATGTCTATGGCAGAGACAAGAGGGGGTTGTATTGAGGATGATCAAGTGGTTTAGTGGTTATGGGTATGAGGGAGACAGGAGCATGTGCTCTTATTCTGCCCTATCTAGTGTCTCTGTATTTGCAGCTTTTTGGCAATTGTCTGGTGCCTTCTGCCTCGCAACTATTGTACAAGTCAGAAAACATTAACGATTGCTCTCATACATGCTTTTCTTTTTATCAAAAAAACACAGTGCTGTTCCACAACTGTTTGGTGGTCTGTGCACTTGATCCGTGGTGTAACTGGTCAGAGCATTCAAAATAGTTTCACTCCATCCATCTCAACATGTTTTCCTGGTTCTTCTAAAGGATCTGGTCATAGTTCTTGATGCTACATCCAGCTCTGTAGCTACATCTTGTTTTCAAGTGCACAGTGCCCTCTGCCTCACAGCTATTGCACAAGTTAAGACAAAAGTAATCGTTTGCTTTCATGCATGCGATTCATAACGTCAAATAAACACAGCACCATTCTACTATTGGTTGGTAGTCTGTATGCTTAATCTGTGGTGTGACTTGTGAGAGCACCTCAAAATAGTTTCACTCCATCCTTATCAACTGTTTCTCTGTTTTCTTCTAAAGGATCTGGTCGTAGTCGTTGAAGCTGTTCGAATTGTAGCTGTTGCTTTGTCACCAATTACCCCTCAGTTAAGCTCAAAGATATATTCACAGCTGGGCTATACAGAAAGAGAATTCGAATCCATAACATGGGTAAGTGCTTACCAATCATTCTTGTACATCAGTAAGTCCTAAACAGCAGAAGCAATTAATTCAAGGAAGCAACATTCTATTAAGTGTGTAATTCACCACCAAGTCCTAAACGGCAGAAGGAATTCATTCAATGGATCAATCACGCGATACTGGGACACAACATTATGGGTATCCACTAGATACATTTTTTCTTTGCAATGTAGAAGGCTGTTGCTCCTTTCCCACTAGTGATGTTTTACTGAAAGTCATTTTTACTGCTTTTTATATTTGTGGTTTTTTGATGGAATCTGTTGGGAAACACACACTTGAACCTTCTACAGATACTTGAGCATCGTTAGGCTATTATGTGAAATGTCATGAACAGAGCATCTTCTTAATACCTTTTGATTGGTTTGATCCAGGAAGATACTAATTGGGGAGGGCTGAAGGCTGGTCAGATGATTTCAGACCCTAAGCCTGTCTTCACAAGGATTGAAGTTCTAAGTGAGAAGTTGGCACCTGATAGTCAAAATTTGCCTCAGAAGAAAAAGAAAACCAAGGAGGCCAAGGCTGTGGCCTGAGTCATTATGTCGATAAGACTACAAGTTTCCTATCCTGTAAAGTGCAGCTCAAGGTTTGTGGGATCCATGTACTAAAGAAGGGTGCCCAGTTGGAAGTATCTGCTCCACCAAACCATGCCTTAACGTACTGTACAGTGATAATCTTCTGAAATGCTATAAAGATGCTTGCATGCAATGAATATTGCGCCTCATCATACAGAACAGTCATGAGCATCTGAAATGTTGAGTCAGGCACTGCTTTGATATAATCATTCATCTCATGGTACGGATTTTCACAGATGCCCCCTGGTACATCTTACTGCAGATATTAGGAACTTCGTTCACAGAACTGATTTTAATCTGATGCCCATGTCTTGTGGGAAAGGAGGTTTGTAGTACTAGAGTACTTTTCATAGCTGCTTAACAATCCACCAGTCCGCAAGTGTCTTTGTACTGCACCTAGCAAGAAGCCTGTTGATACATGGTGTGGCTTATTCCTCATTCATTGCTTAACCACTCTGCAAATATTTGGAGCAAAGGGCTTTGCACCTTTTCCGATTGGCCCCGACGGAACGCGGGCATGGATAGAAAAAAATTGTTCTGCATTTGGTATAGAACCTTGCGGTTTGCAAGAAAGAGGCTAAAATTTGGGATAGCCTAAAAAATTATCTCTAAGGTCGCTGAAATTAAAGTGAATAATCAGATGTACAAGAAGCTGCCTAGCCAATTTGCAAAACCCATAGGGAAAAACAAACCCCAAAAAAGTCATTACTTGGAACCAAGAAAGAGAAAACTTATTGAAGTAAATAAACAGTAATAATATCTTGCATCATGCACAAGCAGTGATTGAAATTATGCAAATAATCTCTATTTGGAGTAGCCACATCACGGATTACGACCCTTGTTAATATCATAGAAGCATTTCAAGCATGCTAGATGTGCCAAAGTTCAATCCACGCAAGAAATAAAATTAACGAGAATGTTATAGTTGCAACATGTCAATCTAGGATAATTTCCCCCAGACCCACGTGGGATTGAAGCTCAAACCCTAGAAATAAATTTCCAAACCTAGCTAACAATCAAGTGGAATACAAAGAGATGAGATGTAGTTTCCACATATGTAATTCAAAATACCCAATGGTCACTGTGACTATTGCATCATATCATCAATAGGGAGGTCTCCAACAAAGACTCTTGATATAAGAACCTTGCCTTGATATGAGCATCTTTGACATCCATAAATGTAGCAATCTATCCCCCATTTTGTGTTTATCTCTACATGATCACACCCTACTATCCTTTTCAATAGTTCATCTTTATAATCTATCATTTAATGGTACATTTCAATTTGTTAAGTATTGCAAAAAATCAAAGAGGCAAGCGAAACTCTAATGTTACTACGAATCAAAGCCTTTAAAGTCCAAAATTCAATCATGTTTCACAATTTATTCTCAAATGTAGACCAAATAGTTAATGATTTATGCAAATGATAAAAAAATATAGGATTGATTATGAAGGAATATCGGAACCTTTCATCGTTCTTTGACTTGATTGTGCCATTATATTCAACTTCTTTTGAATTGATTTATCTAGTGGATGCAACATTCTAGAATTAGGCGACATTTCAAATCATAATGGAGTTGTATTCTATTTGGACTTTAGTGGTGTTAACTAATAAACCCTATAGATGTGCTAAGAAGAAATCAACATGATAACGAAAGTGGCTTAGGATATTTTATTCTTCGAGTAGAATTTAAATATGCATCTAAGAGGTTTGAATACATGTACTTTTATGAGATGTTCAATTAGGCCCCAAAGAGTTCATTTGGCAAGCCATCCCAACTTGGACTCTTTCTATAAGGGAGATGCAACAAAATATACTCTAGTTTATTCTCTAAAATGTTCGCATTTAAAGTTGGTGCCCACTTGTGTGACTTGATCATTGATTGGGTTGCACTTCTAGAATCCGAAACAATCTCTAGGAAGCCCACAAGAGAGGAATAATAATTTATGGATATATGCAAAATTATTCATGGCTACATAACCATGAGAATCTAGTAATTGCAATGTAAGCTAGTGCATATTTTTAATATAATTTTACAAAAAAAGGATGTGATTGACAATGATTCTCTCTTAAAGCATCCATGAGTCAACAAATATTTTTCATATTGTTGTTTTTGCATAGAGATCACTTAACGTTTCAACCACTATAAACAAGTTTTTAATTCTAAATAAGATGGTCAACCTTGTACCAATCTTTATGATGTTGCTAACAAACCTTGTAAATGTTGAAAGTTATCTCTATTTGCTAAAGTATGTTGTATCTCATATTCATGCACCAACTTTTGAGCATTCTGTCTAAGATAGGCCAAGTGTTTAAGCCCTCTAAGTACACATGATGGCTAAATTGAAGGACCACTTCTTGGGTACAACGAAAAAACTAATATTATTGAAGTTTGATTGAAGTGTAATGGGAAACACCCAAACAAAGTTTTAAAAGCCTAAACTAATTGATGTAATATATTCAACACTATGTGATAATGACTAAAGAGAACATGTGTTTTTATCCATATATTAGCATTTTCAAGTAAGGAAAAGTCATTTAGACATACATACATTCTATCCAAACAAGCCCAAGTGCTTGTGTGTTGTTGAGAATCGTTAGTATGCCCAAACTCTTAAGTGGTATAGCCAAGACAATATATCTTGTTTCAAACTTTGATGATTGAAATCGACCAAAGGTATAGCTTGATCATAAATCAACTTGTGATTACTTATTGAGGGTTAAGAATCTTAATAGTGAGCTTGCTAATGTTGATAATAAGATTAAATCAAGTGAATCGTTACATGTCTTACTAAATGGATTTGGCCAAGTTTATGAAAATGCTGTATGGTATCCAAAAAGGACGTCCATCACTTGCATACTTGCTAAGTGTTCTACTTACTAAAGAGCATAGATTTGCCCATGAAAAGGCAAGAATGGAATAAAGTAATAGCAATCAAAAACCCAATGAATGTTTCTTTTCAAACTCAAGAGAAAGAGAAGAGGAGGCTCAAATTGATGGGGAAGTTGTGCATCCTTCTCAAAAGCAAGAAATAATCAAGAATACTCCTTCAAGCAACTCCAACAAGGAAGATATCAAAGGGAAAATGTTGTTATTGTGTCTTATATGGTCATTTTGCATCAAAATGTCGTAAGAAGCAAATGGAAAGTAGAGACAAGAACTCATATGGAAGAAGTAGAAGAGGTGGCAAACATGGCTACTATGCCAATTATAAAAGTGATTACCATGAAGATGCTTTCTTAGCAAATTTAGGTTTTGTAGTCCTTCACCATATAGTAAACTTAATCATAAGAAAATTGATAGAATATCATGGTTTTAACATATTAATTTCTCAATCCTATCTCATAAATCTATTCTTAGGTTCACAAAATAATAACCTAACCCTTTAAACCTTGCACCAATATTATACCTAACATTCATGTGCAGTACATTGCATTCCTCTAAATAATTAATCTATATAACTTCATCCAATAATATGCTCACCACAACACAGAAAACTTAGTTCATTGCGATGTATCTACTAGGCATAATGTGACTAGTATTGACCACAATGCTTTGTGTAACAAGTCAAACATATGAAAAATAGACAATAAATAAATAAATAAATAAAATAATCTTATTTTTATTGCAATTATCATAACCTTACCTAGAGATTAAAAAGCAATTGTCCTCGTTCCATAAAATAAACTAAGCTTCATGGGTGGCCAATCACATGCTCGTCCTACTTCATGTGATGAATGTATACCACATCAAAATATTATGTAGTATCTTAATACACTGAATCTCTACATACCCCTATGAAAATAAGGTAACGATGGATATTCATAGAACACTATCTCAATGCAAGGAATCTATGTCCCTTAGACATTTCTGTGATTGTGAGTCCTATGCAATTATTAGATAATAATTCATGAAAGTTGGGAATGATTTTTGAATCGATAGGGATTCTTCAATAGAATAGTTTTTACATTTAACTAAATACATATGGTATTGATTATCGATTCTAGTGGTGATATGATCACGATCAAGGATAACATGCGGTATGACTAATTCTGTGCCTTCATCTCACAATGGTGGGTCACCTATAACAAAAATTAGTGTGTTGGGGCGCTTGTACTTGGTACCCACACACATGTATACTATATGTGGCAGCCACCCATCACATTGTCATGCTTATTCTTTATTCTTTACTATAGAATAATAAAGGAAAGGCAGGTTACACATTGTGACCATTGGAGTTTCCATATGCCGGTGTTACTCTTGAGTTCAAACCTCCATAGCCATTGCTTTCTTGCTTTCACTTCTACTTTTCTCTCACTGTCACTCTTGATTACCCTTTCAATTCTTAGATATGCTTAATTCCCCACCCTCGTAAGGTACCATTGATGATCCATGGTGCTCTAATTTGCAAGGCCCCCATTATGAGAAGCCATGTGTGAGCACGGAGATTGGTTGGGTCCTGACTTGTATGTCAAATGAGGTACATGTGACCAAATGGCATCAATGTGACATTTGTGGATTTAGCCTTTGGGTTAGATAGAGTAATTATGTTGGTAGCAACTCAAGGCACAATGCATTGAGGTGCGGGGTGTGGGAATTATCAAGGACCCCTATTTTGGGGTCCGAGGGCCATGGAAGTGGCCCCCCGCTAGGTGGTCTTAGGGAGGCCAATGGCCCCCAAGGGTGTGGGGGTAGCATCCCTAGCTTGATGGTAAAGGAAATATTCTGTAGCCAATTAGGGAAGGTTCATAATATGGTCCAACAGGCCAAGCAGACTACCTTCTCATACTATGAAAGAAATACCTCTCCAAAACCATCATCAATCTATCTTTCACACAATCACAGTTCTTTTAGCTACCCTTAAGCTCTTCACCTATCATCTATTTGGATCACCATCTAGGCTTCACAATGGAAGTGCACAGGTGGACAAAGCCATCTTCATATCGGCTTGTTTGAAATTAAAGCAATTTTTATTGTTCTTATATTTGTTGTGTACTCTCTACTTCTTACTTAGATTCTATCCATTGTGCTATGTAATTTCTACATGGTATCAGAGCCCAGGGAACTTTGAGGAGAAGAGTATGCCAGAGGCAAGGACTTCAATAATCAAGAGGAGAAGTGTCGTCTACTACATCAAGTAGTAGTGCTGGCATATTAGGTGGTGGTGATGCTGTATTGACAATTGAAACACCGACGATTCGTTCACCAACCTTCAATGAATCCAAGTTAGATGGTACAAACTACACTTTGTGGAAGTTTAAAATTACAACTATCCTTAATTCTTATGAGCCTCTAGAGACAGTGCAAGGGACTAACCTAGAATCACAATCCACTCCCAACCCATCAAAATTGAGTGTTATGATTTTTCTAAATGCAAATATTCTCTCAACTTGGAAATGAAGAAACACAGATGTATTGTGTGTCTTAGTTACAAGTTGTTGTAACAGTGTTTTGATCTTGATTTAGTATACAAGTAAGGCATCAAAGGCTTCGAACATACTGAGAAATCAGTATGAAACACGAAATTAAGCAAGGATTTTGAACTTGGAGAATTAACTAGCGGTAGAAAAGTTTAATGAAGGAGAGACAACTGAAGCATTCATCACTTGGATCAAGAATATGTGTAACGAGGTGGTTCACATTGGGATATGAAAGACTAGTGAGAAGCTAGCTCGAAGATGCCCTTTGATTTTTCCACGAAAGTTTGATGGATTGGTAACTACCCTAAACACTCAAGTGAGACCCCAAAGCTTTGACATTTGAGAAATTTCTTGCACTATTAATGGAGCAAGAGTTGCAGCTTAAAGCTTGAGAAAGTTATAATAGTGGAGATGTCGTATTATTTGCCAATATGAAAGGCAAAGGTGGTTCTTCTACCAATGGTGACAAGAAGAAGAAGAAGTGTGGTAAGAAAAAGCTTCAAGGAAAGTACTTCTACCGCAATAAGAAATGAGATGCAATTGTAGATTGTCATGTCAAGGAGACATATGAAAATAATGACACTATGAAGATTAAAGGGAAGAAGATAGCCAATATGATTGAAGAAGAGTTGGAGTTATTCATGGCGACCATTGAGGGAGTGTATCCCTTGGTGCAATAAATATCTACTACTAAGTCATGGGTATTGGATAATGGCGCCTCTCATCACATGACCAATAAGAAATATTTATATAATTCTATGAATCCTTTGTAAGAATCCATCGCTGTGATGATTAGGAATGATGCAAAAGTAGAATGAGAGTTTTTCATGGTGACCATTGAGGAAGTGCATTCCTCGATGCAAGAAATATCTACTACCGACTCATGGGTATTGGATAGTGGCACCTCTCGTCTCACATGACCAAAAAGAAATGTTTATAAAGTTCTACGAAGCCTCTTCAAGAATCCATTAGTGTGATGATTAGGAAGAATGATGCAAAAGTAGAGTTGGAGTTATTCATGGTGGTGACAATTGAGGAAGTGCATTCCTTAATGCAAGAAATATCTACTACTGACTCAAAAATCATTCAAATGTGTTGTATGTTTCATTTCCTTTAATCTTCTCTTTAGGTTCAAAAATATTCTCTTGGATCAATAAGAAGAAATTAATTGTGGCATTGTCTTCTAGTGGAAGCAGAGTACAAGTAGCTTGTTTTGTTGCATGTGAAGTATGGTTTTGACATACTTCTATCCTCGACAAATAGCCCAGCATTAAAATTTGGTCAAAGCTTATGGTTACGTATAACTTTTTTTTGCATTTGCATTATTGAAAAATAAATATGGTTACAGATCTTTCTTAACTTTACAAAATACTTTAACCACCTTTTAAGTATCCTAACGATTTAAAGCAGTTATTTCATTTAGAAATCAATCCCGTATTATAGTAAAAATATCTAGATTATAAGCGGTGATCTCTTGAAAAAAACAAGATTGGTTTACCATACCGTCCAACTATAATGTCTTAAAATGGCACACTATAAGAAAAACAATGTTAGTTATAATAGAAACAATGCTTATTTGAAACACTATGGTGAAGGAGGATCCAATGGAAAATGGGAGTATAGGATGAAGATCCAATACTGCTTAGATATGACAATCAGAGTTGCATCACCAATGCCTAAATCGGGTTTTTCATGCATGCACTAAACACATTGAGATCTAGTATCACTATGTGCATGACTTGATTGAGGATGGGATAGCAAAGTTGGGGTCTACTGTCCAACACAGAATAATGGAGCAGATATCTTCACCAAAGATCTTAGGAAGAATCTCCTTTGAGTTCGTCTTTAGAGACTTAGCATTGGGCCGCCAAGAATATAGTTCACTTGTGGGTCATTGAGGGGGGGGGGGGGGGGGGGGTGTTAGATATGCTCAATGCTCCATCCTCATAAAGTGCCATTGACGATCTATGATGCTCTAAGTTGTAAGGCACTCATTATGAGGAGAAGCCATGTGTGAGCATGGGCATTGGTTGGGTCATGACTTGTATGTCAGATGAGGTTTATCTGACCAAATGGTAAAAATGTGATCTTTGTGGATCTAGCCTTTGGGTTAGATATAGTTATGTTGGTAGCAACTTGAGGCACAATGCATCAAGTTGCAAGGTGTGGGATTCATCAGAATAAGGATAAGGAAAAATGTAGAATTTATGTTTCCAACACTTTGAAAGAGTGACAAGGAAAAATGTAGAATTTATGTTATCATCAAAGATGATCTTCTGTGAAGTAAAATGGTTGCAAGAGAGTGAAACTAATTTAAATGAGTAAATATAAGCACATATTCCTTCATATGAAGGTCCACAAGTTTCTTTAGCCAATATAACTATGAAGTAGGACTTTTCTTATCATAAAGATTGCATATTTTCTCCCATAACTACCATGCACCACCCTCAATCTCAATGGCATTGAAATATGGATACTTTGACAAAGATAAAATGATAGTTGACTTGCATAATTGCTTAGACAAAGACAAAATGATAGTGGACTTGCATAACTCATCAAGGTCATCCCAAGTGTCAATTTCCATATCTTTGGGCTTTATGCATTTACATTTCAATGGTCTAACCTACTTCTTTTGCACTAAGACTTGCCATATTTAGGTATTCCAATAGTTAAAGTTAGTGCTCTCCAACTTATCAATGTTAAAAATGGCACTATCCCCTCAGGTATACTAGAAGCACCTACCATTATGACTACAAAGAAAACATAAAATGTATTGTTGCTAGCCCTAAAATTGAGTCAAAAAATAAATGTAACAAGGAGAGAACAACCCAAGGTATAACTTTCTACAAAGTAAAAGCACTAGAATGTTTGATACAAGTGTATCCTCTCAATAAAGTAGCTCAAAACTTAATTTTAGCAATTCATCTCACAAAACTACAGTAAATAATGAAACAACTATAGGCAAATATCGGAAATCGAGTGCTCCCACTATTAGGGAAGTCAAGATAGTAACATGACTTACAATGCAACTAGCAGCATCCAAGCAAGAGCATGTAGCTCTAAGTACCAAACATTGTTAGAGAATCCAAACGTGATAGAGATAGATGTATCCCAACCATGGAGTAACCATGTACATAAGCTTATTGTGCATAGGAGATCTCTAAATAACTATGAGATATACCATAGTACAATCAACCCACGGCCATGAATAATGAAGCTTACATACAATGAAGCATGTATCCATGACTAACAATCTGTTTGATAGGTGGAAGTACTAGAGATCCAAGTATCACATAGAGATTAGCCCACAATGATCAATGACTCCAAGGACAAGCTTTTCATAAAGCAAACAATATAGAGAGAGGTCCAACGATCTTTAAAGGCTAAGCTCGATGATACAAAACTAAAAATGAGATTGACCAATAGGCAACCCCCATAATTTTTTATGCAATTTTAGGGGCTGCCTTGTTGCTCTCTTGCATCTAATCAAGTGCTCCAACATTTTCTACTTGCTTCTTACCCAGCATTTGAGGATTCATTCAAGCTTCTTGAACTTCCTTTCGATGAGTATTTTGAGTTGAGATGATTAGCCATTGACTTACTATTATGGACAAACCTATTATTCATAGTTAAGAGTAGCAAACTCTCAATGGTTATGCTTCTCTTATGCTTACACAATGAAGATACAATGCTACAATGATGTGTTAATGCTAGGGAAGGCTCCACAGATTGGTTAGAGCTTGGTTTGCTCAACCATTGGATGATTTATTGCTATCATAAATAGTGGAGAACAAGGTTATGTATTGAATATAAGTGAAATGCATTTTTTATGCTACTCCGAAATGCTTTTTGATGCTATGCTAGATATACTCTTGCTTGGATTTTGAGCTTTGAGCTTTGATTTCAAGCTCCGTTACATTCGTACTTGGTAAATGTTGCATTGGCCAATGCTTTATCGCTTACATGCTTGGATATTTATGTCATTTGGATGCTCCCGCATGTGTGATTGAGGTCCTAGGGTGCTCTACCATTCCATGGAGGCTCTCCTAGATTTGGGAAACAAGCTAGGAAGGAGAGAAAGCTACTACGTATCTCAATTGAAAGGTGTGGCTACCATGGAAGGTTGATTGAAGCTCTCTTTCCCATGCTAAAGTAGAATAATTGAAGCTTCTTGAATGCCCTCTTTGATACTAGTTGATGTATAAATTACACGGTATATCAAACAAAATCTAAGAAGGAAGTGAGATAACACAGCAAATATGAGAAGAACACAGACTGCTTTAATGTCAAATGAATTGATACAAAGATAGTTATGTCCACCCGGGCACTTCCACTATGAAGCCTAGATAGTGATCTAGACATGTGATGAGCGAAGAGCTTAAGGGTAACTAGAAGAACTCTAACTGAGTGAAATATAGATTGACGATGCCTTTGGAGCGATCTTCCTTTTATGGCCTAGGAAGGTAGTCTAGCTGGCCTTTCCAACCATTTTATAAACCTTCTCTATTCAGCCAAGGAATATTCCCTTTACTATCAAGCCAGGGGCATTGCCCTAAATCCCAAAATAAGGCACAATGCAAGTCAAGCACACAATACATTATCAGAATAAGGAATTGTAACTCAAGTGAATTAGGTTCCAAGATAGATTAGCTTGGACTCATAAACACAATCTTGAGTGACTCAATTGATAGTCCCATTACATTGAAATGGAGTGTTAAGTACATGCCTTTATAGCTTTTTGGATAGTACCTCTTTTCTTCTCTGTGCTTATGGGATTTTGGACATCTCTTCCTAGAGCTTCTAGAGCATACATCTTGGTCATATCTCTCATACAAAGCCACTTATGGGCAAGCATCATTTGCTATTCTCAACACCCCCCTCAAATGATGAGTCTCTACCCTTGCTGGCTTTTTGCCCAAACATGGACCAAGAGACTAGCTCTTTGGTAGCCTAGTCAAGTTAAGGCTTGAAACTTTACATCTTGGTAGGGTTTTTGCATCCATTATGGGAAGCAGATCCACTCAGGGAATTCAAGATCCTCTATGGAAATTTTTTTCAAAACATCTTATTGGTGTGTAACAGCAGAAAATATTTTCTTCATCACTTTTGTTTTGTTGCTTCTTTGGCAACCTTTGATCTTCTTCTTGGTCTTTTGCTCCAATCTTTGATCTTCTTTGTCTTCTTGGACTTCTTTATCTTTATGCTCCTTGGATTTTGTTATGCTCCTTATCCCTTTTGTCGATGTGTGGTATGTACTTTTTACTCAAGTCTTCTTGACACATTCTTTCTACTTCATGCTTTTACAAATGGATACACTGATGGGTACATGGGCTTGGTTTGACAAGCTCTCATATATTGGAAGTTTGGGATATATGCTTTATTTATTTTTTGGATTTTATTTGGCTCAATGGATAGAGGCTTGACATGGCAATGGATTTTTTGGACAAGTGTAGGTGTGAATAAGTGTAGGAGAGAGAGGATGAGCTGGTGTGAACCGACTTTAAGGGCTAGGGTTTTTAACCTTAGTATTAGCCTTGACGCATTATGAGCTTCTAGGCAAAAACAATAAGGAATAGATGTTGATGATATGTTATATGGAGCAGCAGCAACAACATGTCCGTTATCCAAAAAGTCAACATGGTTCATTATATCCATCCTTATAAATGTTTTGGGCTGAGCTTGCTTACTTTGCTTCTTCTTTGGAGAGGATGTAGGGGGCTTCTTATTATGATCGTTCATCCTAGAAGATTTCCGATTCTTAGGGCTATCTAATGTTTTCTTTCCTTGCTGCTTCATTTTCGTTGCTAGTCGTTTGGCTTCTATGAAATTCTCGTATACATTTGCGGGTCTTGGATATGTCAACAGATTTGACTCCATCAGGGGACCGCTTACAGCAAAATTCACCATCTGCATTAGCCTCCCATTAGCTTCATTATGGTCCTTATGACCTCTTACTACAGTGAGAGCTACCATTCTGAGTCACACTCCATCCATGCACTATTTCGATATGCAAAAGCAACATCTCTATGCAGAAGAGCAGCATCTCGCTCTGCATATGTAGTCTTCTTCTCAACTATTGCTGTATCATGCTCTGCTAAGGCAGCATCTCTTTCAGCTAAAACATCCATCAGCTTCAACGTTGGGTAATCCCTAAAAAACATCCCTAAGATGATTCTGATCAAAATTGGCCCAATGCCATAAATCAATTCTTCCAGGGTCATCCATTCTTGCCTTCAAACCACAACCCCTCCCTTACTTCCAAGGGCAAACAATCAGTGGACTACCTCAACCATATACATTCCATAGCTCGCATCTGCAAGGCTCCACATTTCTATTGGAAAGAGGATAGTGTTGTGACTTGCCCCGTTAAAGCACCAGCATCTCCATAGCCTTAAGCTCCTTCACCTCGTATAAGATAATGGATGGGTGGATGGCTTAAAGAAATTGAGATGGAAATAGGATTTTGATGGCATCAAAATAGGAAGGACTTAAAGTATGCAGGGAAGGAGTAAGATGCGTCCACTAGCTATCTAGCTCAGCCATGGCTCTGATACCATGTTGAGAAACACGGACCTAGAACTAGATTGGCTATGGTGGATGCAAGTCAAACACATGATACATTATCAGAATAAGGAATTGTAACTCAAGTGAATTAGTTTTCAAGATAGATTAGCTTGGACTCATAAACACAATCTTGAGTGACTCAATTGATACTCCCATTATATTGAAATGAGTGTCAAGTACATGCCTTTATAGCTTTTTGGATAGTACCTCTTTTCTTCTCTGTGCTTATGGGATTTTGGACATCTCTTCCTAGAGCTTCTAGAGCATACATCTTGGTCATATCTCTCATACAAAGCCACTTATGGGAAAGCATCATTTGATATTCTCAACATCCCCCTCAAATGATGAGTCTCTACCCTTGCTGGCTTTTTGCCCAAACATGGACCAAGAGACTAGCTCTTTTGTAGCCTAGTCAAGTTAAGGCTTGAAACTTTACATCTTGGTAGGTTTTTTACATCCATTATGGGAAGCAGATCCACTCAGGGAATTCAAGATCCTCTATGGGAAATTTTTTCAAAACATCTTATTGGTTTGTAGCAACGGAAAATATTTTCTTCATCACTTTTGTTTTGTTGCTTATTTGGCAACCTTTGATCTTCTTCTTGGTCTTTTGCTCCAATCTTTGACCTTCTTTGTCTTCTTGGACTTCTTTATCTTTATGCCCCTTGGCTTTTGTTGTGCTCCTTATCCCTTTTGTCGATGTGTGGTACGTACTTTTTACTCCAGTCTTCTTGACACATTCTTTCTTATTCATGCTTTTACAAATGGATACACTGATGGGTACATGGGCTTGGTTTGACAAGTTCTCATATATTGGAAGTTTGGGATACATGATTTATTTATTTTTTGGATTTTATTTGGCTCAATAGATAGAGGCTTGACATGGTAATGGATTTTTTTGACAAGTGTAGGTGTGAATAAGTAAGTGCGGGAGAGAGAGGATGAGCTAGTGTGAACGGACTTTAAGGGCTAGGGTTTTTAAATTTAGTATTAGCCTTGAGGCATTATTCTGAGCTTCTAGGCAAAAACAATAAGGAATAGGTGCTGATGATATGTTACATGGAGCGACAGCAACAACATGTCGGTTATCCAAAAAGTCAACATGGTTCATTATATCCATCCTCATAGATGTTTTGGGCTGAGCTTGCTTACTTCATTTCTTCTTTGGAGAGGATCTAGGGGGCTTGTTATTATGATCATTCATCCCAGAAGATTTTCGATTCTTAGGGCTATCTGATGTTTTCTTTCCTTGCTGCTTCATTTGCTTTGCCAGTGGTTTGGCTTCTATGAAATTCTTGTATACATTTGCGGGTCTTGGATATATCAACAAATTTGACTCCATCAGGGGACAGCTTACAGCAAAATTCACCATCTGCATTAGCCTCCCATTAGCTTCATTATGGTCCTTACGACCTCTTACTACAGTGAGAGCTACCATTCTGAGTCACGCTCCATCCATGCACTATTTCAATATGCAAAAGCAACATCTCTATGCAGAAGAGCAGCATCTCGCTCTACATATGTTGTCTTCTTCTCAGCTATTGATGTGTCACGCTCTGCAAAGGTAGAATCTCTTTCAGCTAAAACATCCATCAGCTTCAATGTTGGGTAATCCCTGAAAACATCCGTAAGATGATTCTGATCAAAATTGGCCCAATGCCATAACTCAATTCTTCCAGGGTCATCCATTCTTGTCTTCAAACCACAACCCTTCCCTTACTTCCAAGGGTAAACAATCAATGGACTACCTCAACCATATACATTCCATAGCTCGGATATGCAAGGCTCCACATTTCTATTGGAAAGAGGATAGTGTTGCGACTTGACCCGTTAAAGCACCAGCACCTCCATAGCCTTAAGCTCCTTCACCTCATATAAGATAATGGATGGGTGGATGGTTTAAAGAAATTGAGATGGAAATAGGATTTTGATGGCATCAAAATAGGAAGGACTTAAAGTATACAGGGAAGAAGTAAGATGCGTCCACTAGCTATCTAGCTCAGCCATGGCTCTGATACCATGTTGAGAAACACGGACCTAGAACTAGATCGGCTATGGTGGATGCAAGTCAAACACATGATACATTATCAGAATAAGGAATTGTAACTCAAGTGAATTAGGTTCCAAGATAGATTAGCTTGGACTCATAAACACAATCTTGAGTGACTCAATTGATAGTCCCATTACATTGAAATGAGTGTCAAGTACATGCCTTTATAGCTTTTTGGATAGTACCTCTTTTCTTCTCTGTGCTTATGGGATTTTGGACATCTCTTCCTAGAGCTTCTAGAGCATACATCTTGGTCATATCTCTCATACAAAGCCACTTATGGCCAAGCATCATTTGCTATTCTCAACAGGGTTGTAGCTGAGAAGAATAGCTCTTTATGGAGGGGATCTTGGAAAAATCAATGATTTGATGCTCAAATCATAAATCTAATGGCTCCATTGGCTCCAAAAAGGAGGATAAAACCCCAAGACACTTGCTTTGAGATCTTCCAGATCACTCCTTCTTCTCCCTATTCGAAGTGTTGTTTACTTCTTGTAAATTGCAATTGTGGCACGCACGATTTTGCCAATCCTTATTTTTTTGTATTAAATCTCCAAAACAAGCTGAAAAAAACACTTATTTTTTTTATATGACATCTTGTTCTAGAAATCTCCATAGCTTTTTAGGATATTTACAACAAGTAATATCTAAAATATTCTAGTTTTTGCTCAAAAATCTAATATTTTTGGACCATTCATACTATACACATTAACATAGTTATTAATATGGCTCATAGCTCTCATTCACGTTGTAACTTCCATGGAGCGTGGCTACAGTCCTTGTAAATCCTAGAAAAATGTTAGCTTACGACTCTTGATTTTTTAAAAATTAAATAACAATTGTTAGTTATTAATGTTAGTTAGTTTTTACTTCAGTTAGTAACCTTACTAACTTATTAATTGACTAACTAGCTTTTGAACTAGCCAACTAATTTTTAATTACGTGGAAATATTATAGGGTGGAGATGGATACTAGGAAGACTACACCAGTCGATCTAGACACCATCTCAGCTATGCTGAAGGGCAACGCTTAGATTAGAAAATCTTATGGGCCGATGACCAAGTATATTCCTTACCTTGAGGATGAGCAAGATTGGATGCATGTGCTAGCCACAATCAATTTGCCATCCTCGGATAACAAGGAATACGACCAAGCTGCCAAGGCAGTCGATGAGCTCAGAGACACACCCTCAGTACCAATCTACATGATGGCTAGAAGCTCGCATGGGAGACTAACCTCTATCACATTCCACATCTCAAACAACAAATGAGACCTCCACAAGATCTTCAAACACCTAACGGACGAGTTAGTTGGTAACCCAGCCACAAATCTTAAACCACTTAAGGATCTCTTAAAGGAACTGAAGTGGTGATGGACCAAGGTGCATGATCTAAACTTGATGTACAATTGGGCCTTAGACACCGATGACAAGGAAACACAGTATCAAGACCTAGGAGTTATCGAGCAATTGGATGAGGACAATTCAAAGGATGAGTACCAAGACTGTTGTTCCTCCAGTGATGAGAGCAAAGAAGAGATCACCACAATAGAGTATGACACTGAGGGGCATGTGATCGAACAAATACAGGAAAACTCCAAACCGCAAAAGAAGAGCATCTTTAGAATTGAGAAAGGAGCCATACAAATGGATTGCGATTGCACCTAGTTGGAGTACATAGCAGCGATTAATTATGAATGAGATGGTCTTGCGCAACCAAGAGCCGCACCAATATTTAGAATGGAATCACCATTTGAGCTATAACCTCCAAGAGAGACTCTCTCTTCTAGCAAAGACGAAGAGTTTGATTTTGAGTCAGAAGTAAGCTCAGATAGTGATCTTGAGATACCCCGACCACCTAAGACCAAACACACCAAAGGAGATCTATTAGTCCACCTAAGGCATCAAAGGTTGAAGCAGAAAAGAAGAAAATATCCTAGGGATCCACAAGTTGAGGAGCAAAGGAAGTCGCAAGACCTATTGAAACGATTCACGAGATTTAAGAAAGGTGATAGGGTAGTGGTCTTGCTAAGAGGAGTACATAGCAGCGATTAATTATGAATGAGATGGTCTTGCGCAACCAAGTGCCGCACCAATATTTAGAATGGAATCACCATTTGAGCTATAACCTCCAAGAGAGACTCTCTCTTCTAGCAAAGACGAAGAGTTTGATTTTGAGTCAGAAGTAAGCTCAGATAGTGATCTTGAGATACCCCGACCACCTAAGACCAAACACACCAAAGGAGATCTATTAGTCCACCTAAGGCATCAAAGGTTGAAGCAGAAAAGAAGAAAATATCCTAGGGATCCACAAGTTGAGGAGCAAAGGAAGTCGCAAGACCTATTGAAACGATTCACGAGATTTAAGAAAGGTGATAGGGTAGTGGTCTTGCTAAGAGGAGTACATAGCAGCGATTAATTATGAATGAGATGGTCTTGCGCAACCAAGTGCCGCACCAATATTTAGAATGGAATCACCATTTGAGCTATAACCTCCAAGAGAGACTCTCTCTTCTAGCAAAGACGAAGAGTTTGATTTTGAGTCAGAAGTAAGCTCAGATAGTGATCTTGAGATACCCCGACCACCTTAGACCAAACACACCAAAGGAGATCTATTAGTCCACCTAAGGCATCAAAGGTTGAAGTAGAAAAGAAGAAAATATCCTAGGGATCCACAAGTTGAGGAGCAAAGGAAGCCGCAAGACCTATTGAAACGATTCACGAGATTTAAGAAAGGTGATAGGGTAGTGGTCTTGCTAAGAGCCAAAAGACAAGGGCAAGTGAGTGAGCCTATAGAAGGACCACCCAAAGTCAAGAAGATCAATTCAGCTAAGGAAGGGGAGATGCCCCGACCTGTTTTCATAGCTGATGACTTGACTGAGGAAGAGGAGGCAATTCTTATTGCTCTCTTGCAAGAGTACGTAGACGTATTGGCTTGGTCTCTCAATGACCTAAAAGGGGTAGATTTGAGTATAGTGACTTATAACATCCTGATGACACCCGATGCAATGCCACGGTCAAGCAATGATCGTATTCGATGAATCCCAAACATTCACATGTTGTCAAAGAGAAAATCGATAAGATGGTAAGAGTAGGATTCATTTATGAAATCAAGCACACGGAACAGGTGTCACCATAGTGATTGTAATGAAGAAGAATGGAAATATTTGAGTGTGCATCAATTACAAGAAAGTCAACGCTACCACGAAGAGAGACAATTATCCGCAACCATACATTGAGCATATGCTTGAGAGGGTAGCTAGTAAAGAGTCCATAGTTTCTTGGATGACTTCTCCGGATATAATTAGGTGCAAGCGCATCCTGACGATAGGCACAAGATCGCATTCTCTACCGAATGGGGCATCTTTGCCTACATAGTCATGCCCTTCGGGTTGACTAATACACCAATCACATTCCAAAGGCTCATGTGTGCCATTTTCAAAGACATGCTTAGGTGAGAGTTAGAAGTATTTGTTGGCAATTTATGTGTTCACTCTAATTGGAAGAAACACTTAGACAAGCTCCGAGCAGTCTTTGAAAGATGTAGACTGTATCATCTCTCATTGAACCCCTTGAAGTGTCAGTTCTAGGTAAAGCATGGATGCATCCTAGGGCATGTGGTGTTAAAGAACAGCATTGCCACCGATTTCTCGAAAGTTAAGGTTATCATTGATCTTCCACCACCAACCAATTACAAGGGAGTTCAGTGCTTCCTAGGCCATACAGGGTACTATCGATAGGTTGTATTGAACCATGTATTAATTGCTAGACCTCTATACAAATTGATGATCATATTTGAATGGATTGAGGTATGCCAATGCAGATATGAAGAGTTGAAGAAGGCTCTAACCACAACACCAATCTTAAGAGTCCCAAACTAGACCATAACCTTCTATGTTCACATTGACGCCTCGAAGTTTGCAGTGGGAGCTGTGTTGTGCCAACCCGATGAACACAAGTTAGACTATGTAGTGAGCTTTGCTAGTAGACAACTCATTGATACTAAAATGAACTACTCCACTATGGCAAGGGAAGGTTTAGCCAGGGTGTTTGCTGTAAGGAAATTTTTTCATTGCCTTTTGGCTCTCGGGGGGTCCACTAGGGTTTACTATATGATACCATGTGAGTGTAAGGGAGGGGGTTATTTAAGGAAAGGAAGGTACATTTTATAAGGTAAGGTCCCATAAATAGGGGGTAGATAAGGGGTATTTTCATATATTTATTACATGTAGGTGACGTCTCCTTATTACTACTAGTGAATCCCCCGTGCTTTTAGCTACACCTTTTGTCTTCTTTGTTGACCATCAAGCCTTGCGTTATCTTGCTAACAAACCTTGTGCTACGGAATGCATTGCTCGATGGTTACTTCTACTTCTAGAGTTTGAATTCTTTGTGGTTGTACGTAAAGGGAACTACATGGCTGACCACATGTCTTGCATAACCACATGAGAAGCTGCTTTGGACAAGGCATCACAGATGACTTGCCAACATGCATCTATTCAACCTGTCTAGCAAAAGGGACTTGTTTAGAGTTGACTTGACACCATATTGGGCAAACAACGTAGTCAAAGTGCTTGAGCACAAACTACTTGAAAGACCCATCGAGAAGGTGTGACTTAGATGACTCATCCTTAAAATACAACTATATCAATCGATAGCGGGACAACTCTATAAGTTAGGGCATGACAGCTTGTTGTAGAGATGCATGTACGAATATGAGATGTATGACCTACTTGCAGAAGCACATGGTGGAATTGCAGGAGGGCACTTTAGCAGAGACACGATGATGGCCCGCAAGCTACTATAGTCTCCACTAAAGTTACATTTTGACAGAGGAGGAGTTACACATCGCTAGCATAATAGACTCTCATAATTTCGTAATCAATGTCCTCACCTACATCACTCATGTAAGCATCCGACCTGTCGACATGGACCACTATGCTAACATGGAGTACAACTCGAACTTCTATGCTTGGCTCATGAAAAAGTGAAACACCATGAGCATGCGTTGAATGGCCTTATCCCTTCAACATCTAATCCTAAGAAGGATATGTCTCATTTCCAAAGGGGGAGAGGGTAAGGAGGAAAAACATTCTCATGGACCTTCATTGGATTGTGCAAATTGTGACAAAATTTTCCCTTTCTCTACTTAAGCTTTTCATTTTTCCATAAGCACACAATCACTCTCTACTCATTATCTTAAGAAAACTAATGGTGCGTTGTGGTGTTATGAAAGAGACCCACAATGGAAGGTCAACAGAAGAGCACTCAACTTCCGTTCTCGGAAGAGGAGCAAGTTAAGTACAACCTGTTAGTGGAGACAAGGGCATTCAGTCAATTTAGATTTGGGCATGTCTTGAACTTGGAGGATGTGGCCATGGAAGAACAGGTTGTAAAATAGATTGTGAAGCAATGCAATCTATAGAAAGTACCTGGAGAAAGTTAGGCAATCCATGAGAAGTGTGTAAAATTCCTCCGAACATATCGACAATGCATCAAGAAAAGGAAACTTGCCTGAGCTAAGCCCTAAGTTGGTGCAGAGAGCGTTGGGCCTACCCAACAATGTCGAGAGACAGCCCAAAAGAGATGTATATGATATGTTGGGAATGGACAAGATCCTAGTCCACACCAATGACAGGATCAATCTCACTGACATCCCAGATCTAGAAGTCCAACTGCAAGGAAAGATGGTCCATGCCTTGTTCTCTAGTCATAGATACGATGCACTAATGATCCAAAATCAATGTATCTATATTGGAAAAAGCATTGCAAGCAAATCCTTGGACAAAGCAAACCTAAACGGCTTCGTGCAAAACACAATAGAAACTTCAGCAAAAGCACTAGCCACAAGTGGAAGACCAGCAGTGGGAGGTGAGTCTTCGACCTCCAAGGCAAGGAAGAAGTCATTGCCAAAGGCCTCAATCATTGGGTTTGGATGGGTGTTGATGGCTATCATCAAAGAGGCAATGGAGGAAGTGCAAGAAGATGAGGGAGTGGGCAAAACACTAAATAGGTCCCCTCTCCACTAAGAACAAGAGCAATCTAGTGAGAGGACGAAGAGTGACGAATAAGAGAGCAGGAAGAAAGAGAGAGCAAACTTGCAAGGAGATCGAAGAGAGTCCAAAAATATCAAAGACAAAAGAAAGAGAAGAGAAAAGGAGGAGGAAAAAAGGATAAAAGAGGAATCCAAGAGGGTTGAAGAGGAGAGAAAGAAGAAAGTAGAGGAAGAAGTCAAGGAGCTAAGGAGGAGGGAAGAAGAAGACTTAGCCCTGATCATTTGCCTATCAATAGAGTAATCCTCAAGGGAAGAAGAGTTGGCTGCTATGAGCCCACCTAGATATGAAGGCCCAAGTCCTAGCACGCAAGTGCTAGAAGCTACAGCACCACTAGTTACAGAGGGCAAGGGTAAAGGTTTGTTGCATCCACTTCCAACCAGCCTAGTGCCAACCACCCCAACAACCAAAACCACCCAAGGCTCTACACCTAAAGTCAATGCCAACAACAACATGGCATGGGTGCAGTTTTTGGTCAACAAAGAAATGGCATAGGAGGGAGGTGAAGGAGTTCTAGTGATAGGGATGAAGAGTACGATAGCAGTGAAAGGTGAGAAGGATTGAAGCTTACACGCAAGAGCTATGGTGGGAAAGCAAGAGCAAGAAAGAGAGAGACAAGAAATGGGAACTCCAACAGTCACAATGTGTGACCGGGCCTTCCTTTATTCAAACTGTCACTAAAAGAATAAGAATAAAGTGATGATGACAGGCACCCGCCACCTACAATGTGCAGTGGCGGTGACTATCAGTGTAGTAATACATATGCGACTAGGCGGAGGCGCCTTTACCCCCAACAACCTCCCACTTAAAGGTGAATCTGCCCTAGTGAGGAGTGAAAAGAAAAAGAAAAAGACAATACAACATGTACACATGTACAACAGGATGATGAAAGATATCATCTCATCCCACGCCCATCAACCTCATGAGGAAGGCAAAGCGCTCTGTAGAGAGGCTTTTCGTGAGCAGATCTGTAGGATTCTGGTCAGTCGAGATCTTGACAAGATCAAAAAACTTGTCCTCAATGACCCCACGTATGAAGTGATACCTCACCTCAATGTGTTTCGTCTTCGCATGGATTCTGGTCAGTCGAGATCATGACAAGATCAACAGACTTGTCCTCAACGACCCCATGTATGAAGTGATGCCTCACCTCAATGTGTTTCATCTTTGCATGGAAGACCGGATTCTTGGCTAACTGAATAGCACTCATAGAATCCGAATGCAATGTAGGGATAGCATCAATACCAAGGTCAACAACCAAATGACCTAACCAAATGGCCTCCTTGCAAACCTCAGTGGGGCTGCAACATACTCGGCCTCTATAGTAGAAAGGGTTGTGCATTTTTGCACCCTGGACATCCAAGAAACAGCACCTCCAGCATATGTGAATAGATAGCCAGAAGTGGACTTCCTACTATCTCCATGTCCTGCATAATCAGAGTCAGTGTACCCCACAACTCCTGTATCCTGGCTGCCATAGCATATGCACATATCTGCAGTGCCCTTCAGGTACCTCATGATAGCCTTCATGGCATCCCAATGCTTCTTGCTAGGTGTACCCATATAGTGTGCCACAACACCAACTGCAAAGGCAATATCTGGATGAGTGGCTATCATGGCATACATAAGACTGCCCACTACGGATGCATAGGGAATCTTGGCCATCTCGGCCCTTTGCTCATCTGTTTGTGGATAATTAGCCTGTGATACCTTCACATAAGAAGGCAATGGACAGCCAAAAGGCTTTATATCCTGCATGCGAAAGCACTCAAGGACTTTATGAATGTATTCCCTCTATGACAAGTAGAGGAGTCCTTGATGCCCGTGGCATCTAATGCGCATACCAAGTATGTGAGTGGCCTGTCCCAGATCTTTCATCTCAAAGCTCTTCTTGAGTTGAGCCTTAAGAGCATCTAGCTCATCATGAGCTTTCCCTGCTAGTAGCATATCATCCACATAGAGGACCAAAATCAATAAAGAACCATCACGGGCTTTCTTTGTGTAAAGACATGGATCCATAACAGTCCTGTTGTAGCCCTGTGACTGCATAAAGGCATCAAACTTATGATACCACTCCCTAGGTGCCTATCTCAAGCCATAAAGACTTTTCTTCAATTTGCACACTAGGTGCTCCCTGCCAGGTTCTACAAAGCCCTTAGGCTGCTCCATATAAATCTCATCATGCAAGTCCCCATGTAAGAAAGTCGTCTTGACATCCATCTAGTATAAATCCAAGTCAAGCTGAGCAACCAAAGCCAAGACTAAGTATAGGGTGGTCATCTTAACCACAGGAGAAAAGACCTCATCAAAGTCCACACCATGCTCCTGCTTAAAACCCTTTGCTACCAATCTAGCCTTGTATGCCGGCTTGGGGTGTCCAAGGGTACTTTTTAGCTTGTACACCCACTTGCATGGCAAAGCCTTCTTGCCCGTAGGCAAGGAAACCAAATCCCAAGTGTCATTCTTATGCAAGGAGTCTATCTCAGACTGCATAGCCCTCTCCCAGGAGTGACTGTCACCCATGCGCATAGCCTTATCATAAGTGAAAGGCTCTCCTACATCTGTAACCAAGACATAATGCATCGAGGGCTGAAAACTATCAGGTGGACGTCTGTCTCTAGTAGACTGTCTCACGGCAGGCTTGGCTGCCTGTCTAATACCCTGACCATGATCATCTGCTGCAACTGTAGGCTATCCAAATAGCTGTGCGGGAGCTCTGGACACCTCCTGAAATATGACCCTGTGGATCTCAACAACTCTCTCAAGCTACCGATGCATCTTGTCTTCATGGAAGACTACATCATGACTGCGGATGACTTTTCGCGCCTGCGGATCCTAGAGATGGTAACCCATCTCGCCTGCATCCCCATAACCAGGGAAAATGCATTTGACACTCTTAGGATCCAGCTTACTTCTCTTGTCTCTGGGCACATGGCAAAATGCCTCACATCCAAAGACATGGAGATGCGCATAAGAGGGAGGTTTTCTAGTCCATACCTCCTCTACAACCTGGAAATCCAAACCACTTGAAGGTGATCTGTTTATGACATGCACAGCTGTACTAACTGCCTCAGCCCAAAAGCTCTGTGTAGGCCTGCATAGCTAAGCATACTACATACATGCTCCTGGATGGTTCGATTCATCTGCTCAGCCAAACCATTATGGGGGGGTGTAGGGGGCAGTCAACTAAAGCTTAATACCCCTCTCATCACATAGCTACTCAAAAGCATGTGAGACATACTCACCCCCATTATCTGTCCTTAGGCATTTTAGCCTATACCTAGACTGGTTCTCAACCAATGCAAGCCATCTCTAAAACACAGCCAAGACATCAAATTTCAGCTTAATGGGATAAGCCTAAACTTTCCGTGAAAAATCATCTGTGAAAGTAACAAAATACTTGGCACCACACATAGACTGACAAGGCATGGGCCCACAGGCATCTGAATGTACCAATGCCAAGGGATCACTCATGCGTGGCCTACCAAACTTCTTATGCATAGACCTAGTCTGCTTGCCATAAAGACAATGCTCACATGAATCAAAACATGCATAATCAAGGGGCGGTAAGTACTACAAACCAAAAAGCATTTTCATTCCCTTCAAAGACATATGGCCCAAACGGGCATGCCAAAGAGATACATGTGGGATAGAATCCACATACAAAACATGATCAAGGGAAGAAGCTGATACAATCAAGGGATAGAGGCTGCCAGCCTTGGCACCTCTCGCAATCACAAGTCTGCCATGAGTGATCTTCCATGCAGAGTCTCCAAAAGATACATGATAACCTGCATCATCAAGCTGTCCAGCTGACATGAGACTGCATGTCAAAGCAGGTACATGATGTACTGTCAAGATTGTGGGAGAGAAGGAAGGAGTCTCACTTGTAGCTTTCTTGCTTGCACAATGGGGAAATAGACACAAAGGTGGAGGCTAAAAACAGTTTTTCTCTTCTTAGTTGTGTAAGCCAAAAAGAACTCTAGTACATAGAAATAGAAGAGCCCTATATATGGGTCTCAAACCAAACTCAACTAACTAAGGTGGCATACTAACTGAGCCATGAACTAGAGTAGATAAGGATAGCTGTCATCTAGCTATTATTCATGGGCGATGTACCAACCGCATCTGCAAACTGACAAGTCGATGACATAAATGCACAACGGTCACCTGGCATATCACGAGTGGAGCTCGATATCTCAACACTCCCCCTCGAGCTCAATCCCAATTCTTGCACAACAAGCAAGTCTCTGAACTTGTGCAGCTTCTTTGCGCCCAATGCCTTCGTGAATATGTCAGCTACCTGATCCTCTGTGCTGATATAAACTAGATCAATAAGACCTAGTAAAACCCTCTCCCACACATAGTGATAATGCACCTCAATGTGCTTTGTTCTAGCATGATAGACTGGGTTATTTGCCAAGTGTATACTGCTCATGTTGTCACAATAAATGACAACTGGCCTATCTGTAGGCTGATGCATATCATAAAGTAGCTTATGCAACCAAGCTACCTCACATGCAGCCATTGCTATGCCCCTGTACTCAACCTCTGTGCTCGACAAGGCAACTGTAGGCTGTTTCTTGCTACTCCAAGTGACTGCAGCACTCCCAAAAGAGAACACATATCCACTGGTAGATCATCTATCAGAAATACTACCATCCCAATCAGCATCAGTGTATCCATGCAACTGTATTTGAACCCCAGTCTCATAAAATAGTCCATACTGCAATGTGGACTTCACATACCTGAGTATGCGTCTAACCGCATCTAAATGCGGTTTCCTTGGAGCCTGCATAAACTGACTTACCAATCCAACAGCATAGCTCAAATCTGGCCTAGTAATAGTCATATAAATCAAACTTCCTACTATGCATCTGTACATAGTAGGGTCTTCCAGAAGCTCACCTGCATCTGTGCTCAGCTTCACATTCTACTCCAAAGGAACTGAAATAGGCTTACATCCTGTCATCCCATATTTGGACAGCATGTCCAATCCATACTGCCTCTGTAAAAGCCGTATCCCACTTGGTGATCTAATCACCTCAATGCCCAAGAAATAACGCAGCTCTCCCAAATCCTTCATCTGAAACTTTTTCTTCAATAGCATTTTCACATGAAGGATATCTTCATCACTATCACCTGTGATAATCAAATCATCAACATAAATGACAAGCAACATAATACCTTTCTCTGTTTTTCTCACATAAAGTGAGAAATCTGCCTTGGAAATCTGAAAGCCAATAGTGACAAGATACTGCCCTATCTTGTCAGACCATGCTCTAGGTGCTTGCTTCAAGCCATACAAGACTTTCTTCAACCTGCAAACAAACTCAGGATGAACAGCATGCACATAGCCTGGTGGCTGCTCCATATAGACCTCTTATTGCAAATCACCATGCAATAAGGCATTCTTTACATCCATCTGATGTAAAGACCATCCCTTTGATGCAGCCATAGCAATGACTGCTCTTATGGTTGCCATCCTTGCAACCGAACTGAATGTTTCTTCATACTCAATGCCATATGTTTGTGCATGCCCCTTGACTACTAATCTTGCCTTGTATCTGTTCACAAAACCATCTGCATTGTGCTTCACCTTATAAACCCACTTACAGCCAATTGCATTCTTACCTTTAGGCAAAGGTACCAATTCCCATGTAGCATTTGCTTCCAAGGCATCCATTTCTTCATCCATGGCTTTCTCCCATTTTTCTTTGCCCATGGCTTGCTCAAAAGAAGTGGGTTCTGGTTCCTGTATCACTTTGACCATATAGGCATAGTGAATGGCTGTAAATCCATCATATTTCAGCCTATCCACTAGATACCTAGCTCTGGTAGACCGGCGCAAAGTAGGTTCACTCCCAGGTGCTCTCAAAACATCCCTGGTCTTTCTTACTCCAGGTGTAACAATAGAAGGAATACCCAACTCATCATCAATGCTCTATTCTGAGCCACTGGATTCACCATCCACATAAGAGTGACCTGCATTCACATCAAACATGGGCTGATCTACCTTCTATTTTCCTTTTTGTGATACCTGAATACCAGTATCTGCTTTGCTTTGAGAAGATTCTCCTGACCTCAGTCTGCCTGTCCATGGCGAAGAATGTGAACCACTACTAGAGGACATTCCAGGTCCACTAATATTTTGTGACTGCTACTGTGAATTCTGTGTAGCATCACCATTTTGTGCATCTTCATCATCAATCACATTTATTGGTTTACACTAGCTACTCATCTCATAAAAAACAACATCTCTGCTCACTGTAAACTTACGAGTAGAAGGGTTATAGCATTTATACCCTTTCTGCTGTAGAGAGTAACCAATAAAGATGCACTTCTCAGCTTTTGGATCCAACTTGGATCTCAATTCATCTGGCACATGCGGCAATGCAACCAAAAATCTTCAAATGAGAAATATCTGGTTTCCTACCAGTATACCTCTCCTCTGGAGTCATGCCATGTATTGCTGCAGTGGGAGTCCTGTTCATTATGTAGACTACTGTAGCAACTGCTTCAGCCCAGTAAAAATCTGGCAAGTCTTTTTCGTTGAGCATGGCAGATATCAATATCTACAACTACACTGGTCCCATGTGCAAACATTGCTGCACTCAATTCAGACATGTCTGCATCCAACGTAAACATTCTGCCCTTCTTCTTTCCTTTTGCTATCAAGCGACCTTTATTTTTCATATCCTCAACAAAGCATCCATGAGGATTAAATCTGACGTGAAAGCCCTGCTCAACCATTTGACCAACAGAAACCAGATTCTTGGTGATATTCGGGACATGAAATACATTGGACAGATATTTCTTTTTCCCATCCTGCATAGACAAAGGAATTTTTCCAATCTGCACAACAAGATGTGCAGTATCATCACCAGTCTCCACAAATCCTTGTTTTTCCATTTTCCTTGCATCCTCCATCCATTTTGCATGACCTATCATGTGGTTTGATGCACCTGAGTCAACATACCATACATCGTTGCTTTCTTCTGCACTTGTCACAGAATTGTTCATGTGATGCACCATAAACAAATGCTCATTTCTGTCATCACCCTGTCTACTAGAAGATGCATAATTCCCTTGTTGTAATTTTCCATTCATGATGTCATTCTACTTTTTATAGCAGTCCTTAGCCATATGACCCATTTTACCATAGTAGTAGCATTCAACATTGCTGTTTGCATTTTGGCCTCTTTGCCATCCACCACGACCTCTTTGGCTCCCCCTGCCTCTAGAGTTACCACGTCCTCCTCCATAGGATTGGTTTTCTTGAGTTTGCTACATATTGTGATTTCTACCATGGCCTCCAGATCGGCCTCCTCTACCTCTGCCTCTACCTCTTCCAACATTTGAGTAGAAGACAACTTCTTTTGAAGTTCCTCCTGAAGAAGATGCACCACCATTTCTCTGCTCCTCAGAAATTAGAAGAGCAATCAACTCCTCAAAATCAGGAAATCTTTCACGGACAGAAATGGATGTTCGGAACTGTGCATAATCCTTTCCTAGACCATTCAAGGTCACAGAAACTAAATCATCATCTTCCACTGGCGACCCAATGGAAGCAAGTGCATCTGTAATCTTCTTCACCTTCATGTGGTAGTCATTGATGCTCATATTTTCTCTTTGCACATTATGCAACTCTTGCTTGAGCTGCATTTTCCTAGCTTGCATATTTGTGCTATACATTTTTGACAAAGTATCCCATGCCTCCTTTGGCGTACTTGCATCTTGAATATGCACAATCATAGAGTCTGAAATGCTAATAGATGGCCAGTACATAACTTTCCTGGCTCTCTCATGCCATGCTTTAAATGCTTGCATTTGCTGTTGATTGGGAACATCAGGAAGAACTGGTTCTTCTTCATTTCCTGCAACAAATTCCCAATATCCTTTTCCCATAAGGAAATTCGTCATTCTAAACTTCCATGCTTGGAAGTTGTTCTTGTCAAGATTTTCAGTGACAATCTGTGAAAGAGAATCAGACGCCATTACAGAACATTGCAAAAAATTCTGTCACTGCAAAGAACACAGCTTCAGAGCCTCACAAGGGCAAATCTGCAAAACTGGCGAAAGTGGTTTTTGACCACACAGTCACTTCCTAGTGACGATTTTGCATAAACAAGAACCAAGGATGATTCTGTAACTCCCAATGTCTCTGCATACAAGCATACGATGCAATTTCTGTGGTAACTTTTCACCGACCTGTAGAATAGTGGTCGCACAACATAAAACAGGGCCTTTTCCTGAGTGCGTGCAAAAAACTTCCGCCTCCAAAACAAGCCCCGAAATGGCCTCAAATAAAAAACCAGAGCAACTTAGGGCTAAAGCCTCTCCCGCAGCATATACCGCCCTCTTGCTACACCGCGAAGGGCGTCTCAATCTGAGACAATGCACTCTTGCACTTTCCGGCTGTGCTACCTCTACAGAGACTTGCTCCCAAAACAGAAGAATGAAAGCAACACTGGTCCTCTTACAAGAACACCGTGAACTTGTCTTGCTTTCTTAAGCTCCTTACCACGAACAAGGCTCTGATACCATGTCAAGATTGTGGGAGAGAATGAAGGAGTCTCACTTGTAGCTTTCTTGCTTGCACAATGGGGGAATACACACAAAGGTGGAGGCTAAAAACAGTTTTCCTCTTCTTAGTTGTGTAAGCCAAAAAGAACTCCTGTACATAGAAATAGAAGAGCCCTATATATGGGTCTCAAACCAAACTCAACTAACTAAGGTGGCATACTAGCTGAGCCACGAACTAGAGTAGATAAGGATAGCTATCATCTAGCTATTATTCATGGGCGGTGTACCAACCGCATCTCAACTAACAAGTCGGTGACATAAATGCACAACAGTCACCCTGGCATATCACGAGTGGAGCTCGATATCTCAACATGTACATCCTGCATAACAAAACTGCTGCCAGAAGAAAACTGTAGCCTAACAACACCAATGCCCACAATATCAAGAGAGCTATCATCACCCAAGCGCACAGAGCCCGAAACAATACGATCTGAATGAAACCACTCTCGGTAAGGTGTCACATGAAAGGACGCACTGAGTCCAAGAGCCAACACTGTGCATACATAGAGTGTATATGTGTCATCCGTGAAGCACTAGAAGACGTTGCAAGGATATAATCATCATCGTCAACATCCTCAAGCTGCATAATATTGATCTCTTCAATTTTAACACTGGACTTTGCAGGCACTATGCTGCGATTAGAAGACTTATCCTACACTTTGTCTTTCCCCTTATCTTTACGCCTTTCATTGCGCAATTCATGGCATTGTGGCCTAATATGGCCCTTTTTCCCATAATGGTGACAAGTAACATCTGCATTCCTGCCACGAGATTTGCTACGTGACTTCCCACAAGACTTGGACTGAGATTTCTGAGAATCCTGTCCACAGCCACGGCCACTGCCACTGCCACTACCATGCTTTCCATATCCATCATTCCCGCCTCTAACTGTCATAGCATGCGACATACGAGAGGCATCCAAATTCTTACAGTTAACCTCTTTCTGCAGAAGAGCACTCTCAACATCAGATGATTTCAAGGTAGCAGTTTAGGGGTTGTTTTGGTTCAAGAGCATGGTGTCATTACACTTGAGAGTAGAAAATTCGATGATAAAGAGAGGGAGATGCATGTGTATGAGCAAGAGATGCTTGCTATTCTACATGCGATCAAGAAATGGCATCATTATCTCTATGGAACACATTTTAAAGTCAAAAGCAATCATAGGGTGTTGAGGTATTTTCTCTCACAGCCCAACCTTTCTCCCAAGCAAAAGAGATGACTGGCTACCTTGCAGTTATATAATTTTGAAATAGCATACATGGCTGGAAAGGATAACGTTGTGGCTGATGCGTTATCTAGAATGTGGGCATGCAATTTATCTACAATGTCTACAATTTATAAGGATTGGATAAACGACATCCAAGAAGAATATGTGCTCGATGAGCATGCTGTCCAGATTTTACAAAAATTACAGCAA
Source organism: Lygodium microphyllum (assembly GCF_053477565.2). NCBI lineage: Eukaryota > Viridiplantae > Streptophyta > Polypodiopsida > Schizaeales > Lygodiaceae > Lygodium > Lygodium microphyllum. Next base: position 111,158,582 of record NC_141154.1, on the reverse strand, counting down.
GGACATGATGAAGAATTTCCAAATTTCAAAGTGCAAAATGTACTTGGTTCCTAACAGTAAATTCAAGCTGAAAGTGCTCCATGAGATGCACTCATCGCCAATGGCTAATCATTTCGGTCTTTTCAAGACCTTTGACAAGGTCCATAAAAGTTTTTATTGGAAGGATTTATGGAAGGACGTCAAGGAGCATGTATCCAGGTGTTTAGAGTGCCAACAAAATAAGGACTCCACTTTATTACCAGCTAGACTCCTTCAGCCTTTACCTATTCCTATGGGCAAATGGACCAACATTTCCATGGACTTTATAATGAGATTACCTACTATTACTCATGGATGGAATAGTATCTATGTGGTTCTTGATAGATTGACTAAATCAACCCACTTTATTCCAACCAAAATACAATATTCAACAAGGCAATTGGTTGAGCAATTTATGGAAGGTATGTTTAAGCTGCATGGTATGTCAATGAGAATAGTATCGGATAGAGATACAAAATTCGAGGGCAACTTTTGGAGTAGTCTATTCTCTTCTATGGGTACTTTTCTCACTCCTAGTACAGCCTATCACCCCCAAACCGATGGGCAAACAGAGAGAGTCAATCACTAGGTGGAAGTGTACCTTAGGCATTATTGTCATGACACACAAGATTTATGGGATCGTTGGATCCACCTTGCTAAATTTTGCTATAACAACACATGTCACATGAGCATAGGTATGTCCCCATTTTGAAGCACTTTATGGGTACAAAGTCCAAATCCCATCAGTTTTGTTCATGAAGATATCAACCCCCAAGCAAAAGAAGAGTTGGAAAGGATGGAGACGCTCATGAGACAATGCAAGGACAGCATAAGGAAAGCACAAGAAGTAATGAAAGCCTATGCCAATGAGAAGAGAAGACATTTGGACTTCAAAGTTGGAGATTGGGTGTTTCTTAAAGTGCCCAAGACACACTATGCTTCATTGAAGGGTGGGAACAATAAGCTTGCTCACAGATTTTATGGACCATATTTGATAGTGGACAAAGTTGAAGAGCTTGCTTATAAGCTCCAACTACCTTCTTCCACTAGAATACATTATGTATTTCATGTTTCACAGCTTAAGAAGTATGTTGGACCTGATGTGCAAGTATTGGAAGAGTTGCCACCAATGGATGAAGCAGGACTTGTCTTATATGAACCTAAAAGTATTATTGAAAAGAGAGAAAAAGTGCTCAAAAATCGTACTCTTACTAAGTACCTCATTAAGTGGAAGATCCTACCTATAGAGGAAACTTATTGGCAACCATCCACTTATGTGAATGATTTTCCTTGGTTATTGCAAGATGATACATGACAGACTGTGTAGGGACAGCTTGCTGTGAGATATTACTGTTGGCAATAAAATTGTCCTAACTTTATCAAAAAATGATTTTGACATTATGGGGTGATACTAGGGATTGTATACTTCATTCCTATACCTCATATGTGTCATTTGGACCACTCTATCAAAAGTTATGACAGTTTTTGTAAATCAGCCATGTTTGGACAACAACGAGTTTACTCACAGTTTGGTATACATAAAGGTCTCTCTTATATGGAAAGTGCTTTCCTATCATATCGGAGCTACATGGACATGATTACTATCATCATTGGCTTGGATTTGGTCCATTTATCCTTGGTTTTGAGGACAAAACCATCTTAAGACGGGATGGTTTGTCATGAAAGAAAATACCTTGACATTTTTTAACTTTGGAATCATGCTAATTCCATACCTTGTAATTTCCAACCCTTGTAAATTCAGCCCTTGCCTATGTAAATGTACCCTTAACTTTGGAGATGAGGAGTTAGGATAAAGAATGCAAGAGGCTAAGAGAAGACATCTTTTGACTCATTCACAAAATTTTACTGTTCATTTTCTTGATGTTAGCTTTCTTCTTGCTAGATGAAGCATCAGCCATGGATATCATGTATTTTTGGAACTCTCATCATTAAATCATGGCAAGATGTCTTGGTGCAAAGTTCTTTGTTATTTTATGTCTATTTCAGTTTTAGTTAGATTTTTTTTCGTGGTTGAATGCTTCATTGCACACACACATCTTACATGAACTCAACGCATCCCAAACCTTTTATTGTGATCTCTTTTTATTTTTCTCTACTTTCTAAATAGATTAATATCTCTTCACACACACACACACACACACACACACACATCTTGTATGCAATCAAAGCATCCCAACCTTTTTTATTATCTCTATTTTAAAAAAATTATTTGATTTGTTATATCACTTTTTGAGTTTTATATATATTAAATTGGAGCATTTTATATGCAAGATTTGCACTTACAAGTATTAATCAAGTGCAAGTAGTATGCAAAATGTACATGAGGATTACACTCAATGAGTGCAAATTGATCATATGTGGGTGTCTCTCTTTATTATGAAGTAGTCCAATTGGTGTAAATATGGCCAATACCATTTAAATCATTGAGCGAGCAATCAAAAAGTTACTCAAATGAGTTTTGTGGGGTTGAAAAGTATATATATATACATATATATATATATATATATATATATATATATACGTATATGTATATGTACATATATATATATATATACATATACATATACATATACATATATGTATATATAGTGTGTGTGTGTGTGTGTGTGTGTGTGTGTGTGTGTGTGTGTGTGTGTGTGTGTGTGTGTGTGTGTGTGTGTATACACATATACATATGTATATATATGTATACATATATGTATATGTGTATACATATATATATATATATATATATATATATATATATATAGAGAGAGAGAGAGAGAAGGGGGGAGGAGTGGAGTAAAACACTATTGCATTATAAGAGCCCTAATGGCATGCACTTGCATGAAGTAAGTTTAAGTTCTAGGATGTAGCGAATGGGAAAGGTATTTAGAGAAAAAGAGAGATTGGGTGGGGTTTTGGGGGGGGGGGGGGGGAGGGGAACACAGAGGGAAGAGGGAGGTTTAAACAACATTGCTTTTTATAGATGCCCTATTGACCTATGCTTGCGCATGTCTTAGATGCACGCCTAGTCTCTTTTAGATATTCTATACATAGTACAAATTTTTTTTGGATGCAAAAGTTATTTATATTTCTATCGTAATGTAAATACCTACATATGCATCTCTATGATGCTATAGGCTTTGAACAAAACAAAGTTGTTGCCCATCACTTACATAACATTCACTTTCTTAAACATCTTAAGGAAAACTTTAAATACATGAGCCCGCTTTTTAAACTTCCTTGGAAGAGCCAAATGATACTATTAGTTGACATTCTATTAGCTTTAGCCATAACTACTTTGTTTCTATTTGCCCAAATTCCTTTCAAGGTGAGAGCCCTAACTATGTTCCCGACCTTCAAGGTATCTTCGTTCCATCTCCCTTGATCACCAAACAAAGTTGTCTTCAATCTAACATATGCACTTAACTATGCTTGGCTTAGCCAACCCCCTAATTCCTTTCCACAGTGCTTGTGCTGTTGCGCAATGCCAAAGTGCATGCACCATGGATTCTTTGCTCTTGGCACACATCACACGTAATCTCCCATCCTCATGAACTCCCCAACCCTATCCTTTGTTGGTAGCTTCCTTGCACACACCTTCCATAAGAAGCCATTCAGTTTGTTTGATGGAGTTACTCTCCACACCCTTTTGAGTCTACACCTTTAGGTCTTCCAATGCTAATTTGGAAAGTGCCCTTTCCATTCTTCTTTGAGATTCATGAAGGTCTCCACCTTTCTAACTTCAAAGTCTTTCCTACCCCTTGCTTGTGTGGCCCTTTTTCCCCTTTTGGTCACCAGTGACCTTAGGACTTGCCCTTTGTGCACTTTTGAGGTGGGCCACCCCTCCTTGCTCTCCATTGCCTTTTTTACCCATTCTTTCTTTGGTTGTGTAAATCTATACATATGTAAGATCCCCTTTCTTTCAACTACTAGATGCTTCTTCTAGTTTGTCTTGGCTGGCAAGAGTGCATTAGTTGTTGTTTGTAGACTGAATGATCTTAAACTTCATATCAGCCACACAATACATCTTGCCAACCCAAACCTCTCCACTTGCCATTCTTAGGCTTGGCTTGTTCCATCCTATGTTTCAACACTTTAGCCCATGGCCATTCTTGTGTCATCCTTTTGACCATGTTGAAGGTGAGTTTGCTTGCCTTGTCCTTCATTGAGCCTGCACTGATGCCTCCATTAGTTCTCAACATGCACATTTGATTTAAGGGGATAGAGTGCAAAATTCATTTTTCCCCATAGCCCCACACAAAGGACCTTGCCATTTTCTCAATTTTATCCTAGCTAGCTTTGTTGAAAGGGTTGGCTACAACAATAAATGTTGCCATCGGTAGAATTATGGAATTCAAGATGATGATCTTCCCACTTAAATTTCTAGGCACTGTCTAGATTGCCTTGATTTTATTTTCCACCTTGATCTTAAGCCATTTAAATCTCTGCTTCTTCATGATACCAATGCCCATGGGATAGCCAATGTACCTAAACATCTGACCTAGTTAATCTATTCAAAGCCATACTCCTCCAACTCTCTACTTTCCTGTGTCATGGAGATAAGCAGCATCTCAATTTTCCTCATGCTTATCATTGAAACTCATGCATTGCAGAAGAGGTCATATACTCCCAGCGGTGTGCCTACATTATGCTTGTTGGCCTCTACAATGTTAGAGTTAACATTTGTGTTCCAAACATTGAGCCTCTCAAGAGTCCCCTCCTTGATTCTAAAATCAATCATCTTGAGCAATGGGTTAGTAATTACAGCAAATAGAAGAGGTGCCAAGGGGTAGCCTTGGTGCACTAACCTTTTCAGTTGAAAGGGGGAAGACACCAACCTATTAACATTCACAACAGCTGTTGCATTAGCAAATAATCCATTTATCATCAATCCAATTAAGTGTAGCTAAGATAAAGTCCCACCTAATTTGATTATATGCCTTATCCATGTCTGTATTGATGAGGATAAATTGGCCATTGTGCTAGACTGCCCAATCCACAGAGAATGCCCAGGTGAGAATTGCATCGCACATGTGTTTCTCATGCTAGAAACCGTACTGTTGCATGTGGACAATTTGAGGCAGCATATATCTAATTCTCAGGGAAAGTGTTTTAGCCACTATTTTGTAGCATATATTGAGCATGGTGAGGGGTCTGGTCTCCATTGGTTGATCATCACCCTATTAGGCAACTCGGAGATCAACTTAATCATGCCAAGGTTAGCATATGTCAGCATGGTACCTGTCAAATGAAAATGGTTTAGCAAATTCACATACATCACCTTTACATTGGTCCCATATGGCTTTGTAAAATTCCACTAGTAAGCAATTTGGCTTGGGTGATTTGACCAATTTCATCTTCTTTATAGTGAATTGGAGCTCATCCATAGTAAATGGGTGAGCCATAAGGACAACCACTTCATGTGAGGCTTTGTCAACACATGGGGTGAGAATCTCTTGAACAACCCACCCATGCTCTAATGTTGCTTGAGCCTCTTGGCCCACCACTAACGATAGGTGTGCCATGTACACTGTTTGCAATTGAGTGGTCATCCTGTTGCTCGGCCCCATCAACATCTCGAATACATAAAATTGTTTCCCTTCTTCTTCTTGATTTGAACAGATTGGAAAATGACATGGTGTTTGGCCTCCCCCTCTAGTTTATACTTAGCTTTCAATTGCACCTTATAGCCTTGGATTTGGTATTTTTCCCTAGCCTTAATGAAGTCCTAAACATACTGAATGTTCCACACAAGAAGAGGAACGTTAGGTTGGACAACAACAGCATGGAGAAGAGAAGTGTGAGCAGCAATACTAATATCCATTTGATACCTAGAAACTTGAGCTCTATGATGACCATAATACTTGGCATAGCTAGCCGTGGCTCTAATGCATCCTTCAAGCCTAAGAAATGGTTAATTACTATTTGCACTTGCATCTTTCTAGTGTTCCTATAGCTCCCTTTTAAAGTTTTTGTCTTCTAGAAAGGTGACATTCAACTTGAATGGAGGTCGGCCATGGTCCACGTGGCAAATCCTCACAACTTTGCAAATCATTTCAAGTGGGGTATGATCAAAATTACAAAATTGAGGAAGTACTTGCACCTTTGATCCAGGAACCATCCACCACGTTGAGTGATTAGTGTAGATTCAATCAAGCCTGGCCGCTCTCCAATTCGAGCCCTTTTCTGATGATTGTGCCAAGTGAATGCCTTATTCTCATCATCGTGAGTTGAGTAGCACAGATCAACCAAATCATGGGATAGACAGGGGGACTCCCATGTAGTATGTTCCTCACCTATTAATGATGTAGATGGATGGGATTGGTCTCCTTGTCCCACAATCTTGTTGAAGTCCCCTATAAGGAGTGTGGGGAGTCTTGTTATTTTTGCTTCGAATTCTTCCACTTGGTAGCATAACGATTCGAGTTCTTTGGACATAAATTGAGATCACATGAGCTTTCTCCTTGTCCAAAAGTAGTGAGCTTATACCTTAGCATCCTTCTTCATCCCTTTTGACTAGTTTAGGTTGGTAACATTCCTTAATTAGTAGTAGGGTTCCTCCTTTACTTTTATGTGGTGCTATCACACAACAATATCCCATGAATTCTCTGGCAGGCCACTCCCCTTCTTGAATCTTAATCTCTTGTAATGTAAGAATGTCAGGTTGTCTCATTCAGAGCATCTTCTTGGAATCAATCCTCCTTGCCTCAAAGCACATCCCCCTCATGTTCTAGGTGATAATACTTAACTTAGTCGTGTTGTTCATAATATAGATACTTGCCATCCTCCATATCCTCATCCCCATCCAGCACAACATATATGTTCCTATCCACGAAAGCTTGTTGTGCTTGTTGTTTGAGAGATGGCCTTCTCTTGGCCTTTGATTGAGTTTGATACTTCCTCCCTGCTAAAGGGACATTCTCTTTCTCTTGCTTATATTCATTGTTTTTTCCCTTTTGCCTTCCTTAACATCCTTTATGGTTTGCTCCCCCACCACTATTGGTGGCACTTGCTTCTCTATGCACCTTCTCTTTCTTCTCTTTCTTTTCTATCTTCTTCTGTTTCTCCTTTCCTTTCTCTTGCTCCCTACTCTAAACTTGGGTTCCAGTATCCTCCTTTGATTGTTTCTTGGGGCAGTCTTTGGTGAAATGACCAAGCTCATGGCAATAGTAGAATGAGTTACGGAAGAAAGCACTTTTGATCTCCAAAGCAACTTCTAGCCCATTAGCATCGAACAACTCTAGCATCTCTAGAGTTTCTTTTCTTTGGTCTCACAATATGCATGTTTTTTTCTCCAAGCGAATGACACCATGAGTCGGAGCTAGAGTATAGAGTACCTTTCCCAGTGATTCTGCTAATGCACTGACCTCACTATCCATCCAGTTGGGCAGGCTAAGGAATGTGACCTGTACAGGGCATTCGTGTGCTAGTGTATTTGTTGGTGATAACTTGGACATCCATGGAAGCACACACACATAATCCCCCCTATAACCAAGTGCATATCCCAATATCCATTCTCTCTCTTGCTCAGAGCCAACTAGTGCAAAGTAGAACCCCTTACAGACAAACTGATATTGCTGTAGAGTGGCTAGTGCAGAATAGGTTGATAGAAACTAGCATCCAAACTTATCCTCATCAGGTATTCTACCCATAAAAAGAAAAAAATACCAACAATAAAAGCTCAACATGTGGTTATACGAGGCACTGCAGAGATAGCAATGTTGGAACACATAGCACCTTCCTTGATTCCTGGTCGGGTGCTTTGTTCTGCTTGGTGAATTCCTTGATCTTAGCTTGCATCTCCTTCTCACAACAACCATATCCACCTGCTAGTTTCACACAGCCAAGAGGTAGTCAAGCTCCATGCTATCTCCACTCTTGCTTGCCTTTTGTGGTTATTTTGCTCCTATGATAGAATCAGGTCCCCTCTTGCCATTGCTTGCGTGCATGGGAGGAGGATAGCCACATGGCGGGAATATGCCACCACGTTTTAATGCTATTAAAGGCTAAAACATGCACTTAATTGTGACCCACCTCCCTTTCAAACCTCGTGCCATCCTCCAAAATCAAGAACCAGAAAATACTCTACACTATTATTTTTGCATTATGAAAAAAATAATAATTGTGTTGTGTTTTGTCTTGTTAACTCTCATTGGGCAGCATTGCAATGAGAAGTAGTATTAGGGTGTCTCGCAACAACAAACGTGGGCTACACGGCCGCTGGACCTGATTTCCTAGACGGAATGCTAGGGTAGCTTCTCGACTCTTTCTTCTCTGCAGGCGTCGAGCAACCCGTCTTCTTCAGGTATGACGTTGCAACTTCCTTCAAGCTTCCTGCTTGCTCTGTCATCAGAAGGCTTTGTTTCTCCATAGAGTTCTTGCGGTCGTACGGCTAATACGTCTCTTGCGGTCATCTGCCTTTGTTTCTTCTTACATTTCTTGTGTCTTGCCATTGCATGCACGTTTTACTTAGTTTCCTTTCACCTTTTGTTCCCCTTCATTGAATTGCTTGCAGTGTACTTGCTAAAATGGCACACTTACAGTTTCCTTCTCTTCTTCGGTTTCTCTCGGATCTTTTTTGTTTTAGGCTGCCATGAGTGCTCCAAAGATTCTCCAGAATGTCGCTCAAGCGGCCATTGCACTTGGTTTAGGCGGCACCTTGTTGAATGCGTCACTCTACACTGTTGATGGAGGAGAGCAAGCGGTGATATTTGACAGATTCCGAGGTGTGCTTGAGAAGACTGTGGGGGAAGGCACTCACGTTCTCATTCCATGGCTGCAGAGGCCGTTCATATTTGATATTAGAACACATGCTCACTCGGTCTCCTCAGTCACTGGAACCAAGGACTTGCAAATGGTGAACCTTACCCTCCGTGTTTTGTATAGGCCTGATGTTGACAAACTTCCGGATATATTTAAGCGCCTTGGTGTTGAGTACAATGAGAAGGTGCTTCCTTCAATTGGAAACGAGGTGTTGAAATCTGTTGTCGCACAGTTCAATGCTGATCAGCTTCTTACAGAACGGCCATATGTGTCTGCACTTGTGAGAGAGGGCCTTCTCCGGAGAGCCAAGGAGTTTGACATCCTTCTGGATGATGTTGCAATCACACACCTTTCTTATGGTGCTGAGTTCTCAAAGGCTGTGGAACAGAAGCAGGTTGCACAGCAGGAGGCAGAGAGGTCTAAGTTTGTTGTTGCCAAGGCTGAGCAGGAGATGCGTGCTGCAATTATTCGTGCTGAGGGTGAAAGTGAATCAGCCAAGCTCATCTCAGAGGCCACTGCACACGCAGGACCCGGTTTGATTGAGCTCAGACGTATTGAGGCAGCAAGAGAGGTTGCCGGAACACTTTCTCGAACTCCAAATGTGATGTACATTCCTGAAGGCAACAACATGATGTTTGGTCTGGGCTCTGTCCTTAAGTAGAGTGGACAATTTTTATGTGTAGCTCCAGCATTTCAAATTATTGGAGCTGATATTTGATTTTTGAAGTACTTATTTAGGCCCAGATTTGTAGCAGCTGTTAAAGGTTTGGGATCTGTAGTTTGGTATTAGATGATCTACCAAAACTGACAAGTGTTGAGTTATTAGTACATTTTGGATAGTATGCTGTCATAAGCATCTTTCTCGGGATATTATATTTTTCCAGTTGCTACTCATGTATTGGTGATACGGGGTGTCTTGGAGGATAGGAAAATTAAAGTTGCTCTAATTTTCCCTACACTTGTTTTCTTGTTTATTGTTATTAACCGATTTACATTGTTCTTCAGCCAGCAATGTCTGCACAAATTATTGATCCCTTGAAATTACAGAATTTCTTCCCTGGTTCCTGTACTAGTCTATTTTAATATCAGAGGTACAAACTGCTGTCTGGATACATGTGAAATGGGGCCAATTATATGCCCTATGCTCTATGGACAAGATGGTTTCTGACAAGGATAGGATGGTTCCATTGACTTGCTTCGTTTTTTGTATTTTGGGTTGATCTTTGTACAGGACAGTAGTTTTCTCAGTAAAGAATTTAATTCTGGATTTTGAGAGTAGTTTCAGGATAGAATTCAACTGTGGAGTGTATGTCACATCTAACTCTGTAGTTTCAGAAACTAAACTACCGGAAATGCAGTGTTACTGTCTCTTGGTTTGAACAAATATTTGTATAGTTGTTGAATGTAGCTAGCTGAGGTGGACTCATTTTCCAATCAATGTGTTTTTAGAGTCCTGCTGGTAAGTAATAATTGTTGCATTCATCAGTAATGCCATGTCATGTGACAGATGACACTTTGGTCATACACGAACATGAACCTCTAGGAGGTATTCAAGGTCCATTTACTCCAATTCAGGCAAATCAAACTTCTTTCTTATGAATCTCCAGGAGGTGATCAAGGTTCTCTCACTCATAACTCATGCAAATCAAGCTTCTTTGTTATCATCAGTGGTCTATGAAATCTTTTGAACATCCAAAATCTATTTTGCTTAGTTAACCTCGTTAAATTTTATTGTTCTGTGCCTTTTAAGAGTCTGTCAGTAGGTGGAAGTAGAGGGTCTACTGAAAGCTTTAGTGTTGCTTCATTGGCTCACTATTCTGCACAGCATCCCTGTAGAATTTTGTGCTGCTCACGAGATAGGGCCTTAATCTATGTTTGAGAAACACCTTTTAATGTTGCACATTTTTCATACTTGTCAACAGGCCTTGGGTGTTCATTTGTGGATTGCACTTGAATTATTTGTTTGCTATGTTATGGTATGTGTTTACACTAAGAAATTGTTAAGCAGATTCTTGGAGCATCCTCAGGATTTATGGGGAGTGTTTCTGTAGCCCTTCTTTTTCAGTGCGGGGACTGAATCAAGTACCGTGGAATAGCTGGCTTTGCTTTTGAGGCACACGAATATGGAATAGTATCTTGTTTCTGATGAGAGAGAGAGAGAGAGAGAGAGAGAGAGAGAGAGAGGGGGACTGGCTTTGGTTGTGGGTTTTGTGGGGGGGGGGGGGGTGTGTTTGTGCCGAAGGGAGGGAGGGGGTTTCAGATTTGTAGTAGCAGGATGGAGGCCACAAAGACAATCTATGGCAGGTGAGGCAATTGAGTGATCTCAAATTATTACACATCAAGAAATCGTAGTATGATCGTGATATGCAAAGTGAAGCTCTTTATGAGAGCCATCGATGGTTCCTGCAATGCAATTTATTGTGGGACTGATGAGGAGGTTTTCTCATGGGTGGTAATGGGGAGTTGTCATTGGCCATTGATGTAAGGGGCAGATAATTTATTGAAGGGGTTTATTATCCTTTGAGGTTCCTATGGGGGGTCAAATCACAGTATCACAATCTGCTTTTTAGAAGTGTATGGTTCAATTGTCACTGAAGAATGATTATCAGAGCTTGATTCCTCGGGTATGGGCAATAATCTTGCTCCTGATGAAGTTTCTTTGTTGACTATCCACCAGAAAGAATATGGTTTTTACATGGTTAGGCTTGTATGACACACCCTTAGGACTGACCATTTTCTATATAATCAACACAATCATTGGGTGTGACTACAGTGGATATTGCAAGAAGACGGGATTGTTAACTCTGGGTGCATCTCAAGTGTTTGGTTGTGGAAATCAAATGTTAAATAGCTGTATCAATATCCATGGTGTCAGTAACTCCATCTTTGGAGATTTTGATAGTTGTGATGGTCAAGCACAGACCTCTCATGATCGACACAGAAAAGAATAGAAGTGGCATCATATGCTTGCATCCTTAGCCGCAATTGAGATGTGGGAAGGAACCACACTTCACGTTAGATCGGATTAGGGTGCGGTGTGTACACGGATCAGTATCTTTGGAATTCGAGAGATTGTCACATGCAAACAGTAGAGATAATTCTATGGAAATGGTTAGATACGGGGATTGTCAATCGTACTCTCACGGCTCTGAAATGAAAGGGCAAGTGCAAACTTCGAAAAACCAGGACTCATCAGAAAGAAATAAAAAAAAACTAACGCAGCAAAAGGGCGCTACCATAATGGTGGTCGTGGTGAGGGCAAAACGTGACAACACAAAAACGGTTTAGGCAAAAGCAGGACCATGGCGAGCGCTGGGGAGGAGATTTTTTCGAACAGAGATGGTGCATTTAAGGTGCAGCATTCAAAAAAAGCCAAAATAATTTGATCCAAGGTAATTTTTGCATCAATAAAATTCCCAGTGCATCTTGAAGATGCATAGTGAAATTTTCAAAACTACCCTTTAACTTTTCAACAAACGTCCAATATACATATCCTATTGTCAATATTTAATATGAGAAATTGTCGTATGACTTTTACTACTACCGAGATAAATGCTTGTTTTACTTACTAAAATACAATACATGTAGCTCTTTGTAGGTTGAAGTCTTCAGAGCAAAAGTGCTACAGGATTGGATAGAACTAGTTCCATAAAGGAAATTCTCTCCCAATGACTGTCCGTATTTTGTGGAGGGAACTTGGGGAATTAGCCATGTGTCACCAATGGAAGGACATGCAACTAATGGTTCTAGTGATAGAAATCTTGATGTGGTAGGGAGGTGTGGAGTCGTCCTCCCAATATGAGCAACAAGTTACTTCCTCCTTGCATGAAGGAGCTTTGAAGGAGCTCCCAATATGAAGGAGCTTTGGATTCTTTCCTACATCATGGTTTGGTGTGGGCCCCTTTCCAATTCTCAGCCTCTTCTCAGCCTCCATAGTCCCAAACAATGCCTTTTGTGCTTCTTGCATGGCATCCTCACTTTGCCTTTCAACAATTGCTTCTTGGAAGTTGGGATTTGAGTCATGACATCTACGAGGAGAGGAGGTAATGTTCCTTCGGTGATTCACTACCTCCTACACAACATGGTTTAGAAATACATTGAGCAATGTTACTAGGGAGGAAACCTTCAAGAATTTGCCATCTTGGATGCTTACTAAACTCTCCTTAGCCATGGTTCAATAATTCTTGGTGTGCTTGATGCTAGGAGACATATTCCATGGTGGATTCCGTGAGGTTTTGCGATGGATTTAGTAAAATTATATTTATTGTCGGGGCTCGTATACGCGGATTTCTTGTGCAAAAAGTCGATGAGGACACTTATCCTTTTTGGGCGTCTCGTTAATTTAATGTGCAAGTGAGTGATTTTACAAAATGCATATTTAAATTAATGGATGTTTACGAGTTTAGAGTTTACACTCGTAATAAATTAAGATTAGAATAGAGTTCCAATCTATTTATTTATTTTGTAGCTAAAGGTTGTGAGGTATTAACTTTTGTCGATTTAATTTTATTATTTTTTAACAACTGTGAATGCTTCAGTTGATGTATAGAGCAGGTGGCAGTAGCGGTGGTGTTAGGAAGTATTGAGCGACAGTATGTATTCAAGTTATTTAAAAAAAATTATCATTTTTGATGGGCGCGCATCTTAGGCGCCACACCAATATTTATTTTGACGCGCTTATTTATTAATGCGCTTGTCATATATTTATTATTTTGTATGCACATGGACGCATGATTTAAATATTCGTTATTGGACATTGTATTTGGGCACAGCCCGACTCTTTAGGATCCAACCGTTATATTATTTATTTGGATAAAAGTAAACACAAAAGCTAAAGCGTGCTAATTGTAAATTTGGGCTATTTTTGAGCTTGGAGATAAATAATATATTAAATACATGCTTTGTGGAGCGCTCACATAAGGCATGGGGAGAGATTGTACCCAATTAGTTTTCTTGCTTCATGTTGTGTAAATTTTCTCTTTTGGTTTTTGAGCAAAAAGGAGAGTTCTTTGTTCTTGGGCACCTTCCGGCGCTCGTTTCATACGCATACGGCATCCAATTTGCGTATCAGTGGTATCAGAGCGAAGCTGAGATCGAGGGCTTTCAATAGCTTACCATCTCGCGCAAAGGTGAAGCTCTTGGAATGATCGAGTTCTACAGTCAGTCTCGCGCCAATCCTTCAATACCAGCACATTCCTGGTGGTGAAGAAATCCCTAATACGCACTCAGATCGCGAAAGACCAACCTCTATAGGCAGAGGACCACCCGGGAAGTTCCAATTGTTAAGTTTATTTCTTCTCAGAGATTTTCAGTTTGATTAGTGATTAAGCTTAACACTTAAAGTTTTTTTTATAAGAAAAGCTTAACAATTGAAAACTCACGACGCTGCGGCGGTAGGATGAATTGCCATTCGACTTATACTGATGTCCTAGTCAATTCGATTTAGGCTGTAGACGTTTTTTAAAAAAAATCTTCAAGCTTAAAGCTTTCTAAGCTATAAAGACTAAATTCCCAAGGTTTTAAATCTCTCCCATAGCAAGAGTTCATACACAGCAACTCCTGAGCCGGTTTTTAACTTCTATGTAAGCTCCCATCTGCACCTGCGCTCTGACAGATCTAAATTCCAGCACACAGATTGCTATAGGCAGTCTACACTGATGAAATATCCTCTTGGAAGAAGGCCGACATCAATTTCCATAGCTGTGAAGAAGAAAGACCATCAAAAGCCACTTAAAAAAAAAAACCCTTGTAATCCCGAACTTGAGCTATACTCATCTCGCTAACAGGATTTCGAGTGTGTGAGGTTGTTTGAAATTTTGCAGGATGACCGATCAAAATATAGAAGATTTTATGGCCGAAGGTGATTTACTGAAACCAATGATGGAGCAAAAATTGGACCTAATTATGATGTAGCTTCAAGAGGAATGAAGAGCACGTCAAACTTTGCAAGCTCAATTGGCCAGTCTGCTACGATCTACTGACGATCAAGATGGACCACAATTTGAAGATATTATACGACGTACGATCGATGCAACACTTGAAGCGCAATCTATTTGAAAAGAAACAAAGATAAGTAAAAGAAATTTCAAATTTCGTACTTTCAATGGGTCACGCGATGGAAAGACTATACTTGCTTTTATTAGCCAGTTTGATGATTATTTCCATGAAAAACAATATGTTGAAAAATACAAAATTAAGTATGTCACTAATCATTTAGTGGACAGAGCATCCTTATGGTGGATTGTTGTCCGCAAAAGCATTGATTGTCCTATTACTTAGGAGACATTTCAAAAGAAAATTTTGCAAAATTTTCTTCCACCCCAATTCCACGAAAAAGCAATCAAACAGTGGAATCTTATGCAACAAAGAGATCGCGAGTCTATTTCCTAATATACGGAGCGTTTTTGGAATGCTTTATTGCAACTATGAATGCTCGAAGGTGTACCTGAGACGACTCATAAGCGCAAGTTTATGCTTGGGTTCCTTGGTCACTTCTATGTGGAAGTGAACATGTCCAAGCCAACGACTCTCGAAGATGCAATTTCCTTGGCCCATGATGCTGAAGACAAGATTCAAGGACAAGAGAAGCGACCACAACAATTTTCAAACAATGGTAACTTCGGGACAAAACAATTCAATTCTAATTTTCGAAGATTCAATCAAAACTGTTTCCTTCCATCTGCTTTACCATCAAACACAAATCCTAAGAAATCTCTTCAGCCAAATTCCAACATTCCTAAACTTTTCGCTATTACCAATAATGTGTCTAAAGCCAAATCCATAGTCTGTTACAAATGCCATCAACTCGGACATCTAGCGATGAATTATCAATCCAAAAAGCCAACTGTTTGTTGAGATATCGAGCTTCACTCGTGGTATGCCAGGGTGACCATTGTGCATTTATGTCACCGACTTGTTAGTTGCAGATGCGGTTGGTACACCGCCCATGAATAATAGCTAGATGACAGCTATCCTTATCTACTCTAGTTCGTGGCTCAGTTAGTATGCGACCTTAGTTGAGTTTGGTTTGAGACCCATATATAGGGTTCTTCTATTTCTTTGTACTAGAGTTTTTTTTGACTTATATAACTAAGAAGAGGAAAACTGTTTTCAGCCTCCATCTTTGTGTGTATTCCCCCATTGTGCAAGCAAGAAAGCTACAAGTGAGACTCCTTCCTTCTCTCCCACAATCTTGACATGGTATCAGAGCCTTGTTCGTGGTAAGGAGCTCAAGAAAGCAAACCAAGTTCGCGGTGTTCTGGTAAGAGGACCAATGTTGCTTTCATTTTTATGTTTAGGGAGCAAGTCTCTGTAGGTAGCACAGCCGGAAAGTGCAAGAGTGCATTGTCTCAGATTGAGATGCCCTTCAAGGTGAAGCAAGAGGACAATAAATGCTGCAAGAGAAGGGCTTTAGTCCTCAGTTGCCCTGTTTTTTTGATTTGAGGCCATTTCGGGGCCTATTTTGGAGGCGGAAGTTTTCCGCATGCACTCAGGAAAAGGCCCTGTTTTTGCTGTGCGACCACTATTCTAGAGGTCGGTGAAAAGTTACTGTAGAAATTGCATCGTATGCCTGTGCGCAGAGACATTGGGAGTTACAGAATCATCTTTGTTGCCTGTTGATGCAAAATTGTCACTAGGAAGTGACTGTGTGGTCAAATACCACTTTCGTCAGTTTTGCAGATTTGCCCTTGTGAGATTGAAGCTGTGTTTTTTGCAGTGATAGAATTTTTTGCAGTGTTCTGTAATGGCATTTGATTCTCTTTCACAGATTGTCACTGAAAAGCTTGACAAGAACAACTTCCAAGCATGGAAGTTTAGAATGACGAATTTCCTTATGGGAAAAGGATATTGGGAATTCGTTGCAGGAAACGAAGAACCAGTTCTTCCTAATGTTCCCAATCAACAACAAATGCAGGCATTTAAAGGATGGCATGAGAGAGCCAGAAAAGTTATGTACTGGCTGTCTATCAGTATTTTAGACTCTATGATTGTGCATATTTAGGATGCAAATACGCCAAATGAGGCATGGGATACTTTGTTAAAAATGTATAGTACAAATACGCAAGCCAGGAAAATGCAGCTCAAGCAAGAGTTGCATAATGTGCAAAGAGAAAGTATGAGCATCAATGACTACCACATGAAGGTGAAGAAGATTGCAGATGCACTTGCTTCCATTGGGTCGCCAGTGGAAGATGATGATTTAGTTTCTGTGACCTTGAATAGTCTAGGAAAGGATTATGCACAATTCCGAACATCCATTTCCGTCCATGATAGATTTCCTGATTTTGAGGAGTTGATTGTTCTTCTAATTTTTTAGGAGCAGAGAAATGGTGGTGCATCTTCTTCAGGAGGAACTTCAAAAGAAGTTGTCTTCTACTCAAATGCTGGAAGAGGTAGAGACAGAGGTAGAGGAGGCCGATCTGGAGGCTGTGGTAGAAATCAGAATATGCAGCAAACTCAAGAAAACCAATCCTATGGAGGAGGACGTGGTAACTCTAGAGGCAGGGGGAGCCAGAGAGGTCGTGGTGGATGGCAAAGAGGCTAAAATGCAAACAACAATGTTGAATGCTACTATTGTGGTAAAATGGGTCATATGGCTAAAGACTGCTATAAAAAGCAAAATGACATCATGAATGGAAAATTGCAACAAGGAAATTATGCATCTTCTAGTAGACAGGGTGATGATAGAAATAAGCATTTGTTTATGGTGCAGCACATGATCAATTCTATGACAAGTACAACAATGTGTGGTATGTTGACTCAGGTGCATCAAACCACATGACAAGTCATGCAGAATGGATGCAGGATGTAAGGAAAATGGAAAAACCAAGATTTGTGGAGACTGGTGATGATACTATACATCCTATTGTGCAGATTGGAAAAATTCCTTTGTCTATGTAGGATGGGAAAAAGAAATACATGTCGGATATATTTCATATCCCGAATATCACCAAGAACCTGGTTTCTGTTGGTCAAATGGTTGAGCAAGGCTTGCAGGTTAGATTTAATTCTCATGGATGCTTTGTTGAGGATATGAAAAATAAAGGTCACTTGATAGCAAAAGGAAAGAAGAAGGGTAGAATGTTTACATTGGATGCAGACATGCCTAAATTGAGTGCAACAATGTTTGCATGTGGGACCGGTGTAGTTGCAGATATTGATATCTGGCATAAACGCATTGGTCATGTTAATGTACAACGACTTAAATCAATGCAAGTCCAAAATATTGTTGCAAGATTGCCTAAATTTAAGGTTGCAGAAATGCATAAGATATGTGAAGCTCGTTAGTTTGGAAAACAGGCAAGGAAACCATTTCCTAGACATGTTCAAGAGAGTAAGAAGCCATTGGAATTAATCCACTCTGATGTGTGGACTACTAAAGCTGCATCTCTTGGAGGCTGTCATTATTTTGTCACTTTTATTGATGACTATAACAGAAAAGTTTGGATGTATTTTATGAAAAAGAAAAGTGAAGTTTTTGGGCATTTCAAAACTCTTAAAGCTATGGTTGAAAAAGAAATAGGCCTGCAAATAAAATACCTAAGGTCAGATGGAGTGGGAGAGTACCTCTCAAATGAGTTTGCAAGGTTCCTACAGGAGCATGGCATAAAGCAGCAATATTCATGCAGTCATATCCCACAACAAAATGGAACTGCAGAAAGGAAAAACAAGCATATTGGAGAGGTATCTCGTGCCATGCTCAACGAAAAAGATTTGCCAGATTTTTATTGGGCTGAAGCAATTGCTACAACAATCTACATAATGAATAGGACTCCCACTGCAGCGATACATGGGATGACTCCAGAGGAGAGGTATACTGGCAGGAAACCAGATATTTCTCATTTAAAATTTTTTGGTTGCATTGCCTATGTTCATGTGCCAGATGAGTTGAGATCCAAGTTGGATCCAAAAGCTGAGAAGTGCATATTTATTGGTTACTCTCTACAGCAAAAAGAGTATAGATGCTATAACCCTTCTACTCGTCAGTTTACAGTGAGCAGAGATGCTGTTTTTTATGAGATGAGTAGCTGGTATAAACCAGTAAATGTGATTGATAATGTAGATGCACAAAATGGTAATACTGCACATAATTCACAGCGGCAGTCACAAGATATTAGTGGACTTGGAGCGTCCTCTAGTAGTGGTTCACATTCTTCACCATGGACAGGCAGATTGAGATCAGGAGAACCTTCTCAAAGCAATGTAGATAGTGGTATGCACGTATCACAAAAAGGAAAAGAGAAGGTAGATCAGCCCATGTTTGATGTGAATGCAGGTCACTCTTATGTGGATGGTGAATCCAGTGGCTCAGAACAGAGCATTGATGATGAGTTGGGTATTCCTTCTATTGTTACACTTGGAGTAAGGAAGACCAAGGGATGATTTGAGAGCACCTGGGAGTGAACCTACTTTGCACAGGTCTACCAGAGCTAGGTATCCTGTGGATAGATTGAAATATGATGGATTTACAACCATTCACTATGCCTATATAGTCAAAGTGATACAGGAACCAGAACCCACTTCTTTTGAGCAAGCCATGAAAAAAGAAAAATGGGAGAAAGCCATGGATGAAGAAATGGATGCCTTGGAAGCAAATGCTACATGGGAATTGGTACCTTTGCCTAAAGATAATAATGCAATTGGTTGTAAGTGGGTTTATAAGGTGAAGCACAATGCAGATGGTTCTGTGAACAGATACAAGGCAAGATTAGTAGTCAAGGGGTATGCATAAACATATGGCATTGATTATGAAGAAACATTCAGTCCGGTTGCAAGGATGGCAACCGTAAGAGCAGTCATTGCTATGGCTGCATCAAAGAAATGGTCTTTACATCAAATGGATGTAAAGAATGCCTTCTTGCATGGTGATTTGCAAGAAGAGGTATATATGGAGCAGCCACTAGGTTATGTGCATGCTGTTCATCCTGAGTTTGTTTGCAAGTTGAAGAAAGCATTGTATGGCTTGAAGCAAGCACATAGAGCATAGTCTGACAAGATAGGACAATATCTTGTCACTATTGGCTTTTAGATTTCCAAGGCAAATTTCTCACTTTATGTGAGAAAAACAGAGAAAGGTATTATGCTACTTGTCATTTATGTTGATGATTTGATTATGATAGGTGACAGTGATGAAGATATCCTTCATGTGAAAATGCTATTGAAGCAGAAATTTGAGATGAAGGATTTGGGAGAGCTACGTTATTTCTTGGGCATTGAGGTGATTAGATCACCAAGTGGGATATGGCTCTTGCAGAGGCAGTATGGATTGGACATGCTGTCCAAATATGGGATGATAGGCTATAAGCCTATTTCAGTTCCTTTGGAGCAGAATGTGAAGCTAAGCACATTTGCAGGTGAGCTTTTGGAAGACCCTACTATGTACAGGTGCATAGTAGGAAGTTTGATTTATATGACTATTACGAGGCTAGATTTGAGCTATGCTGTTGGATTGGTAAGTCAGTTTATGCAGGCTCCAAGGAAACTGCATTTGGATGCGGGTAGACGCATACTCAGGTATGTGAAGTCCACATTGCAGTATGGACTATTTTATGAGACTTGGATTCAGATACAATTGCATGGATACACTGATGCTGATTGGGCTGGTAGTATTTCTGATAGACGATCTACCAATATATATGTGTTCTCTTTTGGAAGTGCTGCAGTCACTTGGAGTAGCAAGAAACAACCTACAGTTGCCTTGTCGAGCACAGAGGCTGAGTACAGGGGCGCAGCAATGGCTGCATGTGAGGTAGCTTGGTTGCATAAGCTACTTTATGATATGCATCAGTCTACAAATGGGCCAGTTATCATTTATTGTGACAACATGAGTTGTTTACACTTGGCAAATAACCCAGTCTATCATGCTAGAACAAAGCACATTGAGGTGCATTATCACTATGTGCGGGAGAGGGTTTTACTAGGTCTTATTGATCTAGTTTATGTCAGCACAGAGGATCAGGTAGCTGACATATTTACGAAGGCATTGGGCACAGAGAAGTTGTGTAAGTTCAGAGACCTGCTTGGTGTGCAGTAATCGGGATTGAGCTCGAGGGGGAGTGTTGAGATATTGAGCTCCACTTGTGGTATGCCAGGGCGACCGTTGTGTATTTATGTCACCGACTTATTAGTTGCAGATGCGGTTGGTACACCGCCCATGAATAATAGCTAGATGACATCTATTCTTATCTACTCTAGTTCGTGGCTCAGTTAGTATGCCACCTTAGTTAGTTGAGTTTGGTTTGAGACCCATATATAGGGTTCTTCTATTTCTTTGTACTAGAGTTCTTTTTGGCTTACACAACTAAGAAGAGGAAAACTGTTTTTAGCCTCCACCTTTGTGTGTATTCCCCCATTGTGTAAGCAAGAAAGCTACAAGTGAGACTCCTTCCTTCTCTCCCACAATCTTGACACTGTTCATATCAACTATTTGGGAGCAATTGAAGATGAAGACCATGAAGAAATGTCAGATTTCATGGAAGACAATGACGATAACGACACTACTTCAGATACTTTATCAGGTATATCAAATCCCCATTCTTTATTAATGATAAAATGTTTTGGGCATGGTAAAGAAAAGACTGTTTTACATGATGATGGGAGTACAAATGACTTTATTTCTGCAAAATTGGTCAAAAAATTGAAATTACATACTATTTCTACTCATTATCGTATCAAGGCTGCATTCTTAGGCTAGTACTAGATACAATGGAACACAAGAAGTGCATGACTTAGAAATTAAAATTGGTGATTATGTTGAACGTAGAAATTTCCTAGTTGTGCCTTTGCAATCTAGTGACATTATTTTAGGAATGCCTTGGCATCATCAGTATAATCCCGATATAGACTATTCCACACATTCAATGAAGATTCATTTTCATGGAAAACAAATCACATTGCATGGTATGCACACTTTTGATAATTTTCCATTGCTTAGCCATACACAGGCTAAACGTGCATAAAGAAAACGTAGCAAATCTTATTTAATCTGGGTGAATGAAATTGAAGTTAAAAAAAATAAGATGCATCCTAGGCACACACAATTTCTTTCACAATTTAAAGACTATTTTGCTGCTGACTTACCACCTGGTTTACTACCCATGTTGAGATGGCAAGCTCAACACATGTGGACATGGATGATGGACCGCCTGGTTAGATGGGTCCACATGTCTACACTTGTCACGTCGGTGGTCATTATGACTCTCACATGGCCACTGACTCATTACTTATTATATTCAAGTCGTTACACCTATTTACAGCTGGCATAGTTATAGCGCCAATCGACTAGTGTAGTCGGTTATGTATTGTTTGACTTAGTAGGTCACTTTCCTTTTATGTTGTATCTTATCTATACTTTTTGTACATTGAAAAGTGTGTGGAAGAAGAAGAAGAAATCAGTAAGAAAACGTTTTGGCCTCCATCTCTCTTCTTGTCTCTTGAGTGAGCTTCTCCTTGTGCATTCTGTGTGTGTTCGGCGCAGCATCTTGAGCAACTTCCCCCACCACGCGATTCTTGACATGGTATCAGAGCCGCACCACCGAGAGAGGCTGATTTCGAAGGTTGAAGAAAAGGAGAAGAAGCAAGGTTCGAGCAAGCAAGCCACGGGTAAGAAGCTCTCCCATCCTTCCACTCTTTCTCTTGGATAGTGCCTGTGGAGGCACCGAAAGCAGGGCATAGCAAAAATCTCAGATTGCAGTGAGATTTGGTGTGTGTGAAGAGCGCTGTGTACTGTGCAGAAAGGCCCTTTAGGGCTATTCCACAGTTATTTTGGGCATTTGAGGCTGTTTCAGGGTCCGTTTTAGAGCCGCAAGGTTGCAGACAGCAGTTTCAAGGTACGCTGTGACTTGGACTATATTGACCGAAAGTGGGTGCGCAGGTTACAGATTTCAGATCTGTAAGTTCAAAGGTGTTTACCCAGTGAGTAAACACAAGGTTTATCTGCAAATAGGTTACAGATTGCATGTATTATTGAGCAGATAGTGAAAAAGGCTGTCTGGTGTATTGCTGTGCACTACAGGTCCAGGGTTGCAGAAGATTTGCTTGATGTTGGTATTAATTTTGTGATAATGGCAGAGAACAGTGGAAGCCCCATCATTAAGAAGCTCGACAAGAACAACTACCCTTCATGGAAGTTCCGTGTCACGAACTTCCTTATTGGAAAAGGCCTCTACGAGTTCGTTTCAGGTGAAGAAAAGGAGCCGGAGATGAGTGATCCTCCAACTACAGAAGAGACAAAGGCACGGAAAGAATGGAATGCAAATGATAAAAAGGTCATGTATTGGTTGTCTGCAGTAATTGACAATAATATGTTGGGACACATTAGAAATGTAGAGAGTTCATATGCAGCTTGGACCATACTTGAAAGTATGTTTTCTGTAAATACAAAGGCACGAAAGATTCAACTCAAGCAAGAGTTGAATACATTAAAGAAAGGAAAGATGTCTATCAATGAGTATGCACTGAAGGTAAGAAGCATTGCAGATGCATTGGCAGCAATTGATGCAATGCCTGATGATGATGATTTGGTGTCAGACACCTTGGGTGGACTTAACAATGAAAAGGCTTGGGAAGTCTTTTGTAACTTCTGTATATGTTAGAAAGCCATTTCCAGATTTCGATGAATTGGTCTCCCTTATGATCACTGAAGAGATCAACATGCAGAGTGAGACATCTGAAAGAAGTGGTGAACAGGTCCAAGCTTTCTACTCCAGTTCAGGAAGGGGACGTGGTAGGTTCTCTTCAAGAGGCCGTGGTACAGGACGTGGTATGACAACCAGCAAAACAGATTGAATCAGCAATTTGGCGATATGCAGGTTTCAGGAGGTCGTGGTAACTTTAGAGGCAGGGGGAGCTTTAGAGGAAGAGGTGGATGGCAAAACAGAGGTTCTAACAACTTTGGTATTGTGTGCCACTACTGTGGCAAAACAGGTCATATTGCAGTCCAATGTTATGCTAAGAGAGATGATATCCGCAGTGGTAAGTTGCAGCAAGAAAACTATGCATCGTCTTCACGACAGAATGAAGAAAAAAATGAACGTTTGTTCGTTATGCAGTATATGCTGAATGCTGTTACAGGAAATGGAACATATGAAGATGTTTGGTATGTTGATTCAGGTGCATCCAATCATATGACCAGCTATGTAGAATGGTTTGGAGAGATGCAAGATTTGCAGAATGCAGGTTATGTGCAGACGGGTGATGACTCATGCCACCCAATTTCACGACAGAATGAAGAAAAAAATGAACGTTTGTTCGTTATGCAGTATATGCTAAATGCTGTTACAAGAAAGGGAACACATGAAGATGTTTGGTATGTTGATTCAGATGCATCCAATCATATGACCAGCTATGCAGAATGGTTTGGAGAGATGCAGGATTTGCAGAATGTAGGTTATGTGCAGACGGGTGATGACTCATGCCACCCAATTTCACACATTGGAAAAGTTCCCTTGTCCTTGCATGATGGTAGGACAAAGAGTCTTTCAGATGTATTACATGTGCCATCTATTACAAAGAACTTGGTGTCAGTCGGTCAAATGGTAGAGCAAGGGCTGCAAGTCAGATTTAATGCAAAGGGCTGCTTTGTAGAGGACTTCAATGACAAGTGCAGGTTGGTAGCAAAGGGAAGTAGAGTTGGACGTATGTTCACTCTAGATGCTGGAATTCCTACTATGAATGCTGCTATGTATGCCAAAGGAAAAGGTGTTATTGCAGACATTGAAATTTGGCACAAACGCATTGGACATGCAAATGTACAAAGGCTGAAATTAATGCAGTCCAAAGGGTTGGTTACAGGTTTGCCTACATTTAAAGTTGCAGAATTTCAGAAGGTATGTGAAGCATGTCAGTTTGGTAAGCAGACAAGACAACCCTTTTCACATGACAGAGATGTAAGCAGAAATATCCTTGATGTTGTGCATACAGACATTTGGGGGCCTACACAAAATGTATCTCTTGGAGATAGTTCATACTTCATCACATTCATTGATGATTGTTCTAGAAAGCTGTGGGTATATTTTATGAAGGAAAAGAGTGAAGCGTTTGAGCACTTTAGAACTTTCAAGGCTGCAGTTGAAAGAGAAATAGGCTTGAAAGTAAAGTGCCTGAGGTCAGATAGAGGGGGAGAGTACCTCTCAAATGAGTTCAGTGATTTTCCGAGGTCTCATGGGATAAAGAGACAGTTCACATGCAGGTATACCCCATAGCAAAATGGAGTTGCAGAAAGGAAAAACATGCATATTGCAGAAGTTGCACGCGCCTTGATGGCTGAAAAGAATATGCCTAAGCATTTTTGGTCTGAGGCTCTTTATACTACTGTTTATATTATGAACAGAACTCCCACAGCTGCAGTTCATGGTATGACCCCCGAAGAATGTTTTACAGGTAAGAAACCTGATGTTTTACACTTGAAAGTATTTGGCTGCATTGCGTATGTTCACGTGCCAGATGAGTTGCGGAAGAAACTGGATCCAAAGGCTGAAAAGTGTGTCTTTATTGGATACTCTTTAGAGCAGAAAGGGTATCGCTGTTACAACCCTGTCACATGTAAGTTCAGAGTGAGCAGGGATGTCATCTTTGATGAAATGAGCAGTTGGTATGCATCTAGTGGTGATGCATTGGATGATGATGATGATCATGACACTCACGTGCAGGCTGAAAAGCAAGAATTACGAATTCTTAATAGACCAGAGACATCATCTGGTAGTCCTTGGTCTGGGAGACTAAGGAGTACCTCTACATCTTCGGGTGCATCTAGTAGCACTACAGGTAAAGACAAAGGAAAGAATAAAGTGTCAGAAGGCATTGATGCAGTTCTTGATGGAGACTCCAGTGGCTCAGAGAGCTTGGATGATGAGCTTGCCATTCCTTCAGTGAGGACTCCAGGTGTGCAGAGAGCACACATTAATGCAAAGACTCCATTGAGTGATCCAGTGGTATGCAGGTCTAGCAGGGTGAGATACCTTGTTAAAAGATTTGGTTTTGAAGGTTACGCAGCTCACCATTATGCTTATATGGTGAAACTAGTTGAGGATGTTGAGCCCACATGTTTTGAGGAGGCTGTTGGTCATGCTCATTGGGATGCAGCAATGGATGAGGAGATGGCTGCATTAGAGGCCAATAAGACTTGGGATCTAGTATCATTGCCGAAGGGAAAGAAAGCTATTTGATGTAAGTGGGTTTATAAGATTAAGCACAATGCAGATGGTTCTATTAGCAGGTACAAAGCTAGGCTGGTTGCAAAAGGCTATGCCCAGACATATGGCATAGATTATGATGAAACCTTCAGTCCAGTTGCTAGGATGGCAACTGTCAGATGTGTGATTGCTTTGGCAGCAGCCAAAGGTTGGAGGTTGCAGCAAATGGATGTAAAGAATGCCTTTTTGCATGGTGATTTGCAGGAAGAAGTGTATATGGATCAACCAGCAGGTTATGAAGATTTAGAGCATCCCACGTATGTGTGCAGGTTGAAGAAGGCACTCTATGGGCTCAAGCAAGCACCTAGAGCATGGTCTGACAAGATTAGAGAGTATCTTGTCAATATTGGCTTTTATGTTTCTGATGCTGATCACTCACTTTATGTGAGAAAGGGAGATGCAGGTTTGGTCATCATAGTCATCTATGTGGATGACTTGATTATTACAGGTGATAGTGATAGTGGGATTGCTGAAGTCAAGGGCTATTTGAAGATGAAGTTTGAGATGAAGGATTTAGGTGAGCTAAGGTACTTCCTTGGCATTGAGGTGATCAGATGTGATGATGGTATATGGCTGTCCCAAAGACAGTATGGCTTGGATATGTTGTCAAAGTATGCTATGACTGCATGCAAACCACTTTCAGTCCCATTGGAGCAGAATGTAAAGCTGAGTGCTGATGTTGGGGATGAGATAGAAGACCCTACTATGTTCAGGAGGATAGTGGGGAGTTTGATCTACATGAACATTACAAGGCCAGACTTGAGCTACGCTGTTGGTCTTGTGAGTCAGTTTATGCAAGTACCTAGAAAGCCACATTTGGATGCAGTTAGACGCATAGTGAGATATGTGAAGTCCACATTACATTATGGACTTTTCTATGAGGCATGTACAGATGTACAGGTATTTGGATACACAGATGCAGATTGGGCTGGTAGTATGTCTGATAGAAGATCTACCAACGGATACATGTTCTCTCTTGGTAGTGCAGCAATTGCATGGAGCAGCAAAAAGCAATCTACAATTGCTTTGTCGAGTACATAGGCTGAGTATAGAGGTGCTGCTGTTGCAGCATGTGAGGTAGTATGGCTGCAAAAGCTATTGGCTGATTTGGATGTCCAGGTGGAAGGTCCAGTTGTCATTGATTGTGACAACATGAGCAGTATACAGTTGGCTAGGAACCCTGTGTTCCATGCCAGGACAAAACATATTGAGGTACACTACCACTTTGTGAGAGAGAAGGTACTAGCAGGTGAGATTGACTTGGTGTATGTCAGCACACAGGATCAGATAGCTGACATATTCACGAAGGCATTGGGTACAGAGAAGCTTCAAAAGTTTCGAAGCTTACTTGGAGTTACAGAGATGCAGTTGAGCTTGAGGGGGAGTGTTGAGATGGCAAGCTCAACACATGTGGACATGGATGATGGACCGCCTGGTTAGATGGGTCCACACGTCTACACTTATCACGTCGGTGGTCATTATGACTCTCACATGGCCATTGACTCATTACTTATTATATTCAGGTTGTTACACCTATTTATAGCTGGCATAGTTATAGCGCCAGTCGACTAGTGTAGTCGGTTATGCATTGTTTGACTTAGTAGGTCACTTTCCTTTTATGTTGTATCTTATCTATACTTTTTGTACATTGAAAAGTGTGTGGAAGAAGAAGAAGAAATCAGTAAGAAAACGTTTTGGCCTCCATCTCTCTTCTTGTCTCTTGAGTGAGCTTCTCCTTGTGCATTCTGTGTGTGTTCGACGCAGCATCTTGAGCAACTTCCCCCACCACGCGATTCTTGACAACCCACACGTCCTGAAGATCATAAAATAGACCTAATTCCAGGTTCTCAACCACCATGTAAAACACCTTATCGATATAATCAAATTGAACAGAAAGTAATTCAAACGCAAGTTGAAGAATTGTTAACTCAAGGACTCATTAGACCCAGTAGTTCTCCATTTGGTGTACTTGTCTTATTAGTTAAAAAGAAAAAAAACACTTGTAGAATGTGCATTGATTATCGTGCCCTAAATAAAATCATTGTAAAAAATAGATATCCCATTCCTAGGGTAGACGATCTTATGGACAAATTACAAGGGGCTGCAATATTTAGCAAAATAGATCTTAAATCTAGATACCATCAAGTACGACTTGACATATGTGATATTTTCAAAACTGCATTTAGAACTCAATTTAGACATTACGAATTCCTTGTTATTCCTTTTGGATTAACTAATGCACCAGCTACATTTAGTTGTATGATGAATCACATATTTTTGAAGCATCAGCATTGTGTCATTGTTTTCTTTGATAACATATTGGTTTTCAGTAAGAATGAAAATGAGCATTATGAACATTTATCTTTAGTTTTCAAATCACTGAAAGAGAATCAATTATATGCTAATCTTGAAAAGAGTGAATTTTTCCAAACACAAATTAAATACTTAGGACATATTGTTTCATCTGAAGGTATTAAAGTTGATCCTAAAAAGATAGAAGCAATTTTGAATTGGCCGATATCTAAAAATGTGCATGAATTACGTTAGCTTTTATAGAAAATTTGTGAGAAAATTTTCATTACTTACATTGCCTTTGTCAAAATTATTAAAGAAATGTATTATGTATCATTGGTCTGAAAATCAACAAAAGTCCTTTGATTTATTGAAACACGCTTTAGCTCATGCTCCTATATTGCAACTTCCTGACTTTACTAGACCATTTTTCCTAGTAGTCACTCATGCTAGTGGATTTGGAATATGAGATGTCCTTATGCAAGATTCCCATCTCATAGCTTACTCCAGCTGCAAGCTTAAGCCCTCTGAACTCAAGTATTCTACTTATGATAAGGAATTGCTAGTTGTAGTACAAGCTTTACGTCAATGGAAATACTATTTAATGGGATCTGAATTCATGATCAAAACTGACCAACAAAGTATTAAACATCTCCTTAGTCAGCCACAAATATCTGACCGACACATTAAATGGGCCGCTTTTATTTAAAGTTGTCATCCACTTATCCAATATCAACTCGGAAAAGAAAATGTTGTTGTTGATGCCTTAAGTAGAAGACCGACTATTCATAATATCTCTGTGATATCTTTTGATTCTCTTATCCCTATAACCAAGACCTTAGTTTTCAAGTTGATTAGAATAAATTAATTACCAATAACTGGATTTCAATTGATTCGTTGTCTTATGCTGATGGATTTATGTTTTATGAGAAAAGGTTATGTGTAATTGTTCCATTTAGATTCTTTGTGTTGCACGAAATTCATTGTCCTCCATATCAAGGCCATTGAGGTATTATTTCTACTTTACGTACTTTGATTGAAGCTTTTTATTGGCCACAGATGGAATCCGATGTTTCTAACTTTGTATCTGAGTGTCTAATTTGTCAAAGAGTTAAGCGACACCATGGTAAGCAGTATGGTTTGTTAATGCATTTACTAATCCCTGAAAGACCATGGAAGCATATTTCAATGGATTTTATTACTGGTCTGCCTAACACTCAAGCTAATCACGATATGATATGGACTATTGTAGATCGATTTAGCAAACATGTATATTTCATTTCATGCAAGAAAACATTAACTACGTCTCAAGCTGCTCAATTGTTTCTGAAAATTATTTTCACCAACCATGGTTTACCAAAATTTATTATTATTTATCGAGATTCTAGATCCTGCAATAATTTTTGGACTACTTTGTTTGTTAACTTAGGAACAAAGATTGATTTTTCATCTGCATTTCATCTTGAAACAAATGGACAAGCAGAAGCTACAAATAGCACAATCTTAGATCTTTTACATACATATACAATTTCAAAACCGCAAACCTAGGATACACACTTGCATTTACTTCAATTTGCATACAATAATACCACATACAGCTACACAAAAAGCACCTTTTGAAATCATTTATGGATATAGATTGTCTACACCTCTTACTTCATTGTCAAACAAAGTTAAAGCTGCTGATGATATTATCCACATGCATGCTACTATTTTCGATGAAGTTAAAGATATGATTGCGAAAGCCCAGCAATCATATACAAAACAAGCAAACAAGAAAAGAAAAGCTATGAATTTCACAATTGATAATTATGTTTGGTTGCAATTTGAAAAGTGAAGACTACAAAGTGTTGAGAAACACCCTATTGTAAAGTTAGCTCTTAGATTTTATGGACCTTTCAAAATCATTCGCAAAATCAATGACAATGTCTTTAAATTAGAACTACCCCAACACTGGAAAATCCACAATACTTTTCATATCAGTTTGTTACGACCTTTCAAAGGCCAATTACATGTCCATCATGTTTATGAAAATCCTCCTTTGTTAGAAGGAAAAACTGAAATTCTTAAACCTGAGACTATTCTAGATATTGACTTTATGACCACTAGAACTAGCCGTAGATATTCTAGATATTTGGTGAAATTTAAAAATCATCTTGTTGAAGAGGCCCACTGGATGCACGCTCATGACCTAAGTGCTTACCCCTCAAGCTAATAGTAATTGAGGACAATTGCTATCTCACCTCGGGGATATGATGCTAGGAGGCATATTCCACAGTGGATTCCATGAGGTTTTGTGGTGGATTCCGTAAAATTATATTTATTGCAGGGGCTCGTACACAAGGTGGATTCCTTGTGCGAAAAGTTAATGGGGACGCCTGTCCTTTTCGGGTGTCTCGTTAATTTAATGTGCAAGTGTATGATTCCATAGCGGGTGATTCCGTAAAAATACATATTTAAATTAATTGACATTTATGAGTTTAGAGTGCGCACTCGTAATAAATTAAGGTTAGGAATGAGTTCCAACCTATTTATTTATTTAGTAGCTAAAGACTGCTAGGTATTCACTTTTTTCGGTTTAATTTTATTATTTTCTAACAATTGTGAATGCTTCAGTTGATGTGCAGAGTAGCTAGCGATGGCATTGGGAAGCACTCGACGATAGCGTGTATTCAAGTTATTTAGAATAAATTATCATTTTTGATGGGTGTGCATCTTAGGAGTGGTACCAATATTTATTTTGACGTGCTTATTTATTAAAGCACTTGACATATATTTATTATTTTATATGCGCATGGGCGAACGATTTAAATATGCTCACACAAGGCATAGTGGGAGATTGTACCCAATTAATCTTCTTGCTTCATGTCGTGCAAATTTTCTCTCTTGGTTTTGAGCAAAAAGTAGAGTTCTTTGTTCTTGGGGACCTTCCGGCGTTTGCTACGTATGCATACGACATCCGATTTACACACTAGTGCTAGCTTGAAGCAATGAAAACAAATGAGATGTTAAGAGGCTTTGAAGGAAGATGCCTAGAAATTAAAATTGAAGATGGCATGAGCAATTCATAGTTGACAAACACATAAAAAAGAGAGGTAAACTCAATATCATAGTCCCCCACAATGGTATTTCACATTGGAAAGAAGTATTTGCTAATTGTGCCCTTATTGGTTTTTGTCATGTTTTGCATCTCCCAGTAGAGTTTTTAAGGATTGAACCAAGTATAATTGGGAAACTTTAAGGGGGCAAGTCTTGGCTGCTCAACACCTAGCCAACAACTATTTTATCTTCCTTTTTGATTCTGTACAAACTGCATTGATAGTATTAAATCATGGCCAATGGATGATCAATAAATCTCCCTTGACATTGTTCAAGTGGATTGTAAATTTGAGCCCTAATGGTCATAAACCCGCCAAAATACCAATATGGGTAGAGTTGCTTCATCTACCAATGTATAGTTTTTATTCAAAGTTTATGATGGCATCCTTCGGAAGAATATTGGGTCAAGGACCAATGAATGTCTAGAATCCAAGATGCACTCCCAAGTATTAGTGGAGTTTGACCTTTTGGAAGACCTCTTGAGTAGTTGGAAATCATAGACGAATTTGGTGCCGATGTTTTGGCTAAACAATCATCTATGAGAAATTGCCTAACTCT
Source organism: Lygodium microphyllum (assembly GCF_053477565.2). Classification (NCBI taxonomy): domain Eukaryota; kingdom Viridiplantae; phylum Streptophyta; class Polypodiopsida; order Schizaeales; family Lygodiaceae; genus Lygodium; species Lygodium microphyllum. The sequence continues at coordinate 111,126,654 of NC_141154.1, read as the reverse complement.
TGTTTCAAATTTCATAAACAGAGGCACTTCATTAAAGATTTCCCTAAGATGAAATAGGTGGAGCAACAAAAAATTAAGCAAGAGGAAGACAAGTTTGACAGGTTTCAAATTGTGAACAATAAGAAATCAAAGCCGAACAAAATGCTAATACTAAGAACTACAAATTCAAAAATCAAAACAAATTCTCCCCACTTCTAATGGACTTGGTTGACCTTGAGAATTATGGGACTCGAAAACTTTCAATGAAGATGAAGAGGAATTTGTAGATAGCTCCCAATTTGTTAAGTATCTTGAATCTCATTTTGAGGAGTATGACTTCAACTCTGCCCCCAAAGAAGTCAACACGGCATAGGCTGAGGAGGAATCTCTTCCACCCAGATCCCCTAACAAACAAATATCCCAGTTCAAAATGAAAACACCTTCACCTTCAAAAGGAAGTACTCTAAAGTTGGTGCAACTTCACCAGCCTCCCAAAACAAGGTCTCCAGGTGATTAACAAAAAACATTAATGATTAACTCACTTAAGATTATCTCTTATAATACAAAGGGGCTTACATATCCTCAAAGGGCAAAAATCACAACGAGTTGGATGAGTCTGAATCATCTTACCCTGGATTGTATTCATTTGCAAGCATTAAAAGTTGCATGAAACATTCTTCACAAGGACCTTTAGAGTCTCTTTTGATTATACTTGACACTACACAAGCCATGCTAGATGAAGTAGTGTTTGACAAGTGGTGTCCACAAGAACTTGGCAAGTTTAATCTCTTAGGTATGCATGGATCCTCTCAATCAATGGATTGCTTTTTTCTTTAAGGATGAAGAGGAGTTTGCTATTGTTTTTGTTTATGCAAATTGTCCGTTCTCCAAAAGAGCTGACATTTGGGTCTCAATTCAATACATTAAATGCTCATCTATTTTAACAAGAGATTTAAACATGGTTGAGAGTTTCAAGATTAATTTCCCCAAAAATAACAAATAGTTTTAGGGAGGGGAAAAGAAGCATGGCTTAAAATCAAGAGTGTACATAGCTTGATGGAAGTGGATACAAGGATATTTTTTCACATGGTTGAATTAGCAAAAATGAGAGGCCTTGAGGAAAGCTAGATTAGATTGAGCTTATATTTCTTTAGGATTGCTCTTGTCCTTTATTAATGTAAGCCTCAAAGTGCATAAGGACATTGCTTTGTCCAAACAATAACACATTCACCTATCCCTTTCCAATGATAGTAGTTTCATCTAGTTAGGTTGGTTTTATGCAAACCCTCGTTTAAACTAGAAATTGTCAAGAGCATGCAAGATATTTGGGGGGTGGTTATTCTCCTCCCTTTTTTCCTAGTTGCTCCTTGTCAATATGCAAGCAAACAAACTCAAACCTTCTTAGAACAATTAAAATGCAGATGGTTGCCCACAAGAGAAGTCTCTTAGCCTAAAAATGTGATCAATGCATACAATTAGAAATGAGTGTTAATCAAGGAAATGTTGGAGCACAAAATGAGCTTCTAAAGTTGAAATTAGAACTTAACTAAGGGAAGGAAATGGAAGCTAAGAAGGTTTTTCTTTTCACCAAAACTTGGTGGATAGGGAAAATCAATTGTGTGTTTTCTCTAATTATTTTTTCTTTTTCTCATTTTTTTGACTTTTTTGGTGATGGACTATTGGACATTGATTAGGAAGTGGTTGAAGTGTCCTCATCAAGCATCCCTTACTCAACAAGTGACTGTCCTTCATTGACTACCTTAGGATGATGGAAGAGTCTAGGAAGAACAAATGAGTGCATTTTGTAAATTCGCAATCCATTGTATCTTCCAAGGGACCTATATAGTATGATGGTAGGAGCAATGCATGAAGATCTAGTCACACCATGGCAATCTTGTCTATCCTAGAATTCCCATAAAAGAAGATGGGTGGAATCTCATCTTCATAGGGGATGTGTGGCTATTGAAAAACTCTCACTAGTAGTTGTATGTAATGAGGTGTCATAAAGAATGTTGGCCTATTAAGATAGTTGCTCAATCTTCTTACAAATTCAATGAATGAAGACAAGAGGTCCTACACCTTCACCTCCTTGAGCACTTGAATATTAGGGACCTTATGGAATTTGTACCTTCCATGTTATTTTTCATAATACTTATTGTTGTACATCCAAGGGAGGTAGTATAAGGGATCAACCTTCTCATGGGTGCACATAGCAGTAAGTAGTTCATGTGAACTCTTCATTTTCTAAGATAGGATAGTTCCATGTTGGCTATCATAGCCATGCATCCCTAGGCTATTTCTTTAGGCACAAGAACTACTTCTAGTGCATGTAAGTTGATGCCACTTGTGAAAAGCTTTCACATCCTACTAGTTAAACCACTTTTGAACTATGTTCTCTCCTATCCTAACGAGTAAATATACCATATGTGGGGAGTCTAGGCCATTTGAATTTGGAGACTTCATATGCCTTAAAGTTGAAAGTGACTACAATGTCATGCTAGTGCCTTTCTTCACACGCATAGAGTTTCTTTGCGGGTTTCACCTTGCTCTTTTCTCACTTGCATATTTAGTGGAGCATCTATAACCTTCTATGGTTGGGTTCTATAAAACTTAAGAAATATTTCATAGGCTTCTTCTTGCTTTGATGTGACTTTTGTGGCTTACTATAGGTACTATACTTTGCATGTGGTTCCTTGTGGTAGTGCATCATTATCTAAGGGATATGTAATATCCATTGAAGGAGACATGATTCTAAGACTTGTTTTGTTGATGGTTGGTGAACTTCATATCATAATGGGGAGGCAAGTAACCAGAACCCTATGCCTTTCAATTTTTGTTCATCATATTTTGCATGGAAAAGATGGGCCACCAACCTTTTCTCAGTAGGCTCATGGATAATAATTTTGAACTCAGTTTCAAAGTCGATCCACTCCAAGGTGATAGTGGCGATTCCCATTTGGGCATTTAGTTCCTTCACCTAGTATATTTGGGTTCTTACTATAGTTCTCATTACTTTTTCATACATTTCCTACTAGATGAAGATGATGTGTTTACATATAGTCACATGCTCCTCATATTCACTCGCTTGTAATTGGCTAGATTTGTAGCCATGTGTTGAAATGTCCATGTGCAAGCTTGTTCAACTTCTACTTCCATTTTGGATAGTACTTTTATAAGATTGGCATCTAGTGTGCTTTGCAAGCTAGTGAATGTGGTTTATAGTTGAGCATGAGCCTCTTGAATATCAACAAGCTCCCTTATTAGGGTTTTTGCTTTGGCCCTCTCTTACTCCATCTGTACATTATATTGGACATGTTGGGATAAAGGGTAGTGCTCGTGTTCTTCCATAAGGCCAAGTTGTACATAGTACATATACCTATCTAAAATCATTATTGAGGTACACTCTTCAGTACCACAAATCTTGTGTCTTTGTCTCTTCTCTCTCTTAACCAGCATCTCTACATAGAAGCTCCATTGGAGCTAACTCAACAAAGTGGTATTAGAGCTTGGTTCAGGTAACTAGGAGCTTGGCATTTCTTCAAATGCAAGAGCTTGAAGTTGAAGAAGAGTTCACTGTGAAGAGTGTGCAGGCAGGGTAGCAAGGTTTGAAGCTTCTTCTTGAAGCTTGAAGCTTCCCTCTTCATTTAAGCTTGGAAACCATCGTTGGCCACTTGGGGACCCTCCCCATCATCTCCAATACTTGGACCAGCATTCCAATCTCTTTAGGGCTAAAGGCGCCATCAATGTGGGTATGTAGATTTGGTTTTCAACATGCTCAAGACCTACATCAACTACTCCTCTTCATTTGGCATCATGGTTGTGCTCTAGACTTTGCATCTAATGCTTAGTATTGAGCATTGAAGTGTAGTATTACACTTGGGGCTGATATACATTCAGCTTCAGGTCTGAAATACACACTATTCAAATCTGTAATAAATAGGGCAGCACATGCTCTCTTGAGATTGATGCTCATATGATAGCTATTTGGATGTATCTTGATGTTGGATGCTTTGGGAACCACGTGGCATTGTCTTGAGGCCATTTTGAGCTAATCTTGGCAAGGATTTGGCTCATTTTGCAGACATATTTGTGGTTGGAAATGGGGCAGCAACTATTTCTTGAGTGAATAATGCTTATGATTCACTTATGTGATGACTATCTGATGTCCATTTGGTGCTACATGGCTTGGAGATGTTACGTCCATGATTAGAGATCGTTTTGGGGTGATTAGAGTTATCATTTTTCTTGGTTTTGACAGAGATTTGGCTGTTGGAATAATAGGGCCGAATGACATTTTGACTGCATATGCATTATGTTTTGTTCTAGACTTGGTCTCATGCATTCTATACCATGTATTCATGCTTATGGTTGATGCTACATGCTTGATTTGATTCCAAAATGCATTTGAGCAATGATTAAAGCTCATTTTTGGATTAGCTTTACCTATAGGTCTATTGTTGTACATTTAGGATAGTTTCCTGCATATTTAGGACAACATACCTCACTATCAAGAAATTTGATATGTTTTTATGCTAGAACATTATGGTGATGTTTTGAGTAGATTTGCATGATCTTTGGAGCTCAATCTCAATCAGTTTGAGAGGTTATTTTAGTTCTAAAATTTTAGGATAGATTTTTCTTGGATATCAAGATTGCACTCCTCAATTGCAAGATAACCACCTTGTATTGCCAAGAATTTCAAGACTGCACTCCTGAATTGTAGGACAACCACTTGTATTGTCAGGAATTTCAGGAATGCACTCTTTTTTTTGTCAAGAAATTGGTATGTTTACTATCACTGAATGCTTTTAAGGCATTTTGGGCAATGAAATGATGTATGTTCTTGCTGGTACATACTTGGGGATATTCCTAACATACTACTGAGTGGATTTTGGAGCTTCCATTGCTTGACATTAGCTATCATTTACTGTCATACAATTATTTGGCTATGAATCATGACTAGCAGTAGTGACAATCATCTTATGTATATCAAGAAGCTTGAAGGAGCACACGACTTTGTAGTTTGACAAAAGCAGTGCTATAATATCTTGTTGTAGAAGAAGCAAGAAAAACCGATTAAAGTAAAGTAACAAAACCAGCTAATGTAGAGCAGGATGATTGGGATGAGCTAAATGAGGTTGCATGCTCGACTATTGAGCTATCAATATTTGATGCTTTGCTGTTTAACATTTAAGGGTTGGATTCTACTTATGACATTTGGAAGCTACTGGAATAATTGTATGCCCAAAAGAGTGTTGCAAGCAAAGTCTACTGGTTGAAGAAACTTGTGGATTTGCATATGAAAGAGGGTACTGCAATGTCTACTCATCTTAGTGAGTTTAACTCCATTTTCAGCTACCTTGCCACTTTGAAGTTCAATATTGATGATGAGTTCAAAGCTATGTTCTTACTTTGCACTCTGCTAGAGAGCTGGGACACCTTTAGGATTGCTATGAGCAATTCTAATGCAATGCTTTTGTATGCTGATGTAGAGAGAGCTCTACTCATGGAAGAAATGAATTGGTAGAACAATGCATCCAGTAAGTCTTCCAGTGCTTTGCATACTAGAGGAAAATCATAACAAAAAGGCAAATTTGATAGCAACAGATGTAGTAAATCACGTAATAAGGATGTTGAATGCCATCACTGTGGCAAGAAAGGTCACTTCAAACGTGATTGCTCTATAAATGGAAGAAAGTGAAAGGGAAGGGCAAGAAGACGGATGACAACAAGGAAGAGAAGAAAGAAATGACACCTGCTAATAAGAAGAGTAGTGTAAAGATCGAAGAGGCAAATGTAGTTAGCCATGAGAGTAACAATAGGAATGATATACTCTTTGTCTCTTCATGTTTCAATGCACATGCTTTGATAGCCGATATAGATGATGACATGCACACTTGGATTTTGGATTCAGGTGCCTCTTTTGATGTTACCCCTCACCGTGAGTGGTTTACAAACTATACAGGAGGTCAACATGGTGTTGTCCATCTTGAGGACAATTATGCATGTGACATTGCATGCATTGGCAGTGTGTAACTACAGTTTCAACATGGATCTATCTTCACTCTTCAGAATGTAAGGCATGTACCGCAGCTCAAGAAGAATTTGATTAGTATTGGACAACTAGATGACGATGGATTTCATACCATCTTTGGCAATAGGAAATGGAAGATCTGCAGAGGATCTAGGGTTATTGCCAAAGGCTCAAAGAGTGATACTTTGTATCCTCTCCATGTATCTAGTGTGCATGACCATGTTGTTGCCGTGACCGAGTAGCCAAGTGTTTCCTTGTGGCATGGCCGGTTGGGACACATGAGTCAAACATGAATGAAAGGAATTTCTCATTTGGGTTACTTGCCTTGTCTTCGTTAAGGTGATTTTGAGCACTGTGATCATTGTGTTTATGGTAAGCATGCACAGATAACTTATAAAAAGTCTCTTTCACTGAAATCTTTGCCTCTAGAGTTAGTACATTTCGATGTATGTTAGATGCCAAGGTTATCTCTAGAAGAAAAGAAATACTTTGTCACATTTGTTGATGATTCTACACAGAAGGTATGGGTTTACCCTATTCGTAGCAAGGACGAAGTGCTTGATATGTTTAAAAAATTATTGGCATTGGTAGAGAACCAGACTGATAAGACAATTAAGTGTCTTAGCTCTGACAATAGTGGGGAGTACCTGTCCAAGGCCTTTTAGGCATTTTGTGACAATAAGGGGATAAAGAGGGAGCTCACTGCCCCTCATAATCCACCCCAAAATGGAGTTGCAGAGTGCATGAATCAGACCATACATGATAAGGTCCGTATGATGCTGTCTCATGCTGCATTATCCCACGGATTTTGGGCAGAGGCTGTTATGACAGATGTTCATCTGATTAACAGGTCACCAAATAGGTCTTTGGGGGGAAGAGTCCCTCAGGAAGAGTGGTTGGGCAAGCCACCTTCTTATGCTCATTTGTGAGTGTTTGGCTGCGAGGCTTTTGTGCACATATGGAAAGAACATAGCAAATTGGAACCAAAGTCTTGTAAATGCATATTCCAGGATACAGTGACAAGGGTGAGATGACCCTCAAAATGTAGGAAATGGTGCTCGAAATGAATAGCAAGGTATTGCCCATGATACACCATAGTTTCAGCCTGAAAACATATAGTTGGGACAGCTTGAACTGTTAAGACATCATGCTGGAATTTTAACAAAGCAACCTGTACATGCAAAATTGCAGGCTTGTATTTCAAATAGCAACATGTACATGCAAAATTACAGGCCCGTATTTCAAGACAATAACCTATAAATGCAACTTTGCAGGTCCAGTAGCCAGCAAATGTAGAACCTTTGCTGCGTAGGTCAACCCGACCTTCAAGGTAGCCAAATAAATTTGTTTATGGTGTATAGTATGCTGTAAATTATGTCATGTTGATGGATTGTGGTGAACCGTCATGCTTCAAGGAAGCAATGACTAGACTAAACAATAATAAGTGGTTCAAGGCCATGCTATCGAAAATGGAATCACTTGATTAGAATGGTACTTGGGACTTGGTGCAACTGCCTAAAGGGCAGAAAACTCTTCCATGCAAGTGGGTTTACAAGATGAAGGTCACTTTTGGTTCTTCATCAAAGTAAAAGCACGACTAGTTGCAAAGGGATACAAATATGAACATGGAATTGACTTTGACGAGATCTCTCCCGTAGTCAAGATGACTACTCTAAGAACCATTTTGGGGTTGGTTGTAGCTGAAGATATGAATTTCATACAGATGGATGTAAAGATTGTATTCGTATATGGTGATCTGCATGAGGATGTATATATGCATAGCAGCCTAAAGGTTTTGTTGCTAAAGGCAAAGAGATGATGGTCCGTAAACTGAAACACAGTTTGTATGGGCTGAAATAGGCACCGAGGAAATGGTATCATAAGTTTGATACTTTCATGCAGTCTCAAGGATTTCAGAGAAGTCAAGTTGATCACTGCTTGTACACCAAGAAGGCAGTAAATGGCAACATGACTATCTTGGTTTTGTATGTTGATGACATGCTGATTGTACTAGCAAGGATACTCATGCCTTGGATTCATTGAAGCAAAGTCTTCATGGCAGCTTTGATATGAAGGATCTTGGTGATGCTAATCACATTCTTGGGATGCGGATACTCAGAGATAGATCGAAGGGGTTACTCTATCTATCTCGGTAGGAGTATATATCCAAGATTTTGCAGTGTTTCAATATGGAGGGGGGGGGGGGGAAGCAATCGGAGTTCCATTGCCTCCATATGTGAAACTTAGTGTAGAGGACAATCCTACATCTGATGATGAAAAGGGTGAAACGGCCAAGATTCCATATGCTTCAGCCGTTGCTAATTTGATGCATGCTATAGTTGCTACACGTCTTGACATTGCCTTTGTAGTGGGAGTAGTTAGCAGGTACATGGCAAATCGTGGCAAGAAGCATTGGGAAGCAGTTAAAGGTATTATGAGATACCACAAGGCACAAAGGATTTGTGCATGTGCTTTGGTAAGTAGACGACATTTGTCGTTAGCTTTACAGATGTACACTATGCTAGACATGCATACTACGGGAAATCCACTATAGGGTATGCGTTTAACTTCACAGGGGGATCTGTCTCTTGGATATCTAGGTTGCAAAAGTGTGTTGCACTGTGTCCAGTACGAAGGTAGAGTATGTGGCAGTGACTAAGGCATGCAAAGAAGCCTTATGGCTGCCATGTTTGGTTGTTGAGCTTAGGATTACTGACGTTCCTATTCTCCACCATGATAGTTAGAGTGCTATCATGTTAGCACATAACCCTGTCTTTCATGCAAAGACAAAACACATACAAGTGAAGTATCATTTCATTAGAGAGATACTTGACAGCAAAAGCATTGAGTTGTTCAAGGTGCACACTGATGATAACCCTGCAGACCTTCTCACGAAAGGTCTTCCAGTAGAGAGGTTTGCCCATTGCTGGCAGATGATGGGTATTGGATAGGTATAGTCTCTTTAGCTTTGTACATGCTTAGACTTAGTTGATTCTTTTCCTCTACCTTTGGGCACATTTCCTTTAGGGTGGGAGGTTGTTGGAATAAAGGGCAGTGCCCATGTCCACCCATAAGGGCTAGGTTGTACATAATACATATACCTATCTAGAATCATTATTCAGGTACACTCTTAAGTACCACAAATCTTGTGTTTCTATCTCTTCTCTCTCTCAACCTGCATCTCTATAGAGAAGCTCCATTGCAACTAACTCAATAGGACTAGTTGCACTCCTAGTTTCCTATGGCTGCTTCTACACCTTTGCTAAGCCTTGGATTTTGACCTTCAACTCTTCCATTTCTTGGCTCTTTCTTTCCAATACTTTATCTTTTCTTTCTAGTTGGTCATGAGGTCTTGTTGTTGCTATGTAGTCTACTTCAAGTATCCTTGGTAAGCATCCAATACTTTATCTAGCTTGGTCTACAACTCTATGTTGTTTGAGCCTTCACCCTCTTCAGCTCTTCACATAGTTATTCTAGTAGTGTTAGGCTTCCTCCCATGTATATTAATCAATAGCCTTGCTCTTAAGACCTAGTTTGCAGAAGCATTTGGTTGGTGTCCATCTTCTTTAGAAGTAGTTTCTTCTGTGGATCTCCCTATCTTGAGCTCTAATAGCTCTTGCTCTTAAGACCTAGCTGCAGAAGCATCTGGTTGGTGTCCATCTTCTTTAGAAGTAGCTTCTTCTGTGGATCTCCCTATCTTGAGCTCTAATAGCTCTACTTGAACAAGTTGAAGGCTAGCAATACTTGCTATCGTTTTGTGGATCATTTGATGGATTTTTTCTCCCACTTTCTTGAATTCAGCTTGTTGCAGGGCAAACTACGTGCTAATCTAGGCACCATATTTGCTGTGGTAAAGCTCTAACAAGCTCTCCATCCAAGGCAATAGTCATGGACAAAAGACATTATTGAAGAAGAAGGGGGCAACAAATCTTGAAAGGGATGGTTTGTATGGGCTGAAATAAAATAGGGTATGTAGTCCACTTAGTTGGGACAACTTTTTGCATCTATTTTATCAAAGTTCATGAAGCTTTGGGGTTGAAGGCACTCTCTTATATACTCCCAATCATAGCTTAGGACTTGAGGCATCAAGTGAATGTCTTTGCAACTCTTTTGGGGTTGGAATTGATAGTGAAAGTAGGGTAGACAACAGTGTATGTACTACAGTAATAGAAAAATTCAGCATACAACTTGTATGTAGATACTTCAATTGAAGCCTTTTGCTTGTCTATAGGAGATAGAGGGTTGATGTACATAAGGAGCTTTCTTTAGATACACTTAGAAAACAAGAGATGAGTTTCTTTTGATGTTTATGGGTTGAAATTGATAGAGTACAACAAGAAAATAAGGCAACATGCTGTCCCTGGTGTGGGAGAGCTTCAAACTTGCCTTTGAAAGCATCTCTTGATGGAATCCTACTCTCTATCATTAGGGATGATTTGAGTACCATGAAAACTAAAGAGTAGAGTGGATTTGGGGAAGTAAAGCGGGATTTTGTGTTGCTATAATAAATAGTCATAATAGGTTTGAAGTGATTTTTAGTGGCCCATAGAGGGTTTTATCAAGATATTATGTTTTCTACTGCTTGGTATTATGTTCAAATGATAGATGCTACTCTTCCATAGAGTTGCATGAATAAAATATGATCTTTGGAGCCTATGTGTTAGCACAAAGCCTATGTATAAAATTGAACAGTCTGTATGAGGGACTTAGCTGAGAGTTGTTGACTTAGAGTATTTGGGCAATCATCCCATCAAGGGTTACATTGTTACTTACAGTCTATGCATTGATCTTGACGTGATGTATAGATTAATCGAAGGGCTTTGATTTGGCTTCATACAATGTGTTTGGATTTTGGAATTCCATTATTCTTATTATTTTTTTCTATCTTTACTCTATGCAACCCTTCTTATCTAAACCCCCATTGTTAAGGCCTTCTACCTTATATGCCCTTTTGGTGAACCCAATGTGAAGGTCGTTGGAAGAATTGTAGGTATAGTTGACGCAATGAGTTCTGATTCTTTTGTAGGGTCTATTGATGATATGAGGTAGCTGTTATTGCTACTACAAGAGTAGTGGGAACAACAACAACAACTATTAGAATCAGATAAGTGTGAGTCTGTGGCCATAAATGCTTTGTAGGTAGTTGAACATGAGATGAAGCAGTTTAATGGGCATAATGTATCGGCTTATTTACAATTGTATGCATTAAAAATGGTTTTTTTTTGGGGTTCCATGGAGTCAATACTTTGCTCAACTTGTTATGCAGACACCACATAGCTTATAAGCACATTGTGTACTATTCAAATATATGTTGCTTACAAATAAATAAGCTTATATGCAACATTATATTTAGCTTATAGAAATGTATGCTATCCAAATCCTATGTAGATTCTATTATAAGTTACAAAAATGAGCTTGACATACTAAATCAATGAAATATGTTCCAAAACAAATAGATAATGTCTCAAGATTGTACACTTGGTGCATTGCACCAAGTTATGGTGCTGGCTAAATGGTTCCGTATGCACTACATAATATATGATTAAGAATTTATGAAAATAATAGATAGAGAGGAAGGCTTGATCCACATCATCAAGTTAGTTATAACTCTAGTGTAAATTAGACTCCTTGATGCATGACATCAAGATTCCAAGGAATAAATTATGTTTTACTATGTATTTGAGGTTATATATCATGTTAAGACAACTTAGTATACCATTTTGTGAAGAAAATTTCATGTAGAGCAACAAATTCTGTTTTACGTGGTTGGCAAACCTTGATATAATGAACATGGCTATGAAAGTTTACCATTTTTGTGGACCTGTGTATGCACTATTTCATCAGGTAAGGATATAACATTCGTGTGCTCTATAGAGGCACCTTGAGGTAGTGCATGAAGTTGGTTTGCTAATATAGCATTTTGTGGAAGAAACTTGATGCATTACATCAAGTTGGTTTGCAAGTATGACATTTTGTGGAGGAAACTTGATGCAATGCATCAAGTTGGTATGGAAATGTGACAAATTTTTGGGAGAATCTTGATATAATGGATTAAGTTGATATATATAAAAATGACCCTTTATGAAGGCAAGGCAATGTAGTGTATTGAGTTGGTATGCATAAATGTCATTTTTTGGGACAACTTGTTGGTGTGGATTTGTGGCCTTTTTTGGGGATAACTTGATGTAGCGCATCAAGTTCGCATGTCAATTTGTATTTTTTTTAGATGACTTGATGGAGTGTATCAACTTGATATAAAGGTTTAACATTTTTTGAAGGCAACTTCCCTTAAAGCATTGATTTGGTTCAGAAGCTTTCCAACATGGGTCAAGTTGATGCAATATATAAATTAGTTAACAACTTTTGGATTCACATATATAACATAGAATATATTTTATTTATACAATATTGGCTCTTTCCGCGACCACTAAGTAGAAGACAATACCTTTATTATAAAAAGATTTCTATTCGCCCTTGAACCCTCATCAATGGGGATGAGGCTGATCTTTAATAACCACTAGGACATGACACTTTTGGTGTTGTGATGGCATCGTTTTATTGTGTGAAGAACTGCAAGGATTGTTTTATGGGCGGGCACTGGATTTAGCCCTATGTGTAACTACCCTCACTCCTTCCGGTTGTTGTGCTTTGGCTTCCACAAATGCCTTTGGCCCCATCAAGGTGCTGACACTCAACTGCCCATTGAGGACACACGAGACCAACACCCTCGAGGCTTGCACACCAACTCATTGAAGGACCTTAGGCCATTGACCTACATGATTGGTGGGTGCAAGGTTAATTTTGTTTTGCATGGCTCTTTGCGATGGTTTTGAAGAATTGGCGAGATGCATCAGTATGAATATAATAGAATAATCAAAGCAAGTAGCTTTGTTTTGTTGGCCAACGCAAGTACATCTCTACCAGCGGCGATGCCATGGCAATGTGAACTTTGAAGCCTCCAAAAGTTTCTAAAAATGTGGTAGAGTTTTACAGATTTCAATGCAATGATGTAATTTTAGCAAGATTTGATGCAATGCATCGAGTTAAGAGCGTTTTCACACCAAAATTTATATGTACAATCCGTTTCTTGTTGAAAAGAGATATTCTTACACCTCATACACAGGTAAGCCTTAACTTCAAGAGGGCGTAAATGGTCCTTTTACTTGACATTCTAACCTATGATTGTGGAATTTAAACCCACTAGCCAACCTTCTTATGGGCAAGAAGGGAGGATATGTGGTTAAGTACCATTCACATACATGATTTTACTCATAGTAGAGTCTTGATTTGTAATTCCTAATAACCAAAAAAAGGGAGGGCAATGTTCACTTCCAAAGTTGACATTTTCCTCTTAATAAGTTATGTGCATAATGTAGGGATTCCACTTATTGGCCTTACCCAACTTATAGAAAGCTATGCATCAATAATGTATGTCTATTACTAAAGAATTACCTAGAAAGTAGCAAATGCAAATACTTGTATCCCTTCTCTCATGCACCAAGTAGAAAAGAAACTACAAGCAACATGATAATGCATAATGTAGTTTCAAAATTAGTGCCATAGAAAATAAGTTGATAATAACACTACTCATAGGGGTGTTATACACGTGTAGTCTAATGAGGAGGATGAGATGTCTAGTTTCATTTTTCATAGAGGCCACAGTTCACACACATATTGGGATAGAGCCACTACATAGAGACTATAATGAAAATTGAAGAGTGAGAGATCCCATGCATTGCATTACTTGATCATGGGTCTAAAATAAATGTCATGATACACATGGTGTAGACCATGGTTGGAGAATGTGGGTCACAAATAACTCCTCTTGAGAGCTTTATGTTGCATGCCCAAATGTTTGGGTGACTTTTTTGTGCAAGTACATACATTATCCAATTGTATTGGGACAACCATACATCGCAGTAGTGAGAACTAAGACTAAAGCGCTTGATGATGGTTCAACATATGCTTGTGTTAGGAGCAAAGATAGTAGAAGGGCAATATGGTTCTTGATTTTGTGTGTTAATCATGTACAAAATAGAGATACTCTCAAGGATTACCCAGTGTAGTCAAATGTCAAGGAATCTAAGGGTTTTCATAAGGCAATGCTATGGGAGGCTATGGTAGTGCTACTTGGAGAATGTTCTTGCCTCTTCATGAAGGGAAAAATGTATTTATTGCTAGTTTTCATGCATTGATAACAAAAAATTTGGCAAGATTTAGGAGCATTAAAGCCATCTGTAGCATTGAAAGGATGCATATAGGGGAAACTAGAAAATTCTTTAAAAATATGGTGTTTTGGTTATAGATGAATGCATTTCAAGGATGTTTGATGGACTGATCTTTTGCAAATACTAAGTCTAAAATGGTAGCAATAGTTAATACAAAAAATATGGCTACAATTATGTCTTATTAGGTATATACTTTGGATATGTTGGAAGTCATAAAAGAATTTGCTCAACAAGAATGTAAATTTTAGTAAGAATGAGTTGAAGCACTCGTGGAGATGAAGTATCAGACAATTGATGAAAAGGTTAAGTTAGTTGCAATACCTTTACCCCCTAGCAGTGATGGGATGTATGAAATAGTGTTATGGGAGCACTAGACTGCGCTCAAGAGACTAGACTGGATGCAAGATTTGTTACAAGAATTTTGATTACAAGTTAATCCCACGTAGGGGCACAAGGTACCAAAATAACTTAATTAGATACAAAAAATCCCACAACCCAGGATTGTAGGTATGGATACAAGATATCAAAATTACAAGATCTCCCTTGATGGGGATGAACAAGATACGAGATAGTTTAGACAAAGAGTATAATGGAAGACAAGATAAGACTAGATACCATGACTAGACAATAACTAGAGTTGGAACTCCAAGTTACTTGGAGGTTTTGACTCCTTGAGCTCCCAAGATTGGCATTGGCAAGACTAAGGAGCTCTATGGCGAGCCCCTCCTTTTATAGGTGTTGGTGGGCAACTAAAGATATTCTAGAATGTTCCCTAATGACATCATCAATGATATAGGCAATGACATGGCATATCTTCTAGAAGCTTCTATGATGACATGGCAAGGTTGGATTGGCATGGTTGGCCTGAGGATGACTTGTTAAGGGTGTGCTTGCATGGGGTGTGGATTCATATGGCACGAGTAAGAATTAATTCATACACTTGATTATGGCATGTCCGTGACATCACCCCCTCCTCTAGCAATGAGTTCCATGAGGAGCAGCTTGG
The DNA here is from genome assembly GCF_053477565.2 of Lygodium microphyllum. Classification (NCBI taxonomy): domain Eukaryota; kingdom Viridiplantae; phylum Streptophyta; class Polypodiopsida; order Schizaeales; family Lygodiaceae; genus Lygodium; species Lygodium microphyllum. Next base: position 111,111,407 of record NC_141154.1, on the reverse strand, counting down.
TGATTTGGTCCAAGTTTCATTGGATTCCTCTTATGAAATTTTATAACTTTGAGAGGTGCTCTTTGGAGATATTTTGTAGGTTCCCAAGTGTGATCATTGATGTCATACCCTTTCCAATGAACAATGTATTCAATCGACCTCGAGAGATTCCCGAGTCTTATGCCCGACCTTAAATTCTTCACGATCTTCAATCTGGACATGTGATGGGGGATTAGATCTCTCCCACCTTAGTGGTGAGATATAGTATGACTCGAGCAAGGAAACATGGAAGATTGGGTGGATCTTCATGGTGTTGGGGAGTTGGAGTTGGTAAGTAACTTGGTTGATTTGGGCTATGATAGCGAGGGGTCCAAATTTCTGGTGGTCTAGCTTGGTGGAGGGCCTTGTTGTCTGGAGGTTATGCTTGAGTAACCATACTTTATCATTCAACTTTGTATGCTGGATGTTGGAGACAATGCTAGTCCACATAGTGCTTGTACTAATTTTGAGCCTTTTAGATTTGTTACTTGAGTTCTTGGTGTATATTTGGTAGGTATTGAGCTTTATCTCAGGTGGCAAGGTTCTTTACTTGATTGAAGAGATGTACATCCATCCTCGGATGCCAGCCATAGTTTGCAAAGAAATGAGTTTTCTTGGTAGATGCATGGATACTATAACTATAAGAAAACTCTACAAGAGCTCAAACCAATCATTATGATGGTAGTTGATGGTGTAGCAGAGATATTATTCCAAGACTTGATTTACCTGTTTTTTTTGACCATTAGTCGATGGATGATTGGCTATGGATAACTTAACTTGGACTCCAAGGAGGTTGCAGAAGCTCTTCCAAAAACTAGATATGGATTGGGGCCTTGATCTCGCTAACGATGTCATTTGGGAGTCCATATAATCTGAAAATGTATATGAGGAAGAGTCTAGTAGGAGCTATGCATGTGATGGTCTTGGTGGTAGGGATGAAATGTGCCATTTTTGTGAATCTATCTACAACAACAAGAATATAGTCATATTTTTCTGATTTGGGAAGATTTGTTATAAAATCCATGGATAGAGGAGACCAAGGTTGTGCTAGAATGGGCAAGGGTTGTAGGAGGCCATGCATGTGGTCTATGACGATGTATGTTGGCATGTTGCATTTATCACATGATTTAAAATATTCCTTAACTTCTTTCCACATCCCGGGCCATTGAAAATCTCGTGAAATAAGCTCTAAGGTCTTATTAACTCCAAAGTGTCCTACTATTGGGGTGTCATGGCGTTGTTGGAGTACGTAGAGTCTTGGCTTTCCTGGAGGGATGTAAAGTAGATCCTTATGCTATAACAATCCATTAGTTTCCTGAAACTCACAAGCTTCATTTCTTTTTCCTCTTGATTTTTTCTCTTGACATTGTTGGCCAAATCATCATGCAACAGGGCTTCATGGATTAACTGGATCAAGGTAGTCTTGGTGACAACTGGAGATGGTTGCTAGCTGGAGGTGCTCTAGCTTGAGTAGTATTACTCCTTGTTGATCAAAACCTTCTTCTCCCTTCTTAGGTGCCATATAGGATCTTCTTGATAAAACATTTGGTTAGCATTGTTGGCATCTTGGGTGATAGGTGATGACAAAGTCAAACCTAGATAAGAAGTTACTACAACAAGATTGTCTTTGATTGAGGATGTAGATTTTCATGAATTATTCTAGATTTTTTAAATCTATATAGGCGATAACTTTATGGGTTGCACTCTCTAGATGATAACACCAAGTATCAAAGGTATCTACAATGGCAAGGAGTTCTTTGTCATGGATCTCATAGCTTATTTGTGGAGGGAAAAACTTCCTTGAGTGGAATGCCACTGGATCTATATGACCATCATCTCCATGCTAGGACAAGATGGCTCTTAAGGCATAGTCTGATGCATTGGTCTCTAAGAAAAATGGCTTGGTAGGATTTGGATAGACTAGGATTGGGGGTAGTAGTAAAAGTGACTAGTCTTCAGGGTTTGGAAGGCCTTCTTAGCTTCTGGGTTCCATGAGAACTTTAGAGATCCTGTGAGTTTGGTGAGTGGTGTGACTATCTTCGAGTAATCCTTGATAAATATATTATAGAAGTTGAAAAATCCAAGGAAACATTAGATGTCGCGAACACATGTGGATGTCTGCAAGTCAAGAGTAGTCTCGATCTTCTTGGGGTCCATGAAGATCCCTCTCTAGGAGACATTGTATCCCAAGAATTCCACCTCTGTCTGATGGAAAAACACTTCTCAAGTTTTGTATACAGTTCTTTCCAAAACTAATTTTACATGGTGCTCATTATCCTTTGGATCTTTTGAGAATATCAAGATATCATCCCAGTATATAACTACAAAATCATCTAAATGCTCTTGGAAGATATCATTCATCATATGTTGAAACATTGTAGGAGTATTGATGAGTCCAAATGGCATGACAACATACTCAAAGTGACCATACCTTGTGTGGAAGGTTGTCTTTCATTTGTCTCCTATGATCCATACAAGATTGTAAGCCCCTTGTAGATCAATCTTTGTGAAGATCTTGACTTTTCCAAGGTGTTCCAAGAGCTCTGATATCAATCGCAAAGGGTATTGATTCTTGATTGTTATCTTGTTGAGTCCTTGATAATCCACACACATTCAAGTGACCTATCTTTCTTCTTCACGAATAACGAAATTGGGGCTCGAGTGGGAGACTTTGAGTGCCTAGTGAATCCCTTAGCTAAGTTCTCATCAATGTTCTTTCGTAATTCAGCTAGTTCATTAGGGGATAGCTTGTAGATGGGCCCAAAAGGTGGTTGAGCCCCCTCATGGAGTTCTATACCACAATCATATGGTTTGTGTTTGGGCCAAAGATCTGCATTCTTTTTTTCAAAGACATCTTAAAATTCTTGATATTGGCTTAGTAGCTTGACTAACTCATCCTTACTAGATTCTTGAGCTGATATATAATATATCATGTAGGTTGGTTCCTGCCTTGCTGTGTGCATAAAGACTTTGGCTCCTAGATATACTGACGTTCCTTGATTTTCACAATGTGTAAACTTTTACTTAACCCAATCAAATTTTGGGTTGTATTTCTTTAGCCAAGGCATCCCAAGGATGATCGAATTTGTGGTATTAGATATGCCATTAAAACATACATGAGATTTGTGATCGCCAAGAGTTACCATAAGTGGTTAGATCTTCCATCCACAACTTTAGCTATTGAGGATTATTGGAATGTGGTATCTATTCACAAAGCCATAATCGATAAAACATGTGGAGACCTCAGAGTTGACAAGGGCTTTGAGGGAAAGGGTCTTTCTCGGTAGGATCATCTCGACTGCGACAAGGATAGTTTTCGTGGTGAGTGTGGCTGGGATCAAGAGACCCTTTCTTATATCAAGGTCTTGTTGTACGGTCTCATTTACAATTGGATATCCTCATTTTCTTGCTTGAGGATGGTTGCAGCAACCCTTGGGGATCTTGTCCACTTATTTGGAAAATTTAGGGCGATGTGTTCAGGTTTTCCACAACATAGGCATAGATGATTTTCTCTTTGTCTTTGCTTTTCTTGTGCGGTCAAGGGCTAGAAATTAGTATGATCTATTTGCATAATTTAGGGCTTGTTTTATTCTCTAATTAGGTCTCTGCTTGGGACTAGGTTCCATTGGCAAGGCCTTAATCCTTCTCGCTTTTTTTGCTTCCTCTCAAACAATCTATTATCACATTGAATGGCTTGCATGATATAATTGTTGAGTATTTTTTCCTCAGGCATAGTGAGTGTTACGACGATACAAGACATGTGAATGAAGAAGTAGAGAAAGAATGATGAAGACCAAGTCAAAAAGTGAATGAAGAAGCTCATTCTTCCCAAACAAGAAAGATGGAGGAGAAGGCAAGCTCAGAAAAAACTTGGGAGACCACTGAATATTCTAGCAAGGTGCTCTCAAGGATGAAGGAAAGAACCAAAGATTCTAGTAAGGTACTCTCAAGGACAAAGGAGAGCATCGAATATTCCAACAAGGTTCTCAAAAAGAATGTGGGAAAACACCGAGTATTCTAGCAAGACTCTCTCAAGGATGAGGGAGAACCTCCGAGGGTTCTCGCAAGGAAAGTGTAGGGCACATGTAATTCATTTTATAAGAGCACTAGACTCCCTCCTTTGCAAGTTGTAAGGTCTAAATGAACATGGGTACCCAAGGGATTTAGGGTTTTGTATATAAACTCAAAAAGTGAATGAAAAACTCATTCTTTGGTGTGTGGCAAAAGTGATCTCTTCTTCTTATCTTCTTCTCTCCTTCTTGCTTGCTTGTGTGTGTTGACAGAGGGAGTGTGAGGGAGTGAGTGTGTGAGGGTGACGGATTGTGGAGAAGAATCTCTTCATCATCTCCTCTCTTCCTCTTCTCTTCCTATTCTCTTCTCTTCTCTTGTCTTGCACGCGGCTATGGAGGATGGAGCTCAAAGGAGGAGGCTTGAGGTTGCTTGAGCTTGCATCTTGAATCATGGAGCTGCCGGCTTGCATGAGGGAGGAGGCTACTCATTTGGGCATCAAGGTGAGCTCACTACACCCTCGTAGGATCAAAGAAGGCACGTCTAGGTGAGAGATAGCCATTTGTACTCACTTGAAACACTTGAAGCAATAAGCGGTACGTGGGTGTTGCCGGTTGAGTGCGAGGCACCACTAAATTTTGGTTATGTTGCTGAGACCAACAGATTCAAGCTTGAGTGCTTGTATGCCTAAAATCAAGCATCAAAGTAGGGTTACATCCCCAAACTGATGCTTGAGATAGGTAGGAGATTTGGGCTTTTGATCTTCAAAACAAGTATTTTGGGTTTTTGATGAGTAGACAAGTAGGGATTTATTTCAATAATTGTGTTTTGATTCTTGTTGTATTTAGAGTAGGATAGGAGCAAGGAATTGAAGCAAAAATATTTAATGTTTCTCCTATTAAATAGGCCAAATTAGGGCAAAATCAAAGGAAGAATGGACTTGCACTCCATTGACAAGGCTTGAGTACTAATGAGATAGCACTAAGACATTAGGACAATGGCTCGACCCAAGAAAGGGGGGTGGAAAGCTCATTTTCAATTTCTATAGTAGGCACAGAGAGAGAGAGAGAGAGAGAGAGAGAGAGAGAGAGAGAGAGAGAGAGAGAGAGAGAGAGAGAGAGAGAGAGAGAGAGAGAGAGCTTAGTACGAATCGATCGGCTACCACAAGAGTTTTCCATGTGTATTAGGTACATAGAATCCTCCCTGTGTATGCATTCTTGCATTTTGGAGCTCCTTGCTTATGGGCATGGCCAAAATCGTGGCCATGATTCGAATTTTTATTGTCACTGTTTATGTGTCGGTGAAATCAGACACGGTCCAAAGGGTCCAATTCCCAAAATCAGACACTTGGACGTCCGATTCCTGGAATTCAAACTAACTTGACTTGTCCAATCAAACGTTGTGCCATCCAATGCTGAAAATTGGATGATCCATCACATGTTTGATTGAACATTGACCCCTCTAATTGGGATGATCAGACTCATTAGAATTGGACTTGGACACTCTGCCATCGCCACTCAGAAAAATGAAAATCAAATCTTGTCAAAATTGGACACTTGGCACTCGAACACACCAAAATTGACACTCCAAAATTGGACATCTAAAATCGGATGCCCGACTTTGAGAAATTGAACACTGTAAAATTGGACACTGTCAAATCGGACTAGAATTTTGACAGGAGAAAGAGTGACAAATCTAGCATATTCGGAGTGAGGCAAAACACTTCCTGTAATCGAAGAAGGCTTTGAAAGCCTTACAAACAAAATTGACCCTAGAAATTGTAGCTGGATGACTATCTAGATACAACTAGTGATAGTCACGTCAGCTTTTAGTCCCTATTAGAGCCGTGAGATAGACCCCAAACTCCCATTTGACCCTGATTAAGTTGAACAATGTAGCATAGACCCTAGAGACCAGAGAGAGCCAGTGATTGAGCATAAAGCCCTATTTGGTTGAGAACTTAGACCAAAGTGCGATTTGACCCTGATTAAGCTGAACAATGTAGCATAGACCCTAGAGACCAGAGAGAGCCAGTGATTGAGCATAAATCCCTATTTGGTTGAGAACTTAGACCAAAGTGCGAAAGCTGCACTTATTATCCTATATTCGCACCCACATTGTTTTTTATACTTGAAGTGCAAATGGAAAAGTTGAAAGCTTGATTGCACATAGTGCACGGAAAAGAGCAACATGCGTGCATTGAGTAAACTAGAATTGAGGGTTGGCTGTCAATAAAAAGGAACACACTCAGACTTGATTAATAGAACAAACCCACCAATAGGAGGCGACACTCAGACCTAGACAGGGGATTAAGCGACCCTGATTGGTAGAGCCAAGTGGTAGACACAACACAAAAGGCCGGATGCATCAAATGAGCAACACCATCGAGAGTGCAATGCTGCCCAACCTCATCAACCTCATTGACAACTTGGTGGATCAAGAAACCGTAGACATGGTAGAACTTGGAGTAAACCATGAAAATGAAGAGGTCGACCTAGGAGATTTCCCGATCAAAATCTAGTGGATGGTGAGTGCATACGACACACAAACTAGGGTAGACCACCATGGCAGACCATCAGAAGACATCATAGTGGACATTGAAGAGGAATGAAAGTTGGCACCGAAAGTCCTGCAAGGCATAGCAGAATACCACAAGTAACAAATGGCTAGGAGATTGTGACACGATATAGAAATGCAAGAATCCCATAGCCCTAGCAAATAGAAATCGAATAGGACCAAATGCAGAAAGGGAGAGAGTGCTAGAGACAAAATTAACGCAAAGTGAGCTTGTCACAAAGCAATTGATAGACAAAATGTCAACAGAGAAAAGCATTACAGCACTAGCAACATCATTGTTTGCAAGACTAGGAGTTAACTAAGGCTCCAAGAGCCAGTTGAGGATCCCTATGGTTGCAAAACAACTAGACAAGTACCAGTCGAGCAACGAACCATATAGTTTTGTAGAGTAGTTCAAGCAGGTCTGCGAGGTTAATGGCCTCATGGATCTTGCCTAGCACTTGCAAGCTTTTGGCCTATGCTTAGGCGACATATGACTGATATGGTACACTAGTTTGGACAATGCTGAATGCAATGACTTCAATTCCGTTAAGAGTCTCTTGATTAAGAGGTTCTCTGAGATAGGATACTTTGACAACCTCATAGTTAGATTGATGAATGTCAAGCAGAAGGACAAGGAGGATATCCAAGACTACGTTATCCATGTTTAGAGTCTTTTCAAGAGAATCCTAGCCATAGGGAGACCTAGTGAAAGAGTGGTCTCCACCATGTTCATGTGTAATCCAAAGTGAAGTGCTTTACAAGGCCTTGGTGAGCAACTCAACCTTGCAAAGGGACATGCTAGCCAAGGTCTTTGAAGAAGCCATATGAGTGGATGACCTACTCAAAGAGAAGAGCTCAAGACCCAAAATGCGAGACATCACTACTCCTGGAACCTCAGGAAGAACCCCGATCACTAGTGAGGGATCTACCCAAGGCACCCAAGAAAAAGGAAAGAATGTCGATTAGAGCTAGAAGTTGGCAAACGTGAAGCTAGAGTTAGCTAAGTTGTAGGAGAGGATGAGAAGGCCTACGAGGTCCCATGTCCAATGTGTATATTGTGGTGGAAACCACCTCCTAGATGAGTGTCAGGATCCAAGATCTCGACCTTGCGCGGCCACGATGCCATGCACTGCAGACTGTCTCAAAGACTCCCATATTTGCAGCCTTACAACAAGCCTTACCTAGGGAATATACCTCCAAATATCTTTGGGAGAGGACCCCCATTGGCCCTCCCAACACCTAATGTTACAAAGCCATCTATATATAGGATAGAGATCAATCCCACATGCATCCCTAGGCCGCCTAGACCCTACATAACCCATCCATCGAGTGATGCTCTAGTCCACTATGTGGAGGAGCCTAACCGATGAGGAGTCCTATGTGAACCCTTATGTCTCATACGACGAAGAGGGAAATCCAGTCCTCATGAACTATCAACTAGTGTCGATGATGGCATTAGGAAGGGGGTGAGGCAGAGGCTTAGGAGGGTAGACCTAAGAACCAATTTCTTGTTGAACTTGTGGTCACCCAGGACACATCTCTTCGCACTGCCTCGAGAGAGAGAAAGCTAATTGAGATAAGGATGATCTTAGGTGCGCTGAGTGTGGAATCACTCACCTTTTTGCCGATTGCCCTAGGTGAAAGCCATCCTCTAGTTTGGCAATTGTTCCATCAGTACCACTCTACATAGTAGCCATGAACTCTAGTAATCAACCAACACTAGTGCACCTATTGCAAGCACCTCCAATGCTTGAACCCCCTGCAAATGTAAGAGTAGCCACTGTCATTGAGATTGAGGAAGAGGGTGAGGAGGTGGTGGCACCCGCCTACCTATGCATATCAGTAACTGCCTAGAAGATGCATGTATTTGATGCACTCATTGACGAGGGAGCCGAAGGAAGATGAGATGATGTCAAATCAACATGCCCCATTATCTCTAGAACTGTAACATCCTTATGCATGATCATTGGACCCTCACTAGTCAGCCCCAACTAAACTAACCAACACTAAAATCAATCCATTTGGAGGAGAGTCCTACTCACTACCAAGAAAGTGCAATAACAGTCTCTATTGAGACTAAAAGCCTACCTATGATCTTTTATGTGATGCCTAACACCAAGGCCATTGGTAAGGAATCACTACTAGGATGCACGTTCAAGAAACAAGTACACTATAATGTTGACTATGACTCGTAGTGCATTCACCTTGACATTGGCAATGTTTGGGTAGTAACGCCATTATGATGAGCTGGTAGTGTTGTATAAAGACCTGCAAAAGGAAAATGAAAAGATACAAAATGCCATGGAGCAACTAGCAACAAAAGTAGAAGAGAGAAGCCGATGACACCAAAAGCACATAGAAGATCTGGAAAAGAGGATGGCCTCAGAGCTTGAAGAACAACAATACTTGGAAAGAGAAATCGAGGAACAGGAGAGGAGGCTAAGGGTGTTAGCCTACAGGCACAACAAAAGCATGAAAGAAATGAAGAAAAAAGCAGATGAATGGGTGGACAGGAGTGAAGAAAGGGTGAGAAACTTAGCATGTTGGCTAGCCCTTGCAGAAGGCGATAGGGTGTTAGTAGAGAGCACAGTAGAGGCCACACAAGTGACTTTGGAAGCCCAACAATGTGCCTTCCTCCACACTATCTTGGATGCCATGAAATTTGAGGAAGAGGAGGCCGTTGAATCATTGAAGAGAAAGCTCGAGATCACCTACAAGGCTCTAAGACACGGGCTACACGTCCAACTACAAATGCAGGGCCCAAATAAGCAGAGCCACCAGAGCACAGGGGAGAAGAGAGGTAAAGACTGACTAAAAACACAAGGCCAAGTTTTGAAAGGGGGCAGCAAGACACGGCTCCTTAGTAGAAGAATTCTTAAGACAAGACTCTACTTCGTAATAATACTGCCTCCCGCCACTCTTTTTTTATCTCAACATCAGCAAAGATATTTTTGTAATAGCTAGGTCAATGATGCACATGGCTCTCTTACTATCCTCTTTACAGGGAAAGAAAAAAGAAGGGAACCACAAACGAATAAGAGATCACAAGAAGAAAATCATAAGGAGAGCAACCAAACGATCTCGCTCCATGTAGGCCACAGTCATTGCACCTAGGGGTCCTCAAGTTAGAAATGATCGGTGGCTTCTGACTCACTCTGTCTCTAATCCCCTAGCCCATTTTTCTTCACCACATCATGCTTAGGGCACATCAGGGGTGGGAAATACCTAGGGAGGTTACCCTTGCCTATGGTTAGACTTGTCTCCCTAAGCCACACTTACCGCACCACCCTTATGCACAAACTAGGTCCTCAAGTGTGGGACAACACCCAACCTTGCCTGCACAGTTCAACCCATCTCCCAATTCCACTAGCATGAGCATAAGGCACTACACAGAAAGATAGACATACCCCTAGAAAGTGCACCTTATTTTCTTTATAGGTAACTCCAAACAATGCAATCCACCAACTTTGGAAGCCCCATCATCATCAATGCACACAACCACCTATCAACTCACCAAATCTTTCTCAGTTTAAACCCGCAAAGTGCCATGGGATTGGGACTCATCTAGGAGGAGGGTAATATTATAATGATACAAGACATGTCATGGATAAGAATCACGTAGCCAAAAGGAAGCAGAGAAAGATCTGTTCAAAGATGAGAGAGAGAGACAGGGAAAACTCCATATCCATGAGCCTTCAGGCTCTCATTGTGTTTTCTTTATTATGCAGAATAATACTAAACCACATAATACAATATAAAGTAAACTAGACTGACTAGACTGACTAACTCTAGTCAAGTCACTGACTAACTATTAAACTGACTTATTTAATGTAGTCACATGGAGACAACTATACACAGTAGCTGTCACAGATGTTGGTTACACACCAAGACAAACTGACGGGTGGAGCTTGATTTCTAACACTCCCCCTCAAGCTCAAACCAAAAACTCAAACCATCTGCATCACTCGAAGTAGCTGTCTAAAGTGAATGAACTTATCTTTACCAAGTGATTTGGTAAAGATGTCTGCTACCTGGTCTTCAGTTTTCACATGCTCCAAGTCAATCTGATCTGCTAAAACCATTTCCCTAATGAAATGGTAGTGAACCTCAATGTGTTTCGATCTTGCATGATAAACAGGATTACTTGCTAACATGATACTACTTAAATTATCACAGTATAGCCTTACTTCACTGTCCAAGTGTATTCCCAAGTCATTCAGCAACTTCTGTAAACCACATAGCTTCACAGGCCGCTAAGGCCGCACCACAATACTCTGCTTCCGTACTAGACAGTGCAACAGTAGGCTGTTTCTTACTCTGCCAAACTGATCATGCTACTACCCAATCCAAATGCATAGCCGTTGGTTGACCTCCTATCATAAGTGCAACCAGCCCAGTCAGCATGAGTATACCCCATCAAGTCAAGGGGTTTTCCATATGCATAAAACATCCCATGATCTGTGGTACTCTTTACATATCTCAGAATTCTCCTGACTGCATCCAAGTGTGGTTTGTGAGGCTTCTGCATGAACTGACTGATCAGCCCCACAGCATAACTCAAGTAAGGTCTAGTGATCATGAGATAGATCAAGCTGCCTACCATCTGTCTGTACATGGTAACATTCTCAATCTCTGTCCCAACATCAATCTGCAACTTGACATTCTGCTCTAAGGGCGTATCCATAGGTTTGCAATCAGTCATACCATATTTCTGTAATATGTCCTGAGCATACTGCTTCTGTAGCAGCCATATGCCTTGAGGTGTAGTGACAACCTCAATCCCCAAAAAATATTTCAACTCTCCTAGGTCCTTGACCTTAAACTCAGCATGTAAACATATCTTTACTTTAGCAGTCCCACTTTCATCATCTCCTGTAATGATTAAGTCATCAACATAGACAACTAGGAATACATGACCACGATCTATCTTCTTCACAAACGAACTATGATTAGCATCACCCAATCGGAAACCATATTGCTGCAAATAACTGCTGATGCAAACATTCCATGTTCTGGGTGCCTATTTCAGCCCATATAATGCCTTTTTCAGCCGGCATACATGTGCTGGAAATTTTGGATGCACATAGCCTTCAGGCTGTTCCATGTAAACTTCTTCATGTAACTCTCCATTCAGAAAGGCATTCTTTAAGTCCATCTGCCATAGTTTCCAGCCTCTAGTTGCTGCCAAAGCAATCACAGTTCTAATTGTAGCCATCTTTGCTACAAGGCTAAAAGTCTCCTCATAATCAAGAACATACTGCTGCGCATACCCTTTTGCAACTAGCCTGGCCTTGTATCTTTCCAATGATCTATCTGATTTACATTTTACCTTATACACCCACTTGCAACCAATATGTCATGAAGGAAAATACAACATTAATATTTGCACTTTGGATTAATTCTAGCCTTTGTAAATTTAGCCCTAGCCTAATTCAGTTAATTTTTCAATTTCAGTTAGATTTCATTCCATGGTTGATTGCTTTCATTACATTGGTATCAGAGCCTTGCTTTGATCCAAGGAAGGCTTTAATTCTATCATTTTCATGATTATGATCTTGTTGGGGAGGTCATTTTCATGGAAGATCTAGTTACATGCATCACTTTTGTGTAACTGGACTTGAAGACACAGTTACATGGTTTGGTTTCTCCTTGACAGTGACTAGACTGGTTGTACTACTTCAAACTGTGGTTATTTTAGTGTTTCTTCACAGAGATATGGGGGCAAGATGGAGTTTCATAATTACTTTGACAGGTCGTCATCAAATTTTACCTCATTTTGAAAACATATGGATCAAAAGAGGGTCAGACATGGTTGAAGGACACTTAAACCAGGTTACTTTTGAGAAGGAAGGGTTTGCTTTTTAGACACAGTCTTTCTCTCTTCCGTTTCAAACTCACTTCATACTCCATAGCCAATCTCTTGCTAAAATCTTCCAATCATGACTCTTCCAACCTCAATGAATTCCATAACTTGGTTCTTGACCTTTCGAGAAACCTGTGGAGTAGTGATTTGGCTTATTTAGCTTATTCCTTTCTTCCTCATTTTGTGGATAGCAGCAGTGTGAACTGTGCGTGACTCAGGGAATCCACCATATCTTCAGAAAATGAGCTCTATTGCTCAAGTACTCCATGCTTGAGACTTCTAATCTCTCTGGCTACTGGTTTCCTTCAAGATGGAGTAAGATTTCTCCCATTCTTTTGCTAATAACTAGATCTTTGTGGGCAGCAAGAATGGTACATGTCACTGTTGCTGTAATAAGCGCTGGTTGGAGTTCTTCATCCACTTGTCTTCCTTCAAAACCAGAGATAGGAACAAAGGGCGAAAGAGACGCTGGTATCCTGAGAAGAGGAAGGCCTGCCGCTGAAGGCACCAAGAGTCTAAACGATACACTTCGGTTTGTACTGTGCTACAGGTGAAAGAGACGCTGGTGTCCTGAGAAAAGGAAGGCCTGTCGCTGAAGGCACTAGGATTCTAAACGATACAATTCAGCTTGCACTGTTTGGAAGACACATTCAAGATGCCATTGGCATCGACATTGAAGCCTCTTGACACGCTCAGAGGGCTGCCATTTTACCCAAACGACCTCGGGAGGAGGAGCTAATCCTCGCGGCTCACCTCTGCGAGACCCTGGCCATAACGATCTCTAACTTCAGCAATCTGTTCCTGTTGAAGCCGCTTGACACGCTCAGAGGGCTGCCATTTCACCCAAACGACCTCGGGAGGAGGAGCTAATCCTCGCGGCTCACCTCTGCGAGACCCTGGCCAGTCGCGGCCATAGCCATTCACTTCAGCCTCGGCTTGTACTTCATCCTTTCCGCGGAGTCATTAATGAAGCCCATAGCGGACTTCGAAGGCATCATGGCGGGTGTGCGGTGCCCCATCCTGCTCATCTGCCTCGACATTCATGCCAAACACTCTGAATAGAGCCTCTTGAGCAGGGCACAAGCTTTGAGTGCCAAGAATTCGGTTTTCTCTGGTCAAGCACGAGAATACAGCCATTGACTCCAAATGTCCTGGCTGCAACAACAACAACAACAAGCTCGTCTCCCACGTCTTGTTGATGCCTCCCATATCAAGGCCCTCAGGTCTCACCAAGCTCAGGTTCCTCCCAAGATTCTGGATAGCACATTCCAAGTGTCGAATCTATAGTGATAAATCTATAGATCCTTGAAGGCTGAAGCAGGAAGATATCTCTCTTTGGTAGCTTATCAAGTTATAGAGTCTCTCTCTCTTTCTATGCCAACAAGCCAGGCAGGGTGTGTCCGAAACAGGGCAAGAGCAGTGATACAAGAATTCCCCAGACATCATTCATGCTATTGAACCACGCATCATCAGAGAAGGAAAGTTCACGATTCCATCCGGATTGAGAGCTTTTGTGCAAGTCAAGAAAATGAGGGGAGGAATCCTGGTCGTGAATGCTACTGAGAGTGCGTAAGTGTTTGGGGCCTCATCGGGTTGTGATGAGCTGAGAAGCTCCAGGAATATCCCAAGCTGTCCTGCTTCTCTCTCTTGAGCAGTGTATTTGATTGCCTTGAGACAATTGATCAGCAAAATCCATCTATGTCACAGGTCCTTGAGGACAAGAAAAATAAAATGCAAAATGAAGCGTAAAGCTGAAATCCTTTGAGATATCATGTCCTCATGCGGAGACAAAGGCTTCAGACCTTTGAGTCGTTGACAACTTTTGCAATTACAATTTTCCCTACAGACTGGGCATGCTTTTTCAAAGTCTGCTTCGTCCATGGGCATGCTTTTTCAAAGTCTGCTTTGTCCGTGTCAGGGTACCATCTAGCAAGGCATTGGAAACAATATTGTATGCTCTTGCAATTTTTGTGATCTAGAAGACCATCCCTGAAATTCTTTTCAGGGAATGATAATCAACAGTGTCAGCTACCTGTGCTTACAAAATGCATTCAAAGAAATAATTTGAGAAAGAGCTTAAACCAGATAAAGCTGAAATACTTTTAGTCCTTTCAATTGAAGAAGCCTTGCTGGCATGCCACCCCTCCGATGGGAAGGACTTGGATCTGGCAAATGCTGACTGTTGGTAACCTCCTTCAATTGCTGAGATCAGGTTATGCCCAATAACTCCTGCACTAACCTTAACAACCAATTGAGGAGCAAGAGCGACATCGTCTACTGTCTTAGCTTTGGTCAAGGGACCAATGCCAGTACACAGATCACAATTTGCAGTAGACAAAAGTTGACGAGACCGCTTATTGATTTTCATGCTCCCAGAGGCATGCATTGAAAGTTTCTTGAAGCGCCAAATCTCCATGCACTTCAGTCTTGCATTTGCAAGTGCATCAAAGATGACCGTGGTCCTACTGAGATGAGCCTGATAACTGCACCATCAAGAAATTTGTCCCCTTGTTGATCAGTGAAATCTTCCGGTGGTTTGATAATCCAGTAATTGTTGGCATCTTCAACTCCTCCAAACCAGATTACAGATTGCTGGCCAATGCCTGACCATACGGTATAGGGTTACAGATTGCTGACCACTACCTGAACCACATGATACATCATGTGAATGGAGCCTAAATTTAGTGCGTTCATGCATCAGCTTCAGGACAGAACCATATGTCACCTTTCAAGACGTCAGCTCTCAAGACAGGTTGCCTGAGTGCACTGGCATTGCAAACTCCGGCAGTTCACTAGCAGTTTACTATGGACAGACCTAGAGAATCATTTCCAGAATGGGGTGTAGGTATAAAATAATGCAAACCAGGATTCCTAATTGAAGGTAGACATTGTGGGCTTCGAGTGAAGCTATCAAACACTTCATTCCGATCAGAATTTCTCAAGTTATGGTTAAAACAATGCAACTAGGTACTTGAGACAGGGTGCTATCTATTGTGGACAGACATAACAAATCATTTCCAAAATGGGGTATTGGAATATTTTAATGTGAACCAAGATTTTTAACTAGTACTAGACATCGTGGGTTTCGAGCAAAGCCATCAAGCACTTCATTTGGATCAATATTCTTCAAGATATGGCCAAAACAGTGTATAGGGATAATCACAACAGCATGGTTACAGTGAACAGTTTGGTCAGAGATGTAAGGGAAATGAAGTTGAAAGTTAAAGAGCTCGTATCCATCATTGATAGGAGCATTGCAGAAGTGTCAAATGTTCAACATGATGCTTATACATATGGTATATCTCATGAAAGAGAGAATGTCACTAATGCTTATGGATGTGTTTCCCATGATGCTCCAGTTCATGGATATAGTGACTATGGATCTTATGTCTTTTTTTCTTCAAATGGGCAAAGTCTTAGAAGTTCTTTTGGGCAATATGGATGCCATACCTCATGCCAAGATGATCAAGGTGATCCTTATCCAAATGGTTTTGGTCAACAACAAGGTGGTTTTGCCTATGGCAGATTTGATCATGAGAGTAATCATACAAATGCTCATGGCCAGCAGCTTGATGCATTTGGGCAGGAGCAAGGATATTTTGGAGGGACGTATGCATATGAAGATCATGCTTCATCTTTGGAACCTACTCCAAAATACTTTGGACATCATGCTGATGATCATTCCTATGGGGATGCCTATGTTTATGGGCAGCATTGCAGTGTTAAATGTAGTTGTCCTGAATGCTTCCAAGAGCAATCTTATAGGAATGAATATCACGTATCTTGTTTCCAACAACATCTAGTTGACGATGGGCAGCATGAACCATGTAATGCAGGAATTCATTATGGTCAGCCTATGGATACTAATGCAAGAATGTATACAATGCAAACCAAAGAGGTTAACATCATAGAGAAAAATGAAGAAGCTGATGAAGAAGACAACACTCAAGATGATGATGACAATGAAGAAGATATACAAGAGAATGATCAAATAGAAGACCAAGAGCAGGAATTTCAGAATGAAGATAGTGAAGAAGATGAAGATCAAAATGAAGAAGAGAGTTTAATCGATAATGAAGAACATGAGAATGCATAGATATGTGATGATGGTTCACAAGGAGAGTTAGTTGTAGAAATGGATGAGAATGCATATCCATATGATGATGAGCTACCTTGGGATAATCATGTTGATGAGATACATAAACCCATCCTTGGTCATGATTCTTATGATTCCATGGTTGATCTACATCAGCCCATAGTCGATCAAGGACTGCAACTACCTAATGGCGTTTCTTCGGATTCTCATGTATATGATTTTTGAATATGGTGCTGATATGTCATATGATTTGAATGCATCATTTCCCTATGATCCAGGCATTCATGATGGCAATCATGAGTTCTTGGGTGGTTTCCCATTTGACCCGGGAGGTATAGATGATATGCATGATTCTTGGACAGGTACCCATGATTATGACTATTATTTTTTAGGGATTTCCTTTTGATCCCGGGGGTACTTGATATCTTTATTTGGAGTATTGCCTACAAGGATGATATATGATGTAGTATGCAGTGACTGTGCAGAGACAGCTTGCTGTATGAAATTTCTGTAGACAATAAAACTGTCCTAACTTCATAAAAATTTGATTCTGATGTTATGGGGTGATGCTTAGGAGTGAATACTTCGTTTCTACACCTCATACGCCTCATTTGGACCAATATATCAAAAGTTATGGCAGTTTTAGTGAATCAGCCCTGTTTGGACAGCAGCCAATTTTCTCACAGTTTGGCATGCAAAAAGGTCTTCTTTTCATGGACAGTGCTTTCTTATCACTTGGAAGATGAATGGGCATGATTACTATCATCCTTGACTTGGATTTAGTCCATTACTTCTTAGTTTTGAGGACAAAACCATCTTCAGGATGGGATGGTTTGTCATGAAGGAAAATACAACATTAATATTTGCACTTTGGATTAATTCCAGCCTTTGTAAATTTAGCCCTAGCCTATGTGTACATGTGTGAACTGCCCTTAAGTTTGGAAGAGGGTTAGAATAAAAAGGGACTAGAGGCCAAAGGCAAGACATCTTTTGATCATTCAATAATCTTGGCTTTACCATTTTCTTGGAGTTAGCTTCTTCTTAGCTTTGAAGCACTTAGCCATGGCCGTCATGTATTCTTGAAACCCCAACCATTAATACATGATGAGGATGTCTTGGTGCAATAGATTTGTTAATTCTTTGTTGTAGCTTAGTTAATTTTTCAATTTCAGTTAGATTTCATTCCATGGTTGATTGCTTTCATTACACAATAGGTGTTTTGCCCTCAGGCAACTATACCAAATCCCATGTGCCATTTTTAGCCAAAGCTGAATATTCATCATCCATAGCAGCACGCCAATCCTCATCTGCAACTGCCTCATTAAACTTACTTGGTTCTCTAAAACCTGTTATTTTCAACATATAAGCATAATGACGGGCTAAATATCCAGTGTAAGTGTATCTATCAACAGGTCATCTGACCATCTCTGATCTCCTGAGTTGTGGCTCACTATGAGTTTTCCTCTCATGAGGCGGCACATAACGACTCTACCTAGCATCTGGCGTCATAACAGATGGAATCCCCAATTCACTGTCTAAGCTGTCACTGCTAGATGACTCATAACCTACAGTGAGTGGACCTATTATATCTTCAAAAGCCTTTTCTTTTCCCTTTTCTTTTCCCTTATCTGTTCTCCCCCTCACTGACATAGATACACTGGAACCTATATTCAAACCAAGTTTGACCTCCTCATGCAGCAACAAAGCAACTAGCTCTTCCCAGGTAGGGGGCTCTTCTCTAATAGAAATGGATGTGTCAAAAGCTTTGTACTCTTTCCCTAATCCATTCAAGGCAACAACAATCATATCATCTTCTGATACACTTGATCCAATGGTAGCAAGTTGATCAGCTATGGTCTTAATCTCCGTGGTATACACCTGGATGCTCCTACCATTCCTAGACATATTGTTGAACTGCTGTTTCAATTGGATCTTTCGTGCATGTGTCATGGTTCCATAATTTTTCATCAGTATGTCCCAAGCATCCTTCGGAGTCTCACATCTAGTGATTTGAATTACCATAGCATCAGATATACATAGAGAAAACCAATGCAGCACCTTGCATGCTCTCTCATTCCATAGCCTATGAGCTCTTTTCTATTCATTAGTTGGATTCGTTACAGGCAACTCAGGAGCAGCCTCATCTCCTGTACATAGATCCCAATAACCCGTGCCAACTAGAAAGTTCTTCATTCTAAATTTCCATAATGCAAAGTTCTTGTTGTCTAACTTCTCTCCAACTATTTGAGTGATATTATCAGTCCCATGTGCATTAGCCATGATGCAATAGACTGTCTGTCAAATGTTTAACTACCTGCAAACCAATAAGTATGATTGACCAAGTTCAGTCCACAACAGTTTATGACAGTTTTTTGCAACTAATTGCAGTAAAAAACCAGGGTATTTCAGTCCACTGATAACCCAAAAAAGTCCCAAAACAAATGGTCTAACCTGTAGGTAAAACAGTCAATACATATGCTATGTTTTTGCTTCAGTTTAAACTCCTACAACCTCATTGCCAGGGACCAAAGATGTAGTTTGAAAATTGTAGATTGTGTATAACCAACAACAATTTCAAGTCCAAAAACAACATGCATACATCTCATACATGTTCCAGAACTTTCCAGATAGCTGCTAGTACATGCGTCAAGCTATACATATGCATAGAAGCACAAAACAATGCATAACCAGCAAGTACAAGTGTCAACTAATTTGGTTGCAAGTTGCAGTCAACCAAAAATCAGCATAACAAGCTTTAAGCATCTCCAAAATGTCTTCAAATCATGTCATACATTTGCTCCAGTGTGACAGAGTCAATACATGTCTATGCGGGTAACTCTAGGCTTCCTGCCTTCAATGAGCCAAGTCATACATTGCATTTATAGTCTATATTCAGTCAAGAAGATGAACTTGCATTTGCTTCAGCTCCAAAACTTCAGCATTTAGTAATATCCAAAGCTCTCTTTGGTCCTCTAAGAACTCAGCATACATATGTCACCTCATGTAGATGACGGGTGCCCAAGGTAGCATGTAATGCTTCAGTGGAAAGTGATGCTTGTTGTCCACTATTTAATGATAGTTTCTAGCCTGTCAATGGCTTTCAAATTTGAGTATTCTGAGCAAAAAATCTTAGCTCCAAGACATTAGATCCAATGTATACATGCTTTGACACATTCTTGTGCTTTAATGATGCCTTCTGAGTGTAACACAAAGCTCCTGTATGTCAATAATGACCGAATGCATGCTGTCCATTCATTTTCTCAGCAATTGAGAACTGATTACAGGTCTGTGTCTAATTACTCCAGCTCATAATAGAGCTCCCACACAAGCATTTGCTTCTTATACCCTTCAAGTACCTTCAAGAGTGAGCATTCATGCTTTATGGGTCTTGTTCATATGCCCCATTTGATGTTTCACACGTTGCAGTCCATTCTGCCCTATAGGCGCGCGCAGTTCATGCAGAATGAGCAGGGGTTGCTACTGTACACGATGACTAATATGAGTCTATACAAGGCTTGCATAGGCTCAATAAGGCCTTTCAAATGCTCCAGCAGGGTCACCAACAACCTCTTGATCAATGGCTAGTCTCCTTCAACAATGCATACCTTTGTGTGACCAAATGGTAAAAATGACAGTCAGTCCTCTTCTTTTTCCAGCCCTTCAGGTCAGTCTTGAAGTCATCTTCTGCAATGCTCTACTCCATAGAGCCCAGTCTTATGGGTGCTCTGATACCATGTTCAAAGATGAGAGAGAGAGACAAGGAAAACTCCATATCCATGAGCCTTCAGGCTCTCATTGTGTTTTCTTTATTATGCAAAATAATACTAAACCACACAATACAATGCAAAGTAAACTAGACTGACTAGACTGACTAACTCTAGTCAAGTCACTGACTAACTACTAACCCGACTTATTTAATGTAGTCACATGGAGACAGCTGTACACAGTAGCTGTCACAGATGTCGGTTACACACCAAGACAAACTGACGGGTGGAGCTTAATTTCTAATAAGATCGAGAAAGGCCAAGTCAAAAAGTGAATGAAGAAGCTCATTCAGCCCAAGTAGAAAAAGTGGAGGAGAAGGCAAGTTCATAAAAAACACGGGAGACCACTGAATATTCTAGTAATGTGCTCTCAAGGATGAAGGAAAGAACTGAAGATTCTAGTAAGGTGCTCTCCTAAGGACATAAGAGAGCACCAAATATTCTAGCAAGGTGCTCATAAAGAATGTGGAAAAGCATCAAATATTCTAGCAAGGCTCTCTCAAGGATGAGGGAGAACCTCCGAGGACTTTGACAAGGGGTGCAATGTAATTCATTTATAAGAGCACCCGGCTCCCTCCTATGTAAGCTGTAAGGTCTAAATGAACATGAGTGAATGGATAATTCAACTAGAAGGGAATGGATAAACAGGACCTTGGCAAGTTGTCAGATTATGTAAAAAAGGGAATGGGTGCCCAAGGGATTTAGGGTTTTGTATATAAACTCAAAAAGTGAATGAAAAGCTCATTACTTGGTGTCTTCGTCTTCTCTCCTTCTTTCTTGCTTGTGTGTACTTGAGAGAGGGTATGTGAGGGTGAAGGATCATGGAGAAGAAGCTCTCCATCATCTTCTCTCTTCTTCTTCTTCTCTTCTCTTGTCTCATGCGTGACCATGGAGGATGGAGCTTGAAGGTGGAGGCTTGATTTTGCTTGAGCTTGCATCTCAAATCGTAGAGCTACCAACTTACTTGAAGGAGGAGGCTACTCATTTGGGCATCAAGATAAGCTCACTACACGCCCGTAGGATCGAAGGCGAGTTTTGTTTTTGCTACTGGACTAGTGTTTGCATCTCCAAATGTAGGAGTGAGCTTGCAAAGAAATGTCTCATAGTTATTAAGTACTGGCATATTCTTTTCTAAGATTGGGACGAACCATGATAAAGCTTGACTAAAAAACAAAGTCCTAATGAATCCCACCTTACAAGCATCATCTGGATATCTATTTGGTTGCATGTGGATATAGAGCTTTACTTGTAGGAATCCTCTAAACTTTGAACGGCCACTATCGAACTTCTCTAGCATGTTGATCTTGGGTTCTCTTGTTGGGGGTTAATTATTTGTTCATTTTCTTTGTTTTTCTACAAATCTTGGATCTAGTCTTGCATCTCTTGAAGCATAGGGCCTAGATGCATAGGGTGTTCTATTTGAAGTTACACTTGTCGTTCATCCTAAGACTTGAATTTGTTATTGGAGGTTTTGAAGGGAGGCCTTGATACCTTCAAGGGTCGCCTCCATGGTGCTTAGTAGGGCTAGAAAGCAATGTTGCCAAATTGTTATGGGAGCACTAGACTATGCTTGAGAGAGTAGACTAGATTAGATGCAAGATTTGTTACAAGAATTCTAATTACAAGATAATCCCACATAGAGGCACAAGGTACATTGATAACTTAATAAGATACAAAAAATGCCACAACCCAAGACCATATATATAGACAAAAGGACTCGATAGGATATACAGGATTCCACAACTTGGGACCATAGGTATGGATACAAGATACCAAACTTACAAGATCTCATATGGATTCCTCACTTTGTACATGTGGCTAATGATTCCTGTCAACCATTAAGGAAAGGGAAAAAGTTCCATTGGAAAAGGAAGCACGTCAAATCTATGAAGAATTTTAAGAGGTTGTTGAAGTCTACACTGACTTTGAGGGTGGACTATTCGAGCGGAAATCCTATTATCCTTCTAGTTGGCACAAGCCGGGTTGGTATTGGATGCGGGTGATTGGATAGGATGATGAAAAGGGTAATAGATATGCTAGATTTGATGTGAAGGTGCTGAGTGAGGGGCAAAGAAGGTGCTTGTATGTGAAGAGAGAGTTATAAAGGTTGTAATAGCTCTCAAGTATGATAACTCCATCTTGACCTAAGTGCACCTGAGTGTGTGGTTTCTTACTTGAACCTCTCAACCTCCATAGCCAAAACTAGTCTAGCACTTAGGGGAGGACTTGTGAGGGAAAAGGAGGCCATTTCAGCTCATGGTCTCTTCTAGAGACATCCTCTCTAGCTCAAGGCGCAATATCCTGGTGCTTTAGAGCCCCGGATTGGGCAACTAGAAGCTTGACATTGCTCATTTCCTAGAATTAGGTGTAGGGCATTGAAAGCCCCCAAGTGGGCCTCCTAAATCTAAAAGGTTCTGGCTTAATTCCCTCTCTACTACTCACATAGAGCAAAACCCTAATTGTGGGCCTTGGTAGGCATGAAAGCTTCATTGCAAGCTTTAGAGTCTTCTTCAACCCAAACATTATTTCAACTCTAATAGTGGTTCTAATCACTTATTAACTATCTCTAACACTCATTATAAATAATTAATTTCATCACCTTAAGCATATTCACTAAGTTCCTAACTCTCATCGTCTCTCTCTTGATCATTGTAAAGCTATGCGTCAGATATAAACACATAGACCATTTTATCTCTTCATCAAATTATTCTAAATCAATTTCAGCCTACTATCTAGCTTTTGTCTCTATTGCCTACCTTGTAAAGGTATAAACACTGCCATTGCCATGTACAATCGATAGGAGCTTCCCATCATGCCATATGTTGATGTAAAAACTCAAATCAGCAAGTTTGATGGGAGAGATTTCCACCCATGGTAGGTATTAGTGAAATATAAAATATTAGGGAGGGGTTACTATCCCTTCATCAAATGGACAAAGGCCATTGGCCCATCCAACCCTATAGATTTCAAAGATGATGAAAGCCCAAGCCATAATAAGGTTGCACTTGGATGAATCCTTAAACCACCACGTTGATCAACTTGTAATTGCAAAGAAGAAGTGAGATGAACTTGAGAAATTGTATGGTGCAAGAGGAAATAACGCCAAAATTTTCCTTAAAATAGAGTTATTCAACTTGGAATATAAGCAAGGAGAACACTTGGGAAAATTCATTTCCCACATGAAGGGAGTGATGGCCCAATTAGCTTCAATCGAAGCTCCAATCGTTGCTGAAGAAGATGCCATTGCAAAAATTTAAAAAGAAGTAGGAAAAGTCTTTTTAACTCTTGTAACTATCCTAAAAAATATACCAAATCCTATACTTGAAGGTGTCATTTAGTCTTGTTTAGATGAGGAGAAAAGAAATCAAAAGGAAGGCATCACTAGCTCAACATCTACCTCAACAACTCGTGATCAACTCTTAGTCCATATTGTTTCTACTAAATGTTCCTTTTGTAATAGAATGGGACATATTGTTAGCAACTATTGGAAAAATATCCCAACAAGAGAAGTGCAACAAATGTAAGCAAACATGACATATCATCTGTAAATGTCCTAACTCCCTTGAAGCACAAGAAGAATTAGAGGCCAACTATATCTCCAAAGAACATGATGACTTTATTTTTTAGTGTCTCTTGTATCATTTTTCCATAAACATCCTTGTAGCCTACTTTACAAAGGCATCCCTTCGATTCATTGAAGGGGGAGCCATTTACATGCTATGTAATCCAATGCCGCCTTGGCATTGAGGGGGTGTTAGAAATATAGCATGGGAACCCTATGTAAGCAAGGGTACATGAGGAAAGGTGAGGTGTGAATGGATTAAAGGATAGGGAAAATTCTAACCCTAGCTTCTAGTGGCTATATAAACAATGCAAATGTCACTCTTAAGATGAAGGGAGAGTGTGTAATCTAGCTATACTTAAGCAACTTACTGAGCAATATCTTTTTCTTGTACTTGAGCTCTCTTCTCCCTCTTGTGTATACATTTCCATGTTACCACTCTAATATTTCAACTTTGGATACATTCATAGGAGTACTACTAGAGAAGATACAAAAGTAGATATATGTGAAGGTGTGAAAGAAGAGATTGGAATAACAAAACCAATCTACAATCTAGACTACCATATTTGTCTCTTATTCAACATAGAAACAACATCCTTGGCATCCTGCTAATCTGCCTTTAGACCCATCATTTTGATTTCATCTTTGAGTAACTTCAGTAATTTGATCTACAATGGAGGGTCTGTTTCCTATAGAAATAGCTCAACCTTCTCAATCTCCAAAGCCAAATGCTTTGTAGTGTCTAAGAGTGACTAAATTTAAGCTCAAACTTTATAGAAGCTTAGATATGGCTAGCCCTTTGTTAAGATTATGAAACCACTCTTGAAAAGACTAATGGGTAACCATTCCTAAGTCTTCAAGGAAGTACTCTTCCTTTTAAAAAGCTTTCTTAAATTTTGAACATCCAGAATCTTGCCATAAAAAGCTCATTGATACACAACTTCAATGTACGAGTCACAAATTATACAAAGTACTAACTCATCATGTGACTAGGGACCCCAAAGAATTCTATCTTTGCTTCATATAACTCCAAAAACAAGTGAGTTGCTACTAATCAAAGGGATGTGGGATGCTATATGATTTAGGTGGATTTACACGTTTACTATTTGATCCTAGATGATCTATTGGTTTCATGGAGTTGGATGCCGAGGGTTACATGCTATTTGGGATGTATGAGCTTTCGATGCCTTATGATTTGGTGGGCGTGCTTCGGATAGCTACATGTTTCTAAGGATGATCATGATTTAAATTTATGATCCTAGAGTGGAGCCCCGAGAGGAACACCAAGGAAAAGGGAATTCTCTTGCAAGAAAATCTATCTTGTAACATCAACAAGCTTGTTTATCATGTTTCATATCATCACAATGAAGAAAAGAACACCAGGCACAACAAATCTTCATGCAGCATCATGTAAATCTCCCACGGTTTTTAATAGAATCAACCATATTCTTCAACATCTTCATAAAATCCATCAATAGACCAAAGAAAACAAAGAAGTACACCATCTTTGAATGGAAACACATCACATAGTATTCATCTTCAATATCTTCATAGTATTCTCTCTCAATCTCTCATATACAATCACTCTGTTTCAATAGAATTGACTATCTCTGACTCTCTCTATCTCACTCCATCAATAATACATCATATCCTCACTACAATCTCTCAAAAATTACTCTCAATAATCACTCTTAGGTCGTGGATACCCCTCCCAAGAGGTATGTCTGATATGAAGAGTCACCAGAGCCACTACAGTGTCTCTTCACAGCTCACTACTGTCACTTCACTCTAGTCTTCACTTCAGTCTTCAACAGCTACTTCTTCCACTTCTTTCAGCTCTTTTGCACTTGTATTCACCTCTTTCCAAGGCTAGAAAACTTTCCCAAAAATCACACATACATTCCACAGAACACTTACAGAACAGTCTACAGAACAGTACCAGAACAGTTACAGTACAGAACAGAACAGAAACAGAACAGAAGCAGAAGCTCTACAGAAGACCTACAGAAGGTTACAGAAGGTCATCAAAACCTCATAACTCACTCTCAAACCATTCCAAACTCTCACAAAACATTCACTAAGCTTTCACAATATCTCATTCTTCATCAATCAATACTCCATCCCTCCTTACAGAAGACAATCAGAACAAAACAAACCAAAACAGAACAAAACAGAAGGTATACAGAACCTATCAGAACATCACAGAACCATCAACAAACATCATGAACTTCCAAAACACAATCAATATCATCCAAAACACTCTCAATCCTCTTCCAAATCAATCAATCATCCCATAAAATCAACCATTCAGCTCTCAAAAACAACAAAAATCATCCAAAAAACAAGTCATTTCAACACTCAACATAGAGGTAGAATAGTTATGGGCATGACACTTTGGATGAAGATGAGATGGCCTTTTGATCTCGGAGAGATGCATAGGTTAGTATATACTAGAGGTTGTTTTGGAGGGGGCTGGATATCGTGTGGTTACATGTTCAATGAAGGAAAAATAAGAAAAATACATCCATATAAATATTCCAAACATATGCATATGGGATGTTTACTCGTGATCTCCATAGATTTTCTAGGTTTAGGACTAGTCTCTAAAATAGTTTGAATATATACTATTGAATTGTATTAACTTAATAATAATTTTAGGTGAATTAAAAACACATGATAGGATTTATCTTGAGTGCTACAGGGCGTCCAGGCCCAAAAATATAAAAAAGTAATGCATTTTATGAAAAGCAGCATTTTCAACTTAAGAAAATGGGAATCTTGAAATTCTATCCATGTTACCTAGTAGATCATGCCTATTTTGATTAATTTGAGTATCAAATATCCATATTCTAAGTTCAAATGAAAAGGTTGGAGCAAAAAAAAGTTGTATCAAGTTCAAGACACAACTGTTATCCTCAAGGTTTTGACACATGGTTTCTTGCTTAACGTTTCTAGTTGCCTAATATTGGTGGATGCATTGGGCTATCAAAATAGTGTTTTCAATCCAAGGGGTATGACACATACACCCTTAACAATAGTATCATGACACTGCATGTCCACTTAGTAAAAACTTATGGGTTTCAGTTATATGCTAGGACTTTGTATGTACATCATGAGATGTGTTTGTTAATGGATAATGAGAGTTGTTTATATCGTATCCAATGTATGTCAGGTAAATTAAGTGAATTTATATGTCTAAGTAAAAATGAAAGTGTATAGGGAATTCCAAAAGACCAAAATAGTGGAGAATAAGTGTCCAAGGAGGTTATATGGGTATGTACATGATCATACAAGAGTATGATAGGGTATGTCAAGACTTTTCAAGACTAAGCTAGTGCATTTGAAGAGATTCTTTAGTTCTCATGTAAGTGGCGAACCAAGTGGGAAAGGGATTTGAAACATTTTAGGAGTCTAAAAAAGTGACCAAGGGACCAATTGAAAAGAGAGAGTGCCCAAGATTAAGGTTGGGGAAGTCATGAGAAGAAAAGAAGAGATTACACTGAAAATAAGGGCTATTCATGACTGCATATTGTTGAGATGTCAAGCTCAACATGAGTTGACACTCACATACTAGGATGACCATTTCCACCTATCCAAGTTACAAGATATTTATCTAGTCATCTTGTTACTTAGCATGTTCACACTATGGAATGCTTGTACATTATGTATGTTGAACTCTCTCTCATCCTTAGTAGACTCATATAGTGAAGAGAAGAAGAAGAAGAAGGAAGACTAGGGTTTTAGCTTCCTATCTTGTATACATTCTATTTGTGTGCTTTATGTCTAGCAACAGATCAGGCTAGCTCTCTCTCTCTCTCTCTCTCTCTCTCTCTCTCTCTCTCTCTCTCTCTCCACCTTTTCATGGTATCTGAGTGGCATTCAAGCAAGGAGCTATGAGTCATAATCACAAGAGTCTACAAAGAAACCCCACTCCAGAGTACACTTATGGAGATCTCTCTCATATAATCTCTGATTGAAGAACTATCGTGAGCTTGAAGTGCTCAACGAAGTATCATAAACCACTAGTCTAAAAGGTACATAGTCAAATTCACATTTCAAGCATGTTTTGGCTTTCATTTAGGAGTTTGAGGCTATTACTATGTGAATTTGGTAAGATTCACAAACTCTGCAGACTTTGTCATTTCACAAATAGGTTGCAGGTATTTGATGTGGCAGATACTATTTACGTATTGTTAGATATTACAAGTGTTGCTCAAGATATTATTATGTACTAAGTTTAGTATGGGTGATAGTTGACTTGAATTAACATGCAATTAATAAATGTAAATTTGTGGATTTTGTTGCACAATGTCTAAGGGATTTAATCAAATTTTTAGTGCCAAATTTGACAAGCATAATTTGCATGCTTGCAAGCTTCAATTGACCAATTTTCTTATGGGTCAAGGTTATTGGGACTACATCAAAGGAGATAATGCCAAGGATTTGGAGTTACGAGAGAAGAATGCCACATCTGAGGGGACCAACTATTTAAGAAATGGAATCTAGGTGCTCACAAAGTTATGTATTGGCTTTCCATCAATGTTTCAGACAATATG